>NC_092238.1:48808849-48855379 GCF_036320965.1 Panulirus ornatus | reverse complement strand
TAGTGATGTGAGAAGGAGATGGAGTGAGTCTTTTGAAAGTTTGTTAAATGTGTTTGATGATTGAGTGACAGATGTAGGGTGTTATGGTTGAGGTGGTGTGCAAAGTGAGAGGGTTAGGGAGAATGATTTGGTAAACAGAGAAAAGGAAGTAAAAGCTTTGCGGAAGATGAAAGCCGGCAAGGCAGCGGATTTGCATGGCATTGCAATGGAATGTATTAAAAAGGGGGATGACTGTATTGTTGACTGGTTGGAAAGGTTAATTAATGTTTTTTTGACTCACGGTGTGGTGCCTGAGGATTGGGGGAATGCTTGCATAGTGCCATTGTACAAAGGCAAAGGGGATAAAAGAGAGTGCTCAAATTACAGAGGAATAAGTTTGCTGATTATTCCTGGGAAATTATATGGGAGGGTATTGATTGAGAGGGTGGAGGCATGTAGAGAGCATCAAATTGGGGAAGCGCAGTTTCGTTTCAGAAGTGTCAGAGAATGTGTGGATCAGGTGTTTGCTTTCAAGAATGTATGTGAGAAAAAAAAGCAAATGGATTTGTATTTCGCATATATGGATCTGAAGAAGGTATATGATAGAGTTGATAGAAATGCTCTGTGGAAGGTATCAAGAACATATGGTGTGGGAGGCAAGTTGTTAGAAGCAGTGAAAAGTTTTTTATCGAGGATATAAGGCATGTGTACGTGTAGAAAGAGTGGAAAGTGATTGGTTCTCAGTGAAAGTAGGTTTGCGGCAGGGGTGTGTGATGTCTGCATGGTTGTCTAATTTGTTTATAGATCGGGTTGTTAGGGAGGTAAATGCCAGAGTTTTGGAAAAAGGGGCAAGTATGCAGTCTGTCGTGAATGAGAGAGCTTGGGAAGTGAGTCAGTTGTTGTTCGCTGATGATACAGCGCTGGTTGCTGATTCGTGTGAGAAAGTGCAAAAGCTGGTGACTGAGTTTGGTAAAGTGAGCGAGAAAAGAAAGCTGTAAGTAAATGTGAATAAGAGCAAGGTTATTAGGTACTGTAGGGTTGAGGGACAAGTCAATTGGGAGGTAAGTTTGAATGGAGAAAAACTGGAGGAAGTGAAGTGTTATAGATATCTGGGAGTGGACTTGGCACCGGATAGAACCATGGATACGGATGTGAATCATGGTGTGGGGGAAGGGGCGAAAGTTCTGGGAGCGTTGAAGAATGTGTGGAAGTCGAGAACATTATCTCGGTAAGCAAAAACGAGTATGTTTGAAGGAATAGTGGATCCAACATCGTTATATAGTTGCGAGGCGTGGGCTATAGATAGAGTTGTGCGGAGGAGGCTGGATGTGCCGGAAATGAGATGGTTGAGGACAATATGTGGTGTGCGGTGGTTTGATCGGGTAAGTAATAATAGGGTAAGAGAGATATGTGGTAATAAATAGAGTTTGGTTGAGAGAGCAGAAGAGGGTTTTTGAAATGGTTTGGTCACATTGAGAAAATGAGTGAGGAAAGGCTGACCAAGAGTATATATGTGTCAGAGGTGGATTGAACGAGAAGTGGGAGACCAAATTGGAGGTGGAAAGACGGAGTGAAAAAGATTTTGAGTGACTGGGGCCTGAACATGCAGGAGGGTGAAAGGAATGCAAGGAATAGAGTGAATTGGAACGATTTGGTATACCGGGGTCGACGTGCTGTCAATGGATTGAACCAGAGCATGTGAAGCGTCTGGGGTAAACCAAGGAAAGTTTTGTCGGGCCTGGATATGGAAAGGGATTTGTGGTTTCGGTGTATTATTACATGACAGCTAGAGACTGAGTGTGAACGAAAGTGCCTTTGTTGTTTTTTCCTGGCGCTGCTTCGCACACATGAGGGGGAGGGGGTTATTTCATGTGTGGCGGGGTGGCGATGGGAATGAATAAAAGTAAACAATATGTAATATGTACATGTGTATATATGTATGTATGTCTGTGTGTGTGTATATATATGTATACGTTGAGATGTATAGGTATGTATATTTGCGTGTGTGTATGTGTACGTATATACATGTGTATGTTGGTGGGTAGGACCATTTTTTCGTATGTTTCCTTGCGCTGTCTCGCTAATGTGGGAGACAGCGACAAAGCAAAATCATAATGAAATATGATATATATATATATATATATATATATATATATATATATATATATATATATATATATATATATATATATATATATATATATATATATATATATATATATATATATTATCCCTGGGGATAGGGGATTAAGAATACACCCCACGTATTCCCTGCGTGTCGTAGAAGGCGACTAAAAGGGGAGGGAGCGGGGGGCTGGAAATCCTCCCCTCTCTCTTTTTTTTTTTTTTTTAATTTTCCAAAAGAAGGAACAGAGGGGGCCAGGTGAGGATATTCCAAAAAAGGCCTAGTCCTCTGTTCTTAACGCTACCTCGCTATCGCGGGAAATGGCGAATAGTATGAAAAAAAAAAAAAAATATATATATATATATATATATATATATATATATATATATATATATATATATATATATATATATATATATATATATATATATATATATATATATTATCAATAAATTGTTATGAAAGATATGGGGGTGAACTCCCAACAAAAATAGATATCTCTCTGAATTACAATGGCATTCGAATTCTCATTAAAACTGAGTAAATTTTATGGAAGACTGCTGCTTGTCGGGATTCAATTGATAACCATCCTGTGTACAACTTTGTACCCATGTAACTTTCAGTGATGTGATGAAATTTCCCCGATCTTTACTGTACCGTATTTTTGCGTGTATTATCAAAACAAATATAATCTTTTATTATTTCTAGGATTTTACCAGATTTTGGAATTTTCGAATTCTCCCAGAGGGAAGGTTTATTGATTTGGAGCAGTTCTCATAAAATGAAAATGCAAATTGCTGTTGTACTCCTCTGGACACTGACTTTTGGCGTGAAGACGCCTGTCAAAATCAGTAGGCTTATGGTGAACACTGGTTTGGTATTCCCTACCAAGAACCCGGGGAGATTTTGTGGTCCACACTCAACCTATGAGAGAATCTCAGGACAGATGTCTCCTCCATAGCCTTTTGTGATTTCTGAAGATTTTTCTCGTTCCTTATACCGACATAAATGCCATCATCGTATCTGCAGTAAGTAGTCGGACGGATGGTGCTCTCTTGCAGAACCTGGCTGTCTACGTGACACATATAGAAGTTAGCTAACGGTGGGCCCAATGGAGAGGCCATGACGACCCCCCTCTATCTAATGATATGGCTAACCATTAGGCTGTGGAATGGGACTCCGGTGATCTTTACAAGCACACAGTGGGCCTTCTAGTATGAATCTAGGAATCTTGGACGCTGGTCTTCATGGTTGCTTATAGAAATTGTTGAAAATTGTCTTAATAGTTGGTTCTGTTGGAACATTAGCAAGTAAACTCTCCACATCTAGTGATGACAAGAGTCCACCTAACTGAGTGCTACAGAGAATATCAATAAATTCATTAGCTGATGGTAGAAGGTAAATGGCAGGAATATAGGGAGATATTATCCTGTTGATCTTTTTAGCTAACTTCTATGTGAGTGTAATAGACTGGGAAATTATGAGGCGAAATGGATAGCCGGTCTTATAATGTGGAATACCGTAGGTCCACCAAATTTGGTGTGTGTCTGAACGCTGAAAGTAAGTTCCCGGAGAGATACAAATTATTAGAGCTTACATAGAGCAATAACCGAATAAAGTCTGCCATGTACTTAACAAGTACACAGGAAGGTTGTAAACCTCAAAACAACGTGAACTACATGACTACTACATTATTCATTTGACGCTTAGCACTTCATCTTTAAAACGGAAGCGCTAAACCACATATGTAACAGAAACATCACATAAATCTCATTCGTCAGCATCTTGCTGAAAATACGATGATAGTGAAGTATTGCCACAACCCTAAAAGGCTATAATTAGTAGAAGCCAAGTACATCAGAGAAAGACATCCCATAATAAAACATCAAAGGAGAGGACAAGGTAAGTCTCTACATATTCGCTACCACAACCCAAATGACCACAATCTTCATCTCCATCGGAATTTCTCAGGTGTAAAGACTTCAGGCAAACCACCAACCGATGACTCCACGAATTTGATCCCTGAAGTCGACGCTCTCAGGTATGACCTCAGCTGGGATACGGTCCACCATCAATAAATCATCCACGTGAGAGCTCGAATTCATAACAATTAAAGACATAATTGTTCCCGGTTTTCTTTTTTATATTATGTTTTATCAATAAATCAATTTAACTGAAGATAGGCAATTCTCATGTGCACGAAAAGTCTCATATAATTCAAGTATATAGTGAAAATGAATATAATATTATTACTTCGCACATTATCTGACGATTAAGAAAATGTGGATAGAAAAGTTGAAAAAGAAGGTTAGTGACTGTTAAGTATGTATCAGTCGTTAACAGACAGTGTTTCGAAAATAATCTACCGGAAATTGCAGTATATATATATATATATATATATATATATATATATATATATATATATATATATATATATATATATATATACTTATATCTATTCACTTATTTTGCTTTGTCGCTGTCTCCCGCGTTAGCGAGGTAGCGCAAGGAAACAGACGAAAGAATAGCCCAACCCACCCACATACACATGTATATACATAAACGTACATACACGCAAATATACATACCTATACATCTCAATGTACACATATATATACACACACAGACGTATATTTATATACACATGTACTTAATTCATACTGCCTGCCTTTATTTATTCCCCTCGCCACCTCGCCACACACAGAATAACAACCCCCTCCCCCCTGAAGTGTGCGAGGTAGCGCTAGGAAAACACAACAAAGGCCACATTCGTTCACACTCAGTCTCTAGCTGTCATGTAATAATGCACCGAAACCCCAACTCCCTTTCCACATCCAGGCCCCACAGAACTTTCCATGGTTTACCTCAGACCCTTCACATGCCCTGGTTCAATCCATTGACAGCACGTCGATCCCGGTATACCACATCGATCCAATTCACTATTCCTTGCACACATTTCACCCTCCTGCATGTTTAAGGCCTCGATCACTCAAAATCTTTTTCACTCCCTCTTTCCACCTCCATTTCGGTCTCCCACTTCTCATCGTTCTCTCCACCTCTGACACATATATCCTCTTGGTCAATCTTTCCTCACTCATTCTCTCCATGTGAGAAAAATTTTTCAAAACACCTTCTTTTGCTCTCTCAACCACACTCTTTTCATTTCCACACATCTCTCTTACCCTTACATTACTTACTCCATCAAACCACCTCACACCACATATTGTCCTCATACATTTTATTTCCAGCACATCTACTCTCCTGCGCACAACTCTATCCATAGCCC
Organism: Panulirus ornatus; assembly: GCF_036320965.1. Lineage (NCBI taxonomy): Eukaryota > Metazoa > Arthropoda > Malacostraca > Decapoda > Palinuridae > Panulirus > Panulirus ornatus. The sequence goes on along the minus strand of NC_092238.1, from coordinate 48,849,989 downwards.
ACGCCTCGCAACCATACAACATTGTTGGAATCACTATTCCTTCAAACCTACACATTTTTCATTCCGAGATAATGTTCTCGACTTCCAAACATTCTTCAAGACTCCCAGAACCTTCGCCCCCTCCCCCACCCTATGATTCACTTCCGCTTCCATGGTTCCATCCGCTGCCAGAACCACTCCCAGATATCTAAGACACTTTACTTCCTCCAGTTTCTCTCCATTCAAACTTACCTCCCAATTGACTTGACCCTCAACCCTACTGTACCTAATAACCTTGCTCTTATTCATATTTACTCTTAAATTTCTTCTTTCACACACTTTACCAAACTCAGTCACCACCTTCTGCAGTTTCTCACATGAATCAGCCACCATCGCTGTATCATCAGTGAACAACAACTGACTCACTTCCCAAGCTCTCTCATCCCCAACAGACTTCATACTTGCCCATCTTTCCAAAACTCTTGCATTCACCTCCCTAACAACCCCATCCATAAACAAATTAAACAAGCTTGGAGACATCACACACCCCTGCCGCAAACCTACATTCACTGAGAACCAATCACTTTCCTCTCTTCCTACACGTACACATGCCTTACATCCTCGATAAAAACTTTTCACTGCTTCTAACAACTTGCCTCCCACACCATATATTCTTAATACCTGCCACAGAGCATCTTTATCAACTCTATCATATACATACTCCAGATCCATAAATGCTACATACAAATCCATTTGCTTTTCTAAGTATTTCTCACATACATTCTTCAAAGCAAACACCTGATCCACACATCCTCTACCACTTCTGAAACCACACTGCTCTTCCCCAATCTGATGCTCTGTACATGCCTTCACCCTCTCATTAAATACCCTCCCATATAATTTACCAGGAATACTCAACAAACTTTGAGCATTCACTCTTATTCCCTTTGCCTTTGTACAATGGCACTATGCACGCATTCCGCCAATCCTCAGGCACCTCACCATGAGTCATACATACATTAAATAACCTTACCAACCAGTCAATAATACAGTCACCCCGTTTTTTAATAAATTCCACTGCAATACCATCCAAACCTGCTGCCTTGCCGGCTTTCATCTTCCTCAAAGCTTTCACTACCTCTTCTCTTTTTACCAAATCATTTTCCCTAACCCTCTCACTTTGCACACCACCTCGACCAAAACACCCTATATCTGCCACTCTATCATCAAACACATTCAACAAACCTTCAAAATTCTCACTCCATCTCCTTCTCACATCACCACTACTTGTTATCACCGCCCCATTTGCGCCCTTCACTGAAGTTCCCATTTTCTCCCTTGTCTTACGCACTTTATTTACCTCCTTCCAGAACATCTTTTTATTCTCCCTAAAATTTAATGAAACACTGTCACCCCAACTCTCATTTGCCCTCTTTTTCACCTCTTGCACCTTTCTCTTGACCTCCTCTCTCTTTCTTTTATACATCTCCCACTCAATTGCATTTTTTCCTTGCAAAAATCGTTCAAATGCCTCTCTCTTCTCTTTCACTAATAATCTTACTTCTTCATCCCTCCACTCAATACCCTTTCTAATCAACCCACCTTCCACTCTTCTCATGCCACAAGCATCTTTTGCGCAATCCATCACTGATTCCCTAAATTCATCCCATTCCTCCCCCATTCCCCTTACTTCTATTGTTCTCACCTTTTTCAATTTTGTACTCAGTCTCTCCTGGTACTTCCTCATACAAGTCTCCTTCCCATGCTCACTTACTCTCAACACCCTCTTCACACCAACATTCATTCTTCTTTTCTGAAAACCCATACAAATCTTCACCTTAGCCTCCACAAGATAATGATCAGACATCCCTCCAGATGCACCTCTCAGCTCATTAACATCCAAAAGTCTCTCTTTCGCGCGCCTGTCAATTAACACGTAATCCAATAACGCTCTGTGGCCATCTCTCCTACTTACATACGTACTTATGTATATCTCGCTTTTTAAACCAGGCATTCCCAATCACCAGTCCTTTTTCAGCACATAAATCTACAAGCTCTTCACCATTTCCATTTACAACACTGAACACCCCATGTATACCAATTATTCCCTGAACTGCCACATTACTCACCTTTGCATTCAAATCACCTATCACTATAACCCGGTCTCGTGCATCAAAACCACTAACACACTCATTCAGCTGCTCCCAAAACACTTGCCTCTCATGATCTTTCTTCTCATGCCCAGGTGCATATGCACCAATAATCACCCATCTCTCTCCATCAACTTTCAGTTTTACCCATATCAATCGAGAATTTACTTTCTTACTTTCTATCACATACTCCCACAACTCCTGTTTCAGGAGTACTGCTACTCCTTCCCTTGCTCTTGTCCTCTCACTAACCCCTGACTTTACTACCAAGACATTCCCAAACCACTCTTCCCCTTTACCCTTGAGCTTCGTTTCACTCAGAGCCAAAACATCAATGTTCCTTTCCTCAAACATACTACCTATCTCTCCTTTTTTTACATCTTGGTTACATCCACACACATTTAGACACCCCAGTCTGAGCCTTCGAGGAGGAGGAGCACTCCCCACGTGACTCCTTCTTCTGTTTCCCATTTTAGAAAGTTAAAAAAATACAAGGAGGGGAGGATTTCTGGTCCCCCGCTCCCGTCCCCTCTAGTCCCCTTCTACGACACACGAGGAATGCGTGGGAAGTATTTTTTCACCCCTATCCCTAGGGATAGGGGTGAAATATATATATATATATATATATATATATATATATATATATATATATATATATATATATATATATATATATATATATATATATATATATATATATATATATATATATATATATATATATATATATCCCTGTGGATAGGGGAGAAAGAATACTTCCCACGCATTGCTCGATTGTCTTATATGGCGACTAAAGGGGATGGGAGCATGGGGCCAGAAACCCTCCCTTCCTTGTATTTTAACTTTCTAAAAAGGGAAACAAAAGACGGAGTCGCGCGGGGAGTGCTCATCCTCCTCGAAGGCTCAGACTAGGGGCCTAAATGTGTGTGCATGTAACCAAGATGAGAAAAAAGAGAGATAGGTAGTTTGTTAGAGGAAAGGAACCTGGATATTTTCGCTCTGAGTGAAACGAAGCTTGGCTTATATCATCGATAATAAATTTTCACTGCTTCTAACAACTTCCCTCCCACACTATATATTTTTAATACCTTCCACAGTACATCTCTATCAACTCAATTATATGCCTTCTCCAGATCCATAAATGCTACGAATAAATCCATTTGCTTTTCTAGTTATTTCACATACATTTTTCAAAGCAAACACCTGATCCACATATCCTCTACCACATTTGAAATCACACTGATCTTCCCCAATCTGATGCTCAGTACATGACTTCATCCTCTCAATCAATACCCTCCCATATAATTTACCAGGAATATTAAAAAACTAATACCTCTGTAATTTGAGCACTCACTGATATCCCCTTTACCTTTGTACAATGGCACCATGCATTCGTTTCGCCTATCCTCAGGCACCTCACCATGAGTCATACATACATCAAATAACTTTACCAACATTCAACAATACAGTCACCCTCTTTTCTAATAGATTCTGCTGGAATACCATCCAAACCCATTGCCTTGACGGCTTTCATCTTCCGCAAAGCTTTTACTACCTCTTCTCTGTTTACCAAACTATTATTCCTAACCCTCTCACTTTGCACACCACCTCGAACTAAATACCCTATATCTGCCAATCTATCATCAAACACATTCAACAAACCTTCAAAATATTCCCTGCAGCTCCTTCTCATATCTCCACTACTTGTTATCACCTCCCCATTAGCCCCTTTCAGTGATGTTCCCATTTGTTCACTTGTCTTATGCACTTTATTTACCTCCTTCCAACAGCATCTTTTTATTCTCTCTAAAATTTAATGATACTCTCTCACCTCAATTCTAATTTGCCGTCTTTTTCATCTCTTGCACCTTCTCTTGACCTCCTGCCTCCTTCTTTTATACATCTCCCAGTGATTGTATTATTACCCTGCAAAAATCGTCCAAATACCCTCTACTCTCTTTCACTAATAATCTTACTTCTTCATCCCACCACTCACTACCCTTTTTGATCTGCCCACCTCCCACGCTTCTCATGTCATAGCATCTTTTGCGCAAACCATCAGTGTTGCCCCAAATACATCCCATTCCTCCCCCACTCCCCTTACCTCCTTCGCTCTCAACTTTTTCCATTTAGTACTCAGTCTCTCCTGATACTTCCAGACACAAGTCTCCTTCCCAAGCTCACTTACTCTCACCAGTCTCTTCACCACAACATTCTCTCTTCTTTTCTGAAAACCTCTACAAATCTTCAGCTTCGCGTCCACAACATAATGACCAGACATCCATCCAGTTGCACCTCTCAGCACATTAACATCCAAAAGTCTCTCTTTCGCGAGCTTATCAATTTACACATAATGAAATAACGCTCCCTAACCATTTCTCCCACCTATATAAATACACTTATTTATATCTCCCTTTTTAAACCAGGTATTCCCAATCACCAGTCTTTTTTCAGCAAATAAATCCAGAAGCTCTTCACCATTTCCATTCACAACACTGAACACCCCTTGTACACCAATTATTCCCTTAACTACTACATTACTCACCTTTGCATTCAAATCACCTATCACTATCACCCGGTCTCGTGAATTAAAACTACGAACACATTGCTCAGCTACTCCCAAAACAGTCGCCTCTCATGATCTTTCTTCTCATGCCCAGGTGCTTATGCACCAATAATCACCCATCTCTCTCCATCCACTTTCAGTTTTACCCATATCAATCTAGAGTTTACTTTCTTACAATCTATCACATACTCCCACCACTAATGTTTCGGGAGTAGTAATATATATATATATATATATATATATATATATATATATATATATATATATATATATATATATATATATATATATATATATATATATATATATATATATATATATATTTATTTTTCTTATCTATTTTGCTTTGTCGCTGTCTCCCGCGTTTGCGAGGCAGCGCAAGGAAACAGACGAAAGAAATGGCCCAAACCACCCCCATACACAATGTATATACATACACGTCCACACACGCAAATATACATACCTATACATCTCAGTGTACACATATATACACACACACAGACACATACATATATACCCATGCATACAATTCACACTGTCTGCCTTTATTCATTCCCATTGCCACCTCGCCACACATGGAATACCATCCGCCTCCCCCCTCATGTGTGCGAAGTAGCACTAGGAAAAGACAACAAAGGCCCCATTCGTTCACACTCAGTCTCTAGCTGTCATGCAATAATGCCCGAAACCACAGCTCCCTTTCCACATCCAGGGCCCACACAACTTTCCATGGTTTAACCCAGACGCTTCACATGCCCTGATTCAATCCACTGAGAGCACGTCAACCCCGGTATACCACATCGATCCAATTCACTCTATTCCTTGCCCTCCTTTCACCCTCCTGCATGTTCAGGCCCCGATCACACAAAATCTTTTTCTCTCCATCTTTCCACATCCAATTTGGTCTCCCACTTCTCCTCGTTCCCTCCACCTCCGACACATACATCCTCTTGGTCCATCTTTCCTCACTCATTCTCTCCGTGTGCCCAAACCATTTCAAAACACCCTCTTCTGCTCTCTCAACCACGCTCTTTTTATTTCCACACGTATCTCTTACCCTTACATTACTTATTCGATCAAACCACCTCACTTCACACATTGTCCTCAAACATCTCATTTCCAGCACATCCACCCTCCTGCGCACAACTCTATTCATAGCCCACGCCTTGCAACCATACAACATTGTTGGAACCACTATTCCTTCAAACATACCCATTTTTGCTTTCCAAGATAATGTTCTCAACTTCCACACATTCTTCAAGGCTCGCAGGATTTTCGCCCCCTCCCCCACCCTATGATTCACTTCCGCTTCCATGGTTCCATCCGATGCTAGATCCACTCCCAGATATCTAAAACACTTCACTTCCTCCAGTTTTTCTCCATTCAAACTTACCTCCCAATTGACTTGACCCTCAACTCTACTGTACCTAATAACCTTGCTCTTATTCACGTTCACTCTTAAGTTTCTTCTTTCACACACTTTACCATATATATATATATATATATATATATATATATATATATATATATATATATATATATATATATATATATATATATATATATTTATATATATTATCCCTCGGGATAGGGGATTAAGAATACTTCCCACGTATTCCCTGCGTGTCGTAGAAGGCGACTAAAAGGGGAGGGAGCGGGGGGCTGGAAATCCTCCCCTCTCGGGTTTTTTTTTTTTTTTTTTCAATTTTCGAAAAGAAGGAACAGAGAATTGGGCCAGGTGAGGGTATTCCCTCAAAGGCCCAGTCCTCTGTTCTTAACGCTACCTCGCTAATGCGGGAAATGGCGAATAGTTTGAAAGAAAGAAAGAAAATATATATATATATATATATATATATATACGAATAAAGCGCATATGAACGCGCACCTTAATAGAACATACAAACCTCCAACAGCCACGATCGAAACCGGGACCCCTGTGCAAGAGGCAGGCATGCTAACCGCTAGGCTATGGGACTGTCCCATAGCCTAGCGGTTAGCATGCCTGCCTCTTGCACAGGGGTCCGGGGTTCGATCCTGGCTGTTGGAGGTTTGTATGATATATATATATATATATATATATACATATGTATATATATATATACATATATATATATATATATATATCCCTGGGGATAGGGGAGAAAGAATACTTTCCAAGCATTCCTCACGTCTCGTAGAAGCGACTACAGGATACGGGAGCGAGGGGCTGGAAGCCCTCCCCTCCTTGTATTTTTAATTTCTAAAAGGGAAAACAGAAGAAGAAGTCCCGCGGCGAGCGCTCATTTTCCTCGAAGGCTCAAATCTGGGTGTCTAAATGTATGTGGATGTATACAACAAAGATGACAAAAAATGAATGATAGGTAGTACGTTTGACAAGAGGAGCCCCCATGTTTTGGCTCTGAGTGAAACAAAGCTCAACAGTAGAGAGGAAGAGTCGTTTGGAAATGTCTTGGGAGTAAAATCAGGTTTAAGCAGTAGCACTATTCCTGAAACAGGAGTGGTGGGAATATGTGAAAGAATGTAAGAAAGTAAACTCTGGATTGATATGGGTAAAACTGAGAGTCGATGGAGAGAGACGGGTGATTATTTGTTCATATGCACCTGGGCATGAGAAGAAAGATCATGAGAGACAGCTGAATGAGTGTGTTAGTGGTTTTAATGCACAAGACCGGGTTACAGTGATGGGTGATTTGAATGCAAATGTGAGTAATGTGGCAGTTGAGAGAATAATTGGTGTACATGGGGTGTTCAGTGTTGTAAATGGAAATGGTGAAGAGCTTGGAGATTTATGTGCTGAAAAAGAACTTGTGATTGAGAATACCTGGTTTAAAAAGACAGATATACATAAGTATATGTATGTAAGTAGGAGAAATGTCCAGAGACCGTAATTGGATTACGTTTTCATTGATGGGCGAGCGAAAGAGAGACTCTTGGAAGTCTACGTGCTGAGAGGAGCAACTGGAGGGATGTCAGATCATTAATTTTGTGGAGGTGAAGGTGAAGATTTGTAGAAGTTATCAAAAAAGAAGAGAAAATGTTGGTGTGAAGAGAGTAGTGAGAGTAAGTGAGATTGGGAAGGAGACTTGTGTCAGGAAGTACAAGCATGGAAAAAGGTGAGTACAGAATGGAAAAAGGTGAGAACAAAGGACGTTAGGGTAGTGGGGGAGGAATAGGATGTATTTAGGGAAGCAGTGATGGCTTGCGTAAGAGATACTTGTGACATGAGAAGCATGGGAGGTGGGAAAATTAGAAAGGGTAGTGAGTGGTGGGATAAAGAAGTAAGATTATTAGTGAAAGAGAAGATAGAGGCAATTGGAAGATTTTTGCAGGGAAATAATGCAAATGACTGGGAGATGTATAAAAGAAAGAGACAGGAGGTCAAGAGAAAGTTGTAAGAAGTGAAAATCAGGGCAAATGAGAATTGGGGTGTGAGAGTATCATTAAATTTTAGAGAATAGAAAGATGTTTTGGAAGGAGGTAAATAAAGTGCGTAAGACACGGGAACAAATGGGAACGTTAGTGAAGGGGCCTAATGGGGAGGTGATGACAAGTAGTGGTGATGTGAGAAGGAAATGGAGTGAGTAATTTGAAGGTTTGTTAAATATGTTTGATGATAGAGTGGCAGATATAGGGTGTTTTGGTCGAGGTGGTGTGCAAAGTGAGAGGGTTAGGGAGAATGATTTGGTAAACGAGAAGAGGTAGTAAAAGCTTTGCGTAAGATGAAGGCAACGGGTTTGGATTGTATTGCTTTGGAATTTATAAAAGAATGGGGTGACTGTATTGTTGGCTGATTGGTAATGTTATTTAATGTATGTATGACTCACGGTGAGGTGCCTGAAGATTGGTGGAATGCTTCCTTAGAGCCATTTTACAAAGGCAAAGGGGATTAAAGTGAGTGCTCAAATTTTAGAGGTATAAGTTTCTTGAGTATTCTATGGAAATTATATGGAAGGGTATTGATTCAGAGAGTGAAGGCATGTACAGAGTATCAGATTTGGTAAGAGCAGTGTGGTTTCAGAAGTGGTAGAGGATATGTGGATCAGGAGTTTACTTTAAAGAATGAATGTGAGAAATACTTAGAGAAGCAAATGGATTTGTATGTAGTATCTATGGATCTTGACAAGGAATATGATAGAGTAGATGGAGATGCTCTGTGGAAGGTATTAGGAATAGATGGTGTGGGAGTCAAGTTGTTAGAAGCAGTGAAAACTTTTTATCGAGGATGCAAAGCATGTGTACGTGTAGAAAGAGAGGAAAGTGGTTGGTTCTCAGTGAATGTTGGTTTGCGGCAGGGGTGTGTGATGTCTCCATGGTTGTTTGATTTGTTTAAGGATGGGTTGTTAGGGAGCTGAATGCAAGTTTTGGAAAGAGGGGCAATTATGCAGTCTGTTGTGGATTAGAGAGCTTGGGAAGTGATTCATCTGTTGTTCGCTGATGATACAGCGCTGGTGGCTGATTTGTGTGAGAAACTGTAGATTCTGGTGACTGAGTTTGGTAAAGTGTATGAAAGAAGAAAGATGAGAGTAAATGTGAGTAAGAGCAAGGTTATCAGGTACAGGAGGGTTGAGGGACAAATCAACTGGGAGGTAAGTTTAAATGAAAAAAAAACTTGAGAAGTAAAGTGTTTGAGATATCTGGGAGTGGATTTGGCAGCGGTTGTAATCATGGAAGCGGAAGTGAATCATAGGGTGGGGTAGGAGGCAAAGGTTATAGGAGCATTGAAAAATGAATGGAAGTCGAGAATATTATCTCGTAAAGCAAAAATGGGTATGTTTGAAGGAACAGTGGTTTCAACAATCTTGTATGTTTGCGAGGCGTGGGCTATAGATGGAGTTGTGCGGAGGAGCGTGGAAGTGTTGGAATTGAGATTTTTGACGACAATATGTGGTGCATGGTGGTTTGATCGAGTAAGTAATGATAGCGTAAGAGAGACTTGTAGTAATAAAAAGAGTGTGATTGAGAGAGCACAAGAGGATGTTTTGAAGTGGTTTGGTCACATGGAGAGAATGAGTGAGGAAAGATTTACCAAAACGATATATATGTCGGATGTGCAGGGAACGAGGAGTCGTGGGAGACCAAATTGGAGGTGGAAAGATGGAGTGAAAAAGATTTTAAGTGATCGGAGCCTGAATATGAAGGAGGGTGAAAGGCGCGCAATGAATAGACTGAATTGAAACGATGTGGTATACCGGGGTCGACGAGCTGTCAATAGATTGAACCACGGCATGTGAAGCGTCTGTGGTAAACCATGGAAAGGTCCGTGGGGCGGGATGTGGAAAGGGAGCTGTGGTATCGGTGCATTATTACATGACAGCTAGACACTGAGTTTGAACGAATATGGCCTTTGTTGTCTTTTCCTAGCCCTTCCTCGTGCACATGATTTGGGGGAGGGGGTTGTTATTTCATGTTTAGTGGGGTTGCGATGGGAATGAATAAAGGCAGAATATGATCTATGTACATGTGTATATATATATGTATATGTCTGTTTGTGTATATGTATGTATACGTTGAGATGTATAGGTATTTATATTTGCGTGTGTGGACGTGTATGTATATACATGTGTATGTGGACGTGTATGTATATACATGTGTATGTGGGTGGGTTGGGCCATTCTTTCGTTTCTTTCCTTGCGGTACCTCGCTAAAGCGGGAGACAGTGACAAAGCAAAATAAAATTATAAAAAGAGTGTGACTGAGAAAGCAGAAGAGGATGTTTTGAAGTGGTTTGGTCACATGGAGAGAATGAGTGAGGAAAGATTTAGGAAGACGATATATGTGTCAGATGTGGAGGAACGAGGATAAGTCGGAGACCAAATTGGAGGTGGAAAGATGGAGTGAAAAAGATTTTGAGTGATCGGGGCCTGAACATGAGGGAGGGTGGAAGGCGAGTAAGGAATAGACTGAATTGAAACGATGTGCTATATCAGGGTCGACGTGTTGTCAATGCATTGAACCACGGCATGTGAAGCGTCTGTGGTAAACCATGGAAAGTTCCTTGGAGCCTGGATGTGGAAAGGGAGCTGTGGTTTCGATTGCGAAGGAGGGTGGATGTGCTGGAAATGAGATGCTTGAGGACAATATGTGGTGTGAGGTGTTTTCATCGAGTAAGTAATGATAGGTTAAGAGATATGTGTGGTAATAAAAAGAGTGTGGTTGATAGAGCAGAAGAGGGTATTTTGAAATGGTATGGTCACATGGAGAAAATGAGTGAGGAAAGATTGACAAAAACGATATATATGTCGGATGTGCAGGGAACGAGGAGAAGTGTGAGACCAAAGTGGAAGTGGAAAGATGGAATGAAAAAGATTTTGAGTGATCGGGGCCTGAACATACAGAAGGGTGAAAGTCATGCAAGGAATAGAGTGTTATACCGGAGTCAACCTGCTGTCAATGGATTGAACCAAGGCATGTTAAGCGTGTGGGGTAAACCATAGAAAGTTCTCTGGAGCCTGGATGTGGAAAGGGAGCTGTGGTTTCGGTACATTATTACATGACAGCTAAAGACTGAGTGTGAGCAAATGTGGCCTTTGTTGTCTTTTCCTAGCGCTATCTAGCACACATGAGGGGGAAGGGCGTTGTTATTTCATGTGTGGCGGGGTAGTGATGGTAATGAATAAGGGCAGACAGTATGAATTATGTGCATGTGTATATATGTATATGTCTGTGTGTGTATATATCTATACGTTGAGATGTATATGTATGTATATTTGCGTGTGTGGACGTGTATATATATACATGTGTATATATATATATATATGTATATACATATATATATATACATATATATATATATATATATATATATATATATATATATATATATATATATATATATATATATATATATATATATATATTTACCAGGAATACTATACAAACTTATACCTCTGTAATTTGAGCACTCACTCTTATCCCCTTTGCCTTTGTACAATGGCACTATGCACGCATTCCGCCAATCCTCAGGCACCTCACCATGAGTCATACATACATTAAATAACCTTACCAACCAGTCAACAATACAGTCACCCCCTTTCTTAATAAATTCCACTGCAATACCATCCAAACCTGCTGCCTTGCCGGCTTTCATCTTCCGCAAAGCTTTTACTACCTCTTCTCTGTTTACCAAATCATTTTCCCTAACCCTCTCACTTTGCACACCACCTCGACCAAAACACCCTATATCTGCCACTCTGTCATCCGACACATTCAACAAACCTTCAAAATACTCATTCCATCTCCTTCTCACATCACCGCTACTTGTTATCACCTCCCCATTTACGCCCTTCACTGAAGTTCCCATTTGCTCAAATTACAGAGGTATAAGTTTGTTGAGTATTCCTGGTAAATTATATGGGAGGGTATTGATTGAGAGGGTGAAGGCATGTACAGAGCATCAGATTGGGGAAGAGCAGTGTGGTTTCAGAAGTGGTAGAGGATGTGTGGATCAGGTGTTTGCTTTGAAGAATGTATGTGAGAAATACTTAGAAAAGCAAATGGATTTGTATGTAGCATTTATGGATCTGGAGAAGGCATATGATAGAGTTGATAGAGATGCTCTGTGGAAGGTATTAAGAATATATGGTGTGGGAGGCAAGTTGTTAGAAGCAGTGAAAAGTTTTTATCGAGGATGTAAGGCATGTGTACGTGTAGGAAGAGAGGAAAGTGATTGGTTCTCAGTGAATGTAGGTTTGCGGCAGGGGTGTGTGATGTCTCCATGGTTGTTTAATTTGTTTATGGATGGGGTTGTAAGGGAGGTAAATGCAAGAGTCCTGGAAAGAGGGGCAAGTATGAAGTCTGTTGGGGATGAGAGAGCTTGGGAAGTGAGTCAGTTGTTGTTCGCTGATGATACAGCGCTGGTGGCTGATTCATGTGAGAAACTGCAGAAGCTGGTGACTGAGTTTGGTAAAGTGTGTGGAAGAAGAAAGTTGAGAGTAAATGTGAATAAGAGCAAGGTTATTAGGTACAGTAGGGGTGAGGGTCAAGTCAATTGGGAGGTGAGTTTGAATGGAGAAAAACTGGAGGAAGTGAAGTGTTTTAGATATGTGGGAGTGGATCTGTCAGCGGATGGAACCATGGAAGCGGAAGTGGATCATAGGGTGGGGGAGGGGGCGAAAATTTTGGGAGCCTTGAAAAATGTGTGGAAGTCGAGAACACTATCTCGGAAAGCAAAAATGGGTATGTTTGAGGGAATAGTGGTTCCAACAATGTTGTATGGTTGCGAGGCGTGGGCTATGGATAGAGATGTGCGCAGGAGGATGGATGTGCTGGAAATGAGATGTTTGAGGACAATGTGTGGTGTGAGGTGGTTTGATCGAGTAAGTAACGTAAGGGTAAGAGAGATGTGTGGAAATAAAAAGAGCGTGGTTGAGAGAGCAGAAGAGGGTGTTTTGAAATGGTTTGGGCACATGGAGAGAATGAGTGAGGAGAGATTGACCAAGAGGATATATGTGTCGGAGGTGGAGGGAACGAGGAGAAGAGGGAGACCAAATTGGAGGTGGAAAGATGGAGTGAAAAAGATTTTGTGTGATCGGGGCCTGAACATGCAGGAGGGTGAAAGGAGGGCAAGAAATAGAGTGAATTGGAGTCATGTGGTATACAGGGGTTGACGTGCTGTCAGTGGATTGAAGCAAGGCATGTGAAGCGTCTGGGGTAAACCATGGAAAGCTGTGTAGGTATGTATATTTGCGTGTGTGGACGTGTGTATGTACATGTGTATGGGGGGGGGGTTGGGCCATTTCTTTCGTCTGTTTCCTTGCGCTACCTTGCAAACGCGGGAGACAGCGACAAAGTCTAAAAAAAAAAAAAAAAAAAAAAAAAAAAAAAAATATATATATATATATATATATATATATATATATATATATATATATATATATATATATATATATAAATGTATATATATATATATATAGAGTGGCAGATATAGGGTGTTTGGGTCGAGGTGGTGTGCAAAGTGAGAGGGTTAGGGAAAATGATTTGGTAAACAGAGAAGAGGTAGTAAAAGCTTTGCGGAAGATGAAAGCCGGCAAGGCAGCAGGTTTGGATGGTATTGCAGTGGAATTTATTAAAAAAGGGGGTGACTGTATTGTTGACTGGTTGGTAAGGTTATATAAAGTATGTATGACTCATGGTGAGGTGCCTGAGGATTGGCGGAATGCTTGCATAGTGCCATTGTACAAAGGCAAAGGGGATAAGAGTGAGTGCTCAAATTACAGAGGTATAAGTTTGTTGAGTATTCCTGGTAAATTATATGGGAGGGTATTGATTGAGAGGGTGAAGGCATGTACAGAGCATCAGATTGGGGAAGAGCAGTGTGGTTTCAGAAGTGGTAGAGGATGTGTGGATCAGGTGTTTGCTTTGAAGAATGTATGTGAGAAATACTTAGAAAAGCAAATGGATTTGTATGTAGCATTTATGGATCTGGAGAAGGCATATGATAGAGTTGATAGAGATGCTCTGTGGAAGGTATTAAGAATATATGGTGTGGGAGGCAAGTTGTTAGAAGCAGTGAAAAGTTTTTATCGAGGATGTAAGGCATGTGTACGTGTAGGAAGAGAGGAAAGTGATTGGTTCTCAGTGAATGTAGGTTTGCGGCAGGGGTGTGTGATGTCTCCATGGTTGTTTAATTTGTTTATGGATGGGGTTGTTAGGGAGGTAAATGCAAGAGTTTTGGAAAGAGGGGCAAGTATGAAGTCTGTTGGGGATGAGAGAGCTTGGGAAGTGAGTCAGTTGTTGTTCGCTGATGATACAGCGCTGGTGGCGGATTCATGTGAGAAACTGCAGAAGCTGGTGACGGAGTTTGGTAAAGTGTGTGGAAGAAGAAAGTTAAGAGTAAATGTCAATAAGAGCAAGGTTATTAGGTACAGTAGGGTTGAGGGTCAAGTCAATTGGGAGGTGAGTTTGAATGGTGAGAGGCTGGAGGAAGTGAAGTGTTTTAGATATCTGGGAGTGGATCTGTCAGCGGATGGAACCATGGAAGCGGAAGTGGATCATAGGGTGGGGGAGGGGGCGAAAATTTTGGGAGCCTTGAAAAATGTGTGGAAGTCGAGAACATTATCCCGGAAAGCAAAAATGGGTATGTTTGAAGGAATAGTAGTTCCAACAATGTTGTATGGTTGCGAGGCGTGGGCTATGGATAGAGTTGTGCGTAGGAGGATGGATGTGCTGGAAATGAGATGTTTGAGGACAATGTGTGGTGTGAGGTGGTTTGATCGAGTAAGTAACGTAAGGGTAAGAGAGATGTGTGGAAATAAAAAGAGCGTGGTTGAGAGAGCAGAAGAGGGTGTTTTGAAATGGTTTGGGCACATGGAGAGAATGAGTGAGGAAAGATTGACCAAGAGGATATATGTGTCGGAGGTGGAGGGAACGAGGAGAAGAGGGAGACCAAATTGGAGGTGGAAAGATGGAGTGAAAAAGATTTTGTGTGATCGGGGCCTGAACATGCAGGAGGGTGAAAGGAGGGCAAGGAATAGAGTGAATTGGAGCGATGTGGTATACAGGGGTTGACGTGCTGTCAGTGGGTTGAATCAAGGCATGTGAAGCGTCTGGGGTAAACCATGGAAAGCTGTGTAGGTATGTATATTTGCGTGTGTGGACGTGTGTATGTACATGTGTATGGGGGGGGTTGGGCCATTTCTTTCGTCTGTTTCCTTGCGCTACCTCGCAAACGCGGGAGACAGCGACAAAGTATAAAAAAAAAAAAAAAAAAAAAAAAAAATATATATATATATATATATATATATATATATATATATATATATATATATATATATATATATATATATATATATATATATATATATATATATATATACATATATTGGATTACGTGTTAATTGACAGGCGCGCGAAAGAGAGACTTTTGGTTGTTAATGTGCTGAGAGGTGCAACTGGACGGATGTCTGATCATTATCTTGTGCAGGCTAAGGTGAAGATTTGTATGGGTTTTCAGAAAAAAAGAGTGAATGTTGGGGTGAAGAGGGTGGTGAGAGTAAGTGAGCTTGGGAAGGAGACTTGTGTGAGGAAGTACCAGGAGAGACTGAGTACAGAATGGAAAAAGGTGAGAACAATGGAAGTAAGGGGAGTGGGGGAGGAATGGGATGTATTTAGGGAATCAGTGATGGATTGCGCAAAAGATGCTTGTGGCATGAGAAGAGTGGGAGGTGGGTTGATTAGAAAGGGTAGTGAGTGGTGGGATGAAGAAGTAAGAGTATTAGTGAAAGAGAAGAGAGAGGCATTTGGACGATTTTTGCAGGGAAAAAATGAAATTGAGTGGGACACGTATCAAAGAAAGAGACGGAAGGTCAAGAGAAAGGTGCAAGAGGTGAAAAAAAGGGCAAATGAGAGTTGGGGTGAGAGAGTATCATTAAATTTTAGGGAGAATAAAAAGATGTTCTGGAAGGAGGTAAATAAAGTGCGTAAGACAAGGGAGCAAATGGGAACTTCAGTGAAGGGCAAAAATGGGGAAGTGATAACAAGTAGTGGTGATGTGAGAAGGAGATGGAGTGAGTATTTTGAAGGTTTGTTGAATGTGTTTGATGATAGAGTGGCAGATATAGGGTGTTTTGGTCGAGGTGGTGTGCAAAGTGCGAGGGTTAGGGAAAATGAGTTGGTAAACAGAGAAGAGGTAGTAAAAGCTTTGCGGAAGATTAAAGCCGGCAAGGCAGCAGGTTTGGATGGTATTGCAGTGGAATTTATTAAAAAAGGGGGTGACTGTATTGTTGACTGGTTGGTAAGGTTATTTAATGTATGTATGACTCATGGTGAGGTGCCTGAGGATTGGCGGAATGCGTGCATAGTGCCATTGTACAAAGGCAAAGGGGATAAGAGTGAGTGCTCAAATTACAGAGGTATAAGTTTTTGAGTATTCCTGGCAAATTATATGGGAGGGTATTGATTGAGAGGGTGAAGGCATGTACAGAGCATCAGATTGGGGAAGAGCAGTGTGGTTTCAGAAGTGGTAGAGGATGTGTGGATAAGGTGTTTGCTTTGAAGAATGTATGTGAGAAATACTTAGAAAAGCAAATGGATTTGTATGTAGCATTTATGGATCTGGAGAAGGCATATGATAGAGTTGATAGAGATGCTCTGTGGAAGGTATTAAGAATATATGGTGTGGGAGGCAAGTTGTTAGAAGCAGTGAAAAGTTTTTATCGAGGATGTAAGGCATGTGTACGTGTAGGAAGAGAGGAAAGTGATTGGTTCTCAGTGAATGTACGTTTGCGGCAGGGGTGTGTGATGTCTCCATGGTTGTTTAATTTGTTTATGGATGGGGTTGTTAGGGAGGTGAATGCAAGAGTTTTGGAAAGAGGGGCAAGTATGAAGTCTGTTGGGGATGAGAGAGCTTGGGAAGTGAGTCAGTTGTTGTTCGCTGATGATACAGCGCTGGTGGCTGATTCATGTGAGAAACTGCAGAAGCTGGTGACTGAGTTTGGTAAAGTGTGTGAAAGAAGAAAGTTAAGAGTAAATATGAATAAGAGCAAGGTTATTAGGTACAATAGGGTTGAGGGTCAATTCAATTGGGAGGTGAGTTTGAATGGAGAAAAACTGGAGGAAGTGAAGTGTTTTAGATATGTGGGAGTGGATCTGGCAGCGGATGGAACCATGGAAGCGGAAGTGGATCATAGGGTGGGGGAGGGGGCGAAAATTCTGGGAGCCTTGAAGAATGTGTGAAAGTCGAGAACATTATCTCGGAAAGCAAAAATGGGTATGTTTGAAGGAATAGTGGTTCCAACAATGTTGTATGATTGCGAGGCGTGGACTATGGATAGAGTTGTGCGCAGGAGGATGGATGTGCTGGAAATGAGATGTTTGAGGACAATGTGTGGTGTGAGGTGGTTTGATCGAGTAAGTAACGTAAGGGTAAGAGAGATGTGTGGAAATAAAAAGAGCGTGGTTGAGAGAGCAGAAGAGGGTGTTTTGAAATGGTTTGGTCACATGGAGAGAATGAGTGAGGAAAGATTGACCAAGAGGATATATGTGTCGGAGGTGGAGGGAACGAGGAGAAGAGGGAGACCAAATTGGAGGTGGAAAGATGGAGTGAAAAAGATTCTGTGTGATCGGGGCCTGAACATGCAGGAGGGTGAAAGGAGGGCAAAGAGTAGAGTGAATTGGAGCGATGTGGTATACCGGGGTTGACGTGCTGTCAGTGGGTTGAATCAAGGCATGTGTATGGGGGTGGGTTGGGCCGTTTCTTTCGTCTGTTTCCTTGCGCTACCTCGCAAACGCGGGAGACTGCGACAAAGCAAAAAAAAAAAAAAAAAAATATATATATATATATATATATATATATATATATATATATATATATATATATATATATATATATATATATATATATATATATATATGTATGTATACTTATACCTCTGAAATTTGAGCACTCACTTTAATCCCCTTTGCCTTTGCAAAATGGCTCTAAGGAAGCATTCCACCAACCTTCAGGCACCTCACCGTGAGTCATACATACATTAAATAACATTACCAATCAGCCAACAATACAGTCACCCCATTCTTTTATAAATTCCAAAGCAATACAATCCAAACCCGTTGCCTTCATCTTACGCAAAGCTTTTACTACCTCTTCTCCGTTTACCAAATCATTCTCCCTCACCCTCTCACTTTGCACACCACCTCGACCAAAACACCCTATATCTGCCACTCTATCATCAAACATATTTAACAAACCTTCAAATTACTCACTCCATTTCCTTCCCACATCACCACTACTTGTCATCACCTCCCCATTAGGCCCCTTCACTAACGTTCCCATTTGTTCCCGTGTCTTACGCACTTTATTTACCTCCTTCCAAAACATCTTTCTATTCTCTAAAATTTAATGATACTCTCACACCCCAATTCTCATTTGCCATGATTTTCACTTCTTACAACTTTCTCTTGACCCACTGTCTCTTTCTTTTGTACATCTCCCAGTAATTTGCATTATTTCCCTGCAAAAATCTTCCAATTGCCTCTATTTTCTCTTTCACTAATAATCTTACTTCTTCATCCCACCACTCACTACCCTTTCTAATCTTCCCACCTCCCATGCTTCTCATGTCACAAGTATCTTTTGCGCAAGGTATCACTGCTTCCCTAAATACATTCTATTCCTCCCCCACTACCCAAAGGTCATTTGTTCTCACCTTTTTCCATTCTGTACTCACCTTTTTACATTCCGGTAATTCCTGACACAAGTCTCCTTCCCAATCTCACTTACTCTCACTACTCTCTTCACACCAACATTCTCTCTTCTTTTTTGATAACTTCTACAAATCTTCACCTTCACCTCCACAAAATAATGATCTGACATCCCTCCAGTTGCTCCTCTCAGCACATAGACTTTCAAGAGTCTCTCTTTCGCTCGCCTATCAATGAAAACGTAATCTAATTACGGTCTCTGGACATTTCTCCTACTTACATACATATACTTATGTATATCTCTCTTTTTAGACCAGGTATTCTCAATCACAAGTTCTTTTTCAGCACATAAATCTCCAAGTTCTTCACCATTTCCATTTACAACACTGAACACCCCATGTACACCAATTATTCTCTCAACTGCCACATTACTCACATTTGCATTCAAATCACCCATCACTGTAACCCGGTCTTGTGCATTAAAACCACTAACACACTCATTCAGCTGATTCTCATGATCTTTCTTCTCATGCCCAGGTGCATATTCAAAAATAATCACCCGTCTCTCTCCATCGACTCTTAGTTTTACCCATATCAGTCCAGAGTTTACTTTCTTACACTCTTTCACATATTCCCACCACTTCTGTTACAGGAATAGTGCTACTGATTAACCCTGATTTTACTCCCAAGACATTTCCAAACGACTCTTCCTCTCTACTGTTAAGCTTTGTTTCACTCAGAACCAAAACATGGGGGCTCCTCTTCTCTAACGTACTACCTATCATTCATTTTTTGTCATCTTTGTTACATCAACATACATTTAGACACCCAGATTTGAGCCTTCGAGGAAAATGAGCGCTCGCTTCTACGAGACGTGAGGAATGCTTGGAAAGTATTCTTTCTCCCCTGTATGTAGCATTTATGGATCTGGAGAAGGCATATGATAAAGTTGATAGAGATGCTCTGTGGAAGGTATTAAGAATATATGGTGTGGGAGGCAAGTTGTTAGAAGCAGTGAAAAGTTTTTATCGAGGATGTAAGGCATGTGTACGTGTAGGAAGAGAGGAAAGTGATTGGTTCTCAGTGAATGTACGTTTGCGGCAGGGGTGTGTGATGTCTCCATGGTTGTTTAATTTGTTTATGGATGGGGTTGTTAGGGAGGTGAATGCAAGAGTTTTGGAAAGAGGGGCAAGTATGAAGTCTGTTGGGGATGAGAGAGCTTGGGAAGTGAG
This sequence comes from Panulirus ornatus, assembly GCF_036320965.1. Lineage (NCBI taxonomy): Eukaryota > Metazoa > Arthropoda > Malacostraca > Decapoda > Palinuridae > Panulirus > Panulirus ornatus. The sequence continues at coordinate 48,829,923 of NC_092238.1, read as the reverse complement.
TCAGTTGTTGTTCGCTGATGATACAGCGCTGGTGGCTGATTCATGTGAGAAACTGCATAAGCTGGTGACTGAGTTTGGTAAAGTGTGTGAAAGAAGAAAGTTAAGAGTAAATGTGAATAAGAGCAAGGTTATTAGGTACAGTAGGGTTGAGGGTCAAGTCAATCGGGAGGTGAGTTTGAATGGAGAAAAACTGGAGGAAGTGAAGTGTTTTAGATATGTGGGAGTGGATCTGGCAGCGGATGGAACCATGGAAGCGGAAGTGGATCACAGGGTGGGGGAGGGGGCGAAAATTCTGGGAGCCTTGAAGAATGTGTGGAAGTCGAGAACATTATCTCGGAAAGCAAAAATGGGTATGTTTTAAGGAATAGTGGTTCCAACAATGTTATATGGTTGCGAGGCGTGGGCTATGGATAGAGTTGTGCGCAGGAGGATGGATGTGCTGGAAATGAGATGTTTGAGGACAATGTGTGATGTGAGGTGGTTTGATCGAGTGAGTAACGTAAGGGTAAGAGAGATGTGTGGAAATAAAAAGAGCGTGGTTGAGAGAGCAGAAGAGGGTGTTTTGAAATGGTTTGGGCACATGGAGAGAATGAGTGAGGAAAGATTGACCAAGAGGATATATGTGCCGGAGGTGGAGGGAACGAGGAGAAGAGGGAGACCAAATTGGAGGTGGAAAGATGGAGTGAAAAAGATTTTGTGTGATCTGGGCCTGAACATGCAGGAGGGTGAAAGGAGGGTAAGGAATAGAGTGAATTGGAGCGATGTGGTATACCGGGGTTGACGTGCTGTCAGTGGATTGAATCAAGGCATGTGAAGCGTCTGGGGTAAACCATGGAAAACTGTGTAGGTATGTATATTTGCGTGTGTGGACGTATGTATATACATGTGTATGGGGGTGGGTTGGGTCATTTCTTTCGTCTGTTTCCTTTCGCTACCTCGCGAACGCGGGAGACAGCGGCAAAAAAAAAAAAAAAAAAAAAAAAAAAAAATATATATATATATATATATATATATATATGTATATATATATATATATATATATATATATATATATATATATATATATATATATATATATATATATATATATATATATATATATATATATATATATATATATATATATATATATATATATATATATATATATATATATATATATATATATATAGCGCAAGGAAACAGACGAAAGAAATGGCCCAGCCCCCCCCCCATACACATGTATATACATACGTCCACACACGCAAAATATACATACCTACACAGCTTTCCATGGTTTACCCCAGACGCTTCACATGCCTTGATTCAATCCACTGACAGCACGTCAACCCCGGTATACCACATCGCTCCAATTCACTCTATTCCTTGCCCGCCTTTCACCCTCCTGCATGTTCAGGTCCCGATCACTCAAAATCTTTATCACTCAATCTTTCCACCTCCAATTTGGCCTCCCACTTTTCCTCGTTCCCTCCACCTCTGACTCATATATCCTCTTGGTCAATCTTTTCTCACTCATTCTCTCCATGTGACCAAACCACTTCAAAACATCCTCTTCTGCTCTCCTTAACCACACTCTTTTTATTACCACACATCACTATTACTCTATTATTACTTACTCGATCAAACCATCTCACACCACATATTGTTCTCAAACATTTCATTTCCAGCACATCCACCCTCCTCCGTACAACTCTATCTATACCCACGCCTCCCACCCATATAACATTGTTGGAACCACTATTCCTTCAAACATATCCATTTTTGCTTTCCGAGATAATGTTCTAGACTTCCACACATTCTTCAACGCTCCAAAAACTTTCGCCCGCTCCCCGACCCTATAATTCACTTCCGCTTCCATGGTTCCATCCGCTGCCGAATCCGCTCCCAGATATCTAAAACACTTCACTTCCTCCATTTTTTCTCCAATCAAACTTACCTCCCAATCGACTTGTCCCTCAACTCTACTGTGCCTAATAACCTTGCTCTTATTCACATTTACTCTCAGTTTTCGTCTTTCACACACTTTACCAAACTCAGTCACCAGCTTCTAAAGTTTCTTACACGAATCAGCCACCAGCGATGTATCATCAGTGAACAACAACTGACTCACTTCCCAAAGTCTCGCATAAACAAGAGACAGGATACTTACCCATCTTTCCAAAACTCTTGCATTCATTTCCATAACAATCGCATTTATAAACAAATTAAACAACCAAGGAGACATCACACACCCCTGCGAAAACCAACATTCGCTGAGAACTAATCACTTTCCTCTCTTTCTACACGTACACATGCCTTACATCCTCGATAAAAACTATTCACTCCTTCTAATATCTTGAACCCCACACCATATATTCTTAATACCTTTCACAGAGACTCTCTATCAACTCTCTCATATGCCTTCTCCAGATCCAAAATGCTACATACAAATCCATTTGCTTTTCTAAGTATTTCCAACATACATACTTCAAGGCAAAAACCTGATCCACACATCCTCTACCACTTATGAAACCACACTGCTCTTCTCCAATCTGATGATTTGTACATGCCTTCACCCTCTCAATCAATACTCTCCCATATAATTTCCCAGGAATAGTCAACAAACTTATACCTCGGTAATTTGAACACTCACTCTTATCCCCTTTGCCTTTGTACAATGGCACTATACAAACATTCCGTCAAACTTCAGGCACCTCACCATGAGTCATGCATGCCTTAAATAACTAGTCAACAATACAGTCACCCCCTTTTTTATTATATTCCACTGCAATACCATCCAAACCCGTTGCCTTGCCGGCTTTCATCTTTCGCAAAGCTTTTTCTACCTCTTCTCTGTTTACCAAATCCTTCTCCCAAACCCTCTCAATTTGCACACCACCCCTACCAAAATACCCTATATCTGCAACTCTATCATCAAACACATTCAACAAACCTTCAAAATACTCACTCCATCTCCTCTCACATCACCACTAGTTGTTATCACTTCACCATTAGCGCCCTTCACTGATGTTCCCATTTGTTCTCTTGTCTTACGGTCTTTATCTACCTCCTTCCAAAACGTCTTTTTATTCTCTCTAAAATTTGATGATACTCTCTCACGCCAACTCTCATTTGCCCTCTTTTTCGCCTATTCCAACTTTCTCGACCTCATGCCTCTTTTTATAATACCCCTCCCAGTCATTTGCATTATTTCCCTGCAAAATTCGTCCAAATGCCTCTCTCTTCTCCTTCAGCAATATTCTTACTTCTTCATCCCACCACTCACTACCCTTTCTAATCAGCAAACCTCCCACGCGTCTCATGCCACAAGCATCTTTTGCACAAGCCATCACTGCTTCCGTAAATACATCTCTTTCCTCCCCCATTCCCCTTACGTCCTTTGTTTTCACCTTTGTCCATTCCAAACTCAGTCTCTCCTGGTACCTCCTCACACAAGTCTCCTTCCCGAGCTCACTTATTCTCACTACTCCCTTAACCCGTACATTCTCACTTCTTTTCCGAAAACCTCTGCAAATATTCACCTTTGCCTCCACAAGATAATTATTAGACATCCCTCCAGTTACATCTCTCAGCAAATTAGCTTCCAAAAGCCTCTCTTTCGCGGGCCTATCAATTAACACATAATCAAATAACGCTCTCTAGCCATCTCCCGTAATTACGTACGTAGGACTTGATGACTCTATTGTTGACTGGTTGGTGAGGTTATTTTATGTATGTATGACTCATGGTGAGGTGCCTGAGGATTCGCGGAAAGCTTGCATAGTGCCATTCTTGAAAGGCAAAAGGGATAAAAGTGAGTGCTCAAATTATAGAGGTTTAAGTTTGTTGAGTATTCCTGAGAGATTATACGGGAGGGTATTGATTGAGAGGGTGAAGGCATGTACAGAGCATCAGATTGGGGAAAAGCAGTGTGGTTTCAGAGGTAGTAGAGGATGTGTGGATCATGGCTTTGCTTTGAAGAATGTATGTGAAAAACACTTAGAAAAGCAAATGGATTTGTATGTAGCATTTATGGATCTGGAGAAGGCATATGATAGATTTGATAGAGTTGCTCTGGGGAAGGTATTAAGGAAATATGGTGTGGGAGACAAGTTGTTAGAAGCAGTGAAAAGTTTTTTTTATCGAGGATATAAGGCTTGTGTACGTGTAGGAAGAAAGGAAAGTTATTCGTTCTCAGTGAATGTTGGTTTACGGCAGGGGTGTGTGATGACTCCATGGTTGTTTAATTTTTTTATGGATTGTGTTGTTAGGGCGGTGAATGCAAGAGTTTTGGAAAGAGGTGTAAGGATCCAGTCTGTTGTGGATGAGAGAGACTTGAGTAGTGAGCCAGTTGTTGTTCGCTGATGACACAGCGCTGGTGGATGATTCGTGTGAGAAACTGCAGAGGCTGGTGACTGAGTTTGGTAAAGTGTTTGAAAGAAGAAAGTTAAGAGTAAATATGAATAAGAGCAAGGTTGTTAGGTACAGTTGAGGGACACGGTTAATTAGGAGGTAAGGTTAAATGGAGAAAAACTGGAGGAAGTAAAGTATTTTAGATATCTGGGAGTGGATTTGGCAGCGGATGGAACCTTGGAAGCGGAAGTGAATCATAGGGTGGGGTAGGGGGCAAAAGTTCTGGGTGGGTTGAAAAATGTGTGGATGTCGAGAACATTATCTCGGAAAGCAAAAATGGGTAGGTTTGAAGGAAAAGTGGTTTCAACAATGTTATATGGTTGCGAGGCGTGGGCTTTAGATAGGGTTCTACGGAGGAGGGCGGATGTGCTGGAAATGAGATATTTGAGGACAATATATGGTTTGAGGTGGTTTGATCGAGTAAGTAATAATAGGGTAAGAGAGATGTGTAGTAATAAAAAGAGTGTGGCTGAGAGAGCAGAAGAGGGTGCTTTGAAATGGGTTGGTCACATGGAGAGAATGAGTGAGTAAATATTGACCAAGAGGATATATGTGTCAGAGGTGGAGGGAACGAGAAGTGGGAGACCAAATTTTAGGTGGAAAGATGGAATGAAAAAGATTTTGAGTGATCGGGGTCTGAACATGCAGGAGGGTGAAAGGCGTGCAAGGAATAGACTGAATTGGAACGATGTGGTATACCGGGGTCGACATGCTGTCAACGGATTGAACCATTGAACACTTTACCAAACTCAGCCACCAGCTTTTGCAGTTTCTCACACGAATCACACACCAGCGAATCATCAGCGAACAACAACTGACTCACTTCCTAAGCTCTCTCTCCGCAACAGACTGCATATTTGCCCCTCTTTCCAAAACTCTTGCATTCACCTCCCTAACAACCCCATCCATAAACAGATTAAACAACCATGGAGTCATCACACATCCCTACCGGAAACCTACATTCACTTGGAACCAATCGCTTTCCTCTCTTCCTACACGCACACATGCCTTACATCCCTGACAAAAACTTTTCACTGATTCTAACAATTTCCTCCCACACCATATATTCTTAATACCTTCCACAGAGTATCTCTATCAAGTCCATCATATGCCTTCTCTAGATCCATAAATATTACATACAAATCCATTTGCTTCTCTAAGTATTTCTCCCATCCATTCTTCAAAGCAAACACATGATCCACGCATCCTCTACCACTCCTGAAACCACATTGCTCTTCCCCAATCTGATGCTCTGTACATGCCCTTACCCTTGAAATCAATACTCTCCCATATAATTTCCCAGGAATACTTAACAAACCTATTCCTCTGTAATTTGAGCACGCACCCTTATCCCCTTTGCCTTTGTACAATGGCACTATGCAAGCATTCCGCCAATCCTCAAGCACCTCACCACGAGACATACATACATGAAATAACCTTACCACCCAGTCAACAATACAGTCACCCCCTTTTTTAATAGATTCTACTGCAATACCATCCAAACCCGCTGCCTTGCCGTCTTTCATCTTCTGCAAAGCTTTTACTACCTCTTCTCTGTTTACCAAGTCGTTTTTCCTTACTCTCTCACTTTGCACACCACCTCGACCAAAACACCCTATATCTGCCACTCTATCATCAAACACATTTAACAAACCTTCAAAATACTGACTCTATCTCCTGACATCACCACTACTTATTATCACCTCCCCATTAGCCCCCTTCGCTGAAGTTCCCATTTGTTCCCTTGTCTTACACCCTTTATTCATTTCCTTCCAAAACATCTTTTTATTCTCCCTAAAATTTAATGATACTCTCTTTACTTTACTCTCATTTAACTCTTTTTCACCTCTTGCACCTTTCTCTTGACTTCCTACCTCTTTCTTTTATACATCTCCCAGTCATGTGCATTATTTTTACCTTCAAAATTCGTCCAAATGCCTTTCTCTTCTCTTTCACTAATAACCTTACTCCTTCATTCCACCACTCACTACCTTTTCTAATCTGCCCACCTGTCAAGCTTCTCATGCCACAAGCATCTTTTGCGCAAGCCATCACTGCTTCCCTAAATATATCCCATTCCTCCCCCACTCCCCTTACTTCCTTAGCTCTCACCTTTTTCCATTCTCTACTCAGTCTCTCCTGGTATTTCCTCACACAAGTCTCCTTCCCAATCTTACTTACCTTCACCACCCTTTTCACCCTAACATTCTCTCTTTTTTTCTGAAAACCTCTACAAATCTTCACCTTCGGCTCCACAAGATAATGATCAGATATCCCTCCAGTTGCACCTCTCATTACATTAACATTCAAAAGTCTCTCTTTCGTACGCCTATCAATTACCACGTAATCCAATAACGCTCTCTGGCCATCTCTCCTACTTACATACGTATACTTATTTTCATCTCTCTGTTCAAACCAGGTATTCCCAATCACCAGTCCTTTTACAGCACATAAATCTACAAGCTTCTCACCATTTCCATTTACAACACTGAACACCCCATGTGCACCAATTTTTCCCTCAACTCCCACATTACTCACTTTTGCATTCAAATCACCCATCACTATAACCCGGTCTCTTGCATCAAAACTACTAAAACACCCAATCAGCTGCTGCCAAAACACTTGCCTCTCATGTTTTTTCTTATCATGCCCAGGTGCATATGCAACAATAATCACCCATCTCTCTCCATCAACTTTCAGTTCTACCCATATCAATCTAGAGTTTACTTTCTTAAACTCTATCACATACTCCCACCACTTCTGTTTCAGGAGTAGTGCTACTCCTTCTCTTGCTCTTGTCCTCTCACTAACCCCTGACTTTACTCCCAAGACATTCCCAAACCACTCTTCTCCTTTACCCTTGAGCTTTGTTTTACTCAGAGCCAAAACATCCAGGTTCCTTTCCTCAAACATACTGCATATCTCTCCTTTTCTCATCTTGGTTACATGCACACACATTTAGACATCTCCAGTGTGAGCCTTCGAGGAGGATGAGCTCTCCCCGCGTGCCTCCTTCTTCTGTTTCCCTTTTTAGAAAGTTAAAATACAAGGAGGGGAGGGTTTCCAGCCCCACGCTCCCGCCCCCTTTAGTCGCCTTCTACGACACGTGAAGAATGCGTGGGAAGTATTCTTTCTCCCCTATCCCCAGGGACATATATATATATACATATATATATATATATATATATATATATATATATATATATATATATATATATATATATATATATATATATATATATATATATATATATATATATATATATTGGAAATGATCACAGTTTTGCGCGTTATCGAGTATACTCCTATGAGTCCACGGGGAAAATCACATCATCAGGGGAGACAAAAGAGAAAAACATAAGTCAGTTGATATACGACGAAGAGACGTAGGTACGTCTCTTCGTTGGTTATCAACTGAGTCTTATATTTCTCTCTTGTGTCTTCCTTGATGATGTGATAATTACACAGGAGTTCACTTGATAACTTATCGTGTTTTATTTTCCCCGTGGACTCATATGAATATATATATATATATATATATATATATATATATATATATATATATATATATATATATATATATATTTGTGTGTGTGCGTGTATGTGTGTCTCTGTGTGTCTGTATGTTTGTGTGTGTGTAGAGAGAGAGAGAGAGAGTACCTTTGTCCTCAAATCCTTCCAGGTAATTAGCTAAACGTTCGCAAATCTTGTCATGTTTCTTAAGATTCACTGGTGTCCACCTGTGTTGCGGTAGATTTTAGAGCAAAGTTCATAAATCAAAAGATGTTTAAGCTCTTGAAATTCAATATACCTGATGGCCTCACTAGTGCATTCTGGTGGTTGCAATAATCGTCTAAGTCGTTAAAGATATGCCTGACCTATCATGGGCTTTGTGTTTCATCAAGTATCCGAAGCCTTAAATATTCTATTCACTGGGATAACTAAATTCAAAACTGTACCTCTCAACCAATTTTCAGTATATTTTCTAATCTATTTGATGTTACTGGAATGTTGTGTGCTCCCCAACTGTATATCTTTTGAGAAAGTTCACACACTTAACATTATAAAATTAAGCTCGAAATCGAGGTCGCGCTTTGACGTTTCGAACACGTTCAAATGATGGACACTCTTCATGGCGCTTTCTATAGTACCTGACGGCAACGTTTGTCGTGTCCTGTTTGCCGAGCCAGCAAACATATCGATCCAAGTCTTCATTTCATCGAGTTCCAACAAACATATAAAGGTATTACCGAAGCAAGTCCAACGGTTAGCTGTACAGTAGGTAGCGGTGATGGAGCAATAGATGAGTCTGAGGAAATAACTGAACCACCTGGTTTTGTTATGGGGAACATTCTCAAATATAGGAGGCCGGAGGATTAATTCCCAGAAAAGTTAAAAGAAAGTAAACTGCGAAAATAGTCATAATTATATAATTAATCTCTTGTGGTTTCGTATGATAAATTGATGACATATCTCAAAGACAATGAAATGCAGAACGGTTTAAAATCTTATGTGTACCATCAGATTGTGTGTTTAATGCCTTACTTTTTATTGAAGGAAAATTTATGACAGACTATTGCAAGTGTTCCACTTGGCGATATTAATGGATAGCCTAAAGGACCATTTCAAAACAAACAAGTCATGTAATTTTTCAAGAATGCCCCAATATCCTTGACCTAATTGTCGAAAACTTATGCAACATTTGGAATATATGGAGCTATCAAGAAACTGAATGAAACAGTAAAAGAGAAGGACCAACCTCACTCACGGAACAGGAAATATAATAAGTTTGTATATTTGTAATTTTTCCTTCATACTTTGTACATTTTGTAAGTAACCGTGAAGATGACTTATTATTTTAATTCTTCCCAGATCATTATATTTTGCAAGCATAGGAATAACCAAATGAATATACAGAGTTAAAAGATAACTAAATAATAACTAAACATTTTATGGTAAATCGAACTTCTGGAACATTTTATACACGAGCAGACGAAAGGATATTGACGACATGACGGTCTAGCAGCCGAGCTAACAGAAGTATAGCAGAGGACACATTGTTTACCGCGGGTTTCTATATCGACCTGGCAACGTTTCGTGACGTCATGGTATTACAGTCATCAGAGGGCTAAACTGGACAAGACATTCCTTACAAGGGCAAAGCTGAAGCTGTGCATCTCTTGGTTATAGGATCTTGGTTTTAGAGTAAGGCCTGATGGTACTATGCCAGTACCATGCCAGTCTGATAGTCTTATCAACGTAGCACCTGTAAAAAATCCTGCACTAGAGCTTTTTTTTCTTTGCTTCATATTATAATCCTTCATTATATGCCCACCTTATTTCACTTCACTATTGATCTGCACCACATTCTTGTGGAAAGAACTCAGATTCTAGTGTTTGAGTTACAGCCTTGCACCATGCAGCGTTCTTGGACAACTCTACTCGACAGGTTAGCCCGACAGCTCTGTTCGATAGCTTTCCGTTTAGCAAAGCTAAACATCAAGCTACTTTTTTTTTCTTTGTTTTATCTCACTGCCCTTCACCACAGTTCTCCATGATATATGCAGTGTGCAGTCCTTTTTAAGCTAAACAAGATCTTCTGGCCTTTCTTCTCTTTCTGTTCAGTGGCTCATATCCACCAGGTTTTACTCCTGTTCCGTAAGCCTACCCTAGTAACTGACATTGTACATCATCCTCGTTCACTGCCGAAGCAAACAAGTCTATCCTACCGTAGTTCCTTCCAGTAACTCGCCTCTGTAGACCTATCCTATATTCATGATATATAGTCATGTTCTATGGCTTTCCCCGTAACTTATTATTATTTCCTATACCTCAGCCTCCAGAGAACTCCATAGAGCTTTCCTCAATGATTTTGATTTATAGCTTTATACATCTAACCCAGCTATAATCCAGCTTCAAAGTTAATCACTATAAATCTGCACCTTTATCCATTCACCTTATCCCTGATTCATATCTCTTCATAATCTTACTCCCGAGTCTGTTCCCATGATATGATAACTATATATCTCCACATCCTTACGCCTCACCATCCCCTTCTATTACCTTCTCCGCATATCCTCATTCGTATCCGCAGTTTTATTAATATACAGCCTTAGTAATTCATCTTACTCCTGAGCACTTCCCTTTTATCGTACGCTATCCATTGTACTTTCATTCTTACATTTCCTTGTGTGCTCCTAAAACCTTTCGAAACCTACAGTGGCGCTGTTGACGTTATAAATGATGTCTCACCTGCTATGATACCATTTGCACCGACAAACAATCCTTGAAAAGTTTATATGTCTTCCTCGGCAGTCAAATACAATATTAGCTGGAAATCCTAGAAATTATTGTTGGTTATATGGCTGTACCTGTATGGCCTTGTTCTACAACCCTGCACGATCCTCCTCCAGCATAGTGTTGCCTCATAATCACAATACTGTACTCCTCGCATTAGCAACACTGCACTTCTCACAACTACAAAACTGTGCTGCTAACAATCACAAGACTGAACACTTCATAGTAAATACACTGTGCTCGTATAGTCATCACTGTACTTCTCATAGCCAAAAATTACTCTGTACTCTTTATAGAAAGAACTCATCTTGAGGCTAAATACAGCTATTGTTACTCCTTCATTCTACTCTAAAAATCACATGAAACTTAACATACTGAATCTTCATAATGGACAATCATGTATAGAACTTCGACGAGAGAGGAAAACAGTGACTAAGATTCGAGCATTAATAAGAAAATTATCAAAAGTGAGGAAAGATTGACAAACAAGATACGTGCGTCAGGTGTAGAGGGAACGAGGAGAAGCAAGAGACAGAACTTGAGGTGGAAGGATGGAGTGAAAAAGATTTTGAGCGATCGGGGCCTGAACATGCACGAGGGTAAAACGCGAACAAGGAATAGAGTGAACTGGAACGATGTTGTATACTGGGGTCAATATCCTGTCAGTGGATTGAACCAAGGCAAGTAAAGCGTCTAGGGTAAACCAGGGGAAGTTTTGTGCGGCCTAAATGTGGAAGGGGAGCTGTAGCTTCGGTGAATCACACATGACAGCTAGAAACTTAGTGTGAACGAATGTGGCTTTTTTTGTCTTTCCCTAGCGCTACCTCGCGAGGTTGTGTGTCTGTGTGTGTGTGTGTGTGTGTGTGTGTGTGTGTGTTGGGGGAGGGGGGACTACTTTTTCATTTGTGGCAGGGTGGCGACGGAAAAGGATGAAGGCAGCAAATATGAAAATGTAAATGTGTATATATGTACATGTTGAAATGTAAAGGTATGCATATGTGCGTGTGTGTGGGTGTTTATATATATATACAAATATATATATATATATATATATATATATATATATATATATATATATATATATATATATATATATATATATATATATATATATATATTTTTTTTTTTTTTTAAACTATTCGCCATTTCCCGCGTTAACGAGGTAGCGTTAAGAACAGAGGACTGGGCCTTTTTTGGAATATCCTCACCTGGCCCCCTCTGTTCCTTCTTTTGGAAAATTAAAAAAAGAAAAAAAAAACGAGAGGGGAGGATTTCCAGCCCCCCGCTCCCACCCCTTTTAGTCGCCTTCTACGACACGCAGGGAATACGTGGGAAGTATTCTTAATCCCCTATCCCCAGGGATAATATATATATATATATATATATATATATATATATATATATATATATATATATATATATATATATATATATATATATTAACTTTCTAAAATGGGAAATAGAAGAAGGAGTCACGCGGGGAGTGATCATCCTCCTCGAAGGCTCAGAGTGGGGTGCCTAAATGTGTGTGGATGTAACCAAGATGTGAAAAAAGGAGAGATAGGTAGTATGTTTGAGGAAAGGAACCTGGATGTTTTGGCTCTGAGTGAAACGAAGCTCAAGGGTAAAGGGGAAGAGTGGTTTGGAAATGTCTGGGGAGTGAAGTCAGGGGTTAGTGAGAGGACAAGAGCAAGGGAAGGAGTAGCAATACTCCTGAAACAGGAGTTGTGGGAGTATGTGATAGAATGTAAGAAAGTAAATTCTCGATTAATATGGGTAAAATTGAAAGTTGATGGAGAGAGGTGGGTGATTATTGGTGCATATGCACCTGGGCATGAGAAGAAAGATCATGAGAGGCAAGTGTTTTGGGAGCAGCTGAATGAGTGTGTTAGCGGTTTTGATGCACGAGACCGGGTTATAGTGATGGGTGATTTGAATGCAAAGGTGAGTAATGTGGCAGTTGAGGGAATAATTGGTATGCATGGGGTGTTCAGTGTTGTAAATGGAAATGGTGAAGAGCTTGTAGATTTATGTGCTGAAAAAGGACTGATGATTGGGAATACCTGGTTTAAAAAGCGAGATATACATAAGTATACTTATGTAAGTAGGAGAGATGGCCAGAGAGCGTTATTGGATTACGTGTTAATTGACAGGCGTGCGAAAGAGAGACTTTTGGATGTTAATGTGCTGAGAGGTGCAACTGGAGGGATGTCTGATCATTATCTTGTGGAGGCTAAGGTGAAGATTAGTATGGGTTTTCAGAAAAGAGGAGTGAATGTTGGGGTGAAGAAGGTGGTGAGAGTAAGTGAGCTTGGGAAGGAGACCTGTGTGGGGAAGTACCAGGAGAGACTGTGTACAGAATGGAAAAAGGTGAGAACAATGGAAGTAAGGGGAGTGGGGGAGGAATGGGATGTATTTAGGGAATCAGTGATGGATTGCGCAAAAGATGCTTGTGGCATGAGAAGAGTGGGAGGTGGGCTGTTTAGAAAGGGTAGTGAGTGGTGGGATGAAGAAGTAAGAGTATTAGTGAAAGAGAAGAGAGAGGCATTTGGACGATTTTTGCAGGGAAAAAAATGCAATTGAGTGGGAGAAGTATAAAAGAAAGAGACAGGAGGTCAAGAGAAAGGTGCAAGAGGTGAAAAAAAGGGCAAATGAGAGTTGGGGTGAGAGACTATCAGTAAATTTTAGGGAGAATAAAAAGATGTTCTGGAAGGAGGTAAATAGGGTGCGTAAGACAAGGGAGCAAATGGGAACTTCAGTGAAGGGCGTAAATGGGGAGGTGATAACAAGTAGTGGTGATGTGAGAAGGAGATGGAATGAGTATTTTGAAGGTTTGTTGAATGTGTCTGATGACAGAGTGGCAGATATAGGGTGTTTGGGTCGAGGTGGTGTGCAAAGTGAGAGGGTTAGGGAAAATGATTTGGTAAACAGAGAAGAGGTAGTAAAAGCTTTGCGGAAGATGAAAGCCGGCAAGGCAGCAGGTTTGGATGGTATTGCAGTGGAATTTATTAAAAAAGGGGGTGACTGTATTGTTGACTGGTTGGTAAGGTTATTTAATGTATGTATGACTAATGGTGAGGTGCCTGAGGATTGGCGGAATGCGTGCATAGTGCCATTGTACAAAGGCAAAGGGAATAAGAGTGAGTGCTCAAATTACAGAGGTATAAGTTTGTTGAGTATTCCTGGTAAATTATATGGGAGGGTATTGATTGAGAGGGTGAAGGCATGTACAGAGCATCAGATTGGGGAAGAGCAGTGCGGTTTCAGAAGTGGTAGAGGATGTGTGGATCAGGTGTTTGCTTTGAAGAATGTATGTGAGAAATACTTAGAAAAGCAAATGGATTTGTATGTAGCATTTATGGATCTGGAGAAGGCATATGATAGAGTTGATAGAGATGCTCTGTGGAAGGTATTAAGAATATATGGTGTGGGAGGCAAGTTGTTAGAAGCAGTGAAAAGTTTTTATCGAGGATATAAGGCATGTGTACGTGTAGGAAGAGAGGAAAGTGATTGGTTCTCAGTGAATGTAGGTTTGCGGCAGGGGTGTGTGATGTCTCCATGGTTGTTTAATTTGTTTATGGATGGGGTTGTTAGGGAGGTAAATGCAAGAGTCGTGGAAAGAGGGGCAAGTATGAAGTCTGTTGGGGATGAGAGAGCTTGGGAAGTGAGTCAGTTGTTGTTCGCTGATGATACAGCGCTGGTGGCTGATTCATGTGAGAAACTGCAGAAGCTGGTGACTGAGTTTGGTAAAGTGTGTGGAAGAAGAAAGTTAAGAGTAAATGTGAATAAGAGCAAGGTTATTAGGTACAGTAGGGTTGAGGGTCAAGTCAATTGGGAGGTGAGTTTGAATGGAGAAAAACTGGAGGAAGTGAAGTGTTTTAGATATCTGGGAGTGGATCTGTCAGCGGATGGAACCATGGAAGCGGAAGTGGATCATAGGGTGGGGGAGGGGGCGAAAATTTTGGGAGCCTTGAAAAATGTGTGGAAGTCGAGAACATTATCTCGGAAAGCAAAAATGGGTATGTTTGAAGGAATAGTGGTTCCAACAATGTTGTATGGTTGCGAGGCGTGGGCTATGGATAGAGTTGTGCGCAGGAGGATGGATGTGCTGGAAATGAGATGTTTGAGGACAATGTGTGGTGTGAGGTGGTTTGATCGAGTAAGTAACGTAAGGGTAAGAGAGATGTGTGGAAATAAAAAGAGCGTGGTTGAGAGAGCAGAAGCGGGTGTTTTGAAATGGTTTGGGCACATGGAGAGAATGAGTGAGGAAAGATTGACCAAGAGGATATATGTGTCGGAGGTGGAGGGAACGAGGAGAAGAGGGAGACCAAATTGGAGGTGGAAAGATGGAGTGAAAAAGATTTTGTGTGATCGGGGCCTGAACATGCAGGAGGGTGAAAGGAGGGCAAGGAATAGAGTGAATTGGAGCGATGTGGTATACAGGGGTTGACGTGCTGTCAGTGGAGTGAATCAAGGCATGTGAAGCGTCTGGGGTAAACCATGGAAAGCTGTGTAGGTATGTATATTTGCGTGTGTGGACGTGTGTATGTACATGTGTATGGGGGGGGGTTGGGCCATTTCTTTCGTCTGTTTCCTTGCGCTACCTCGCAAACGCGGGAGACAGCGACAAAGTATTAAAAAAAAAAAAAAAAAAAAAAAAAAAATATATATATATATATATATATATATATATATATATATATATATATATATATATATATATATATATATATATATATATATATATATATATATATATATATATATATATTTGGTAAAGTGTGTGGAAGAAGAAAGTTAAGAGTAAATGTGAATAAGAGCAAGGTTATTAGGTACAGTAGGGTTGAGGGTCAAGTCAATTGGGAGGTGAGTTTGAATGGTGAAAAACTGGAGGAAGTGAAGTGTTTTAGATATCTGGGAGTGGATCTGTCAGCGGATGGAACCATGGAAGCGGAAGTGGATCATAGGGTGGGGGAGGGGGCGAAAATTTTGGGAGCCTCGAAAAATGTGTGGAAGTCGAGAACATTATCCCGGAAAGCAAAAATGGGTATGTTTGAAGGAATAGTGGTTCCAACAATGTTGTATGGTTGCGAGGCGTGGGCTATGGATAGAGTTGTGCGCAGGAGGATGGATGTGCTGGAAATGAGATGTTTGAGGACAATGTGTGGTGTGAGGTGGTTTGATCGAGTAAGTAACGTAAGGGTAAGAGAGATGTGTGGAAATAAAAAGAGCGTGGTTGAGAGAGCAGAAGAGGGTGTTTTGAAATGGTTTGGGCACATGGAGAGAATGAGTGAGGAAAGATTGACCAAGAGGATATATGTGTCGGAGGTGGAGGGAACGAGGAGAAGAGGGAGACCAAATTGGAGGTGGAAAGATGGAGTGAAAAGGATTTTGTGTGATCGGGGCCTGAACATGCAGGAGGGTGAAAGGAGGGCAAGGAATAGAGTGAATTGGAGCGATGTGGTATACAGGGGTTGACGTGCTGTCAGTGGATTGAATCAAGGCATGTGAAGCGTCCGGGGTAAACCATGGAAAGCTGTGTAGGTATGTATATTTCCGTGTGTGGACGTGTGTATGTACATGTGTATGGGGGGGGTTGGGCCATTTCTTTCGTCTGTTTCCTTGCGCTACCTCGCAAACGCGGGAGACAGCGACAAAGTATAAAAAAAAAAAAAAAATATATATATATACATATATATATATATATATATATATATATATATATATATATATATATATATATATATATATATATATATATATATATATATATATATATATATATATATATATATATATATATATATATATATATTATCCCCAGGGATAATATATATATATATATATATATATATATATATATATATATATATATATATATATATATATATATATATATACATATATATATATATATATATATATATATATATATATATATATATATATATATATATATATATATATATATATATTATCCCTGGGGATAGGGAATTAAGAATACTTCCCACGTATTCCCTGCGTGTCGTAGAAGGCGACTAAAAGGGGTGGGAGCGGGGGGCTGGAAATCCTCCCCTCTCGTTTTTTTTTTTCTTTTTTTAATTTTCCAAAAGAAGGAACAGAGGGGGCCAGGTGAGGATATTCCAAAAAAGGCCCAGTCCTCTGTTCTTAACGCTACCTCGTTAACGCGGGAAATGGCGAATAGTTTAAAAAAAAAAAAAAAAAATATATATATATATATATATATATATATATATATATATATATATATATATATATATATATATATATATATATATATATATATATATGTGTGTGTGTGTGTACATATTTTATATTTATTTATTTTGCTTTGTCGCTGTCTCCCGCGTTTGCGAGGTAACGCAAGGAAACAGACGAAAGAAATGGCCCAACCCACTCCCATGCACATGTATATACATACACGTCCACACACGCAAATATACATACCCATACATCTCAGTGTACACATATATATACACATACAGACACCTACATATATACACATGCACACAATTCACAATGTCTGCCTTTATTCATTCCCATCGACACCTCGCCACACATGGAATAACATCCCCTTCTCCCCTCATGTGTGCGAGGTAGCGCTCGGAAAAGCAAACAAAGACCCCATTCGTTCACACTCAGTCTCTAGCTGTCATGCAATAACGCCCGAAACCACAGCTCCCTTTCCGCATCCAGGCTCCACAGAACTTTCCATGGTTTACCCAAGACGCTTCACATGCCCTGATTTAATCCATTGACAGCAAGTCGACCCCGGTATACCGCATCGATCCAATTCACTCTATTCCTTGCCCGCCTTTCACCCTCCTGCATGTTCAGGCCCCGATCACTCAAAATCTTTTTCACTCCATCTTTCCACCTCCAATTTGGTTTCCCACTTCTCGTTCCCTCCACCTCTGACACATATATCCTCATTGTCAATCCCTCCTCACTCATTCTCTCCATGTGACCAAACCATTTCAAAACACCCTCCTCCGCTCTCTTAACCACGCTCTTTTTATAACTACATATCTCTCTGACACTTTCATTACTTATTCGATCAAACCACCTCACACCAATATTGTCCTCAAACATCTCATTTCCAGCACATCCACAACTCTATCTATAGCCCACGCGTCGCAACCATATATCACTTTTGGAACCACTATTCCTCCAAACATACCCTATTTTAGCTTTACAATATAAAGTTTTAGACTTCCACACATTCTTCAATGCGCTCAAAACTTTCGCCCCCTTCCTCACCCTATGATTCGCTTCCGCTGCCAAATCCACTCCCAGACATCGAAAACACTTCACTTCCTCCAGTTTTTCTCCATATAAACTTACCTCCCAATTGACTTGTCCGTCAACACTACTGAACCTAATAAACTTGCTCTTATTCACATTTACTCTCAAGTTTCTTCTTTCAAACACTTTACCGAACTCCGTTACAAGTTTCTGCATTTTCTCACCCGAATAAGCCACGAGCGCTGTATTATCAGCGAACAACAACTGACTCACTTCACAAGCTCTCTCATCCACAAGAGACAGCATGCTTGCCCCACTCTCCAAAACTCTTCCATTCACCTCCCTAATAAACAAATGGAAACATGAACAAACTAAACAACCATAGAGACATCACACACCCCTGCCGCAAACCTACATTCTCTGAGAACCAATCACTTTCCTCCCTTTCGATACGTACACATGCCTTACATCATTGAAAAAAACTTTTCGCTGCTTCTAACACCTTATCTCCCACACCATATATTCTTAACACCTTCCGCAGAGCATCTCCATTAAATATATCATATGCCTTCTCCAGATCCAAAAATGTTACATAAAAATCCATTTGCTTTTCTACGTATTTCTCACATACATTCTTCAAAACAAACACCTGATCCACACATCCTGTACCACTTCTGAAACCACACTGCTCTTCACCAATCTGTATATGCCCTCACCCTCTCAATCAATACCCTCCCATATTATTTCCCAGGAATTCCCAAAAAACTTATACCTCTGTAATTTGAGCACTCACGTCTATCCCCTTTGCCTTTATACAACGGCACTCTGCAATCATTCCGCCAATCGTCAGGCACCTCACCATGAGTGATACATACATTAAATATCCTTACCAACCAGTCAACAATACAGTCACTACCTTTTTTAAAAATTCTACTGCAATACCATCCAAACCCGCTGAATTACCGCCTTTCATCTCTGTTTAGATAATCATTTTCCCTAACCCTCTCACTTTCCAGACCACTTCGACCAAAACACCCTATGTCTCCAACTCTATCATCAAACACATTCATCAAACCTTCAAAATACTCACTCCATCTCCTTCTCACATCACCACTACATGTTATCACCTCCCCATTTGACCCCTTCTCTGAAGTTTCTATTTGTTCCCTTGTCTTACGTACTCTATTTACCTCCTTCCAAAACAACTTTTTATTCTCCCTAAAATTGAATGATACTCTCTCACCCCAACTCTCATTTGCTCTCGTTTTCATATCTCGTACCTTTCTCTTGAACTCCTGCCTCTTTCTTTTATACATCTCCCAGTCATTTGCAGTATTTCCCTCCAAAAATCGTTCAAATGACTCTCTCTTCTCTTTCACTAATAATCTTACTTCTTCATTCCCATCACTCACTACCCTTTCTAATCTGCCCACCTCCCACGCTTCTCATGCCACAAGCATCTTTTGCGCAAGCCATCACTGCTTCCCTAAATACATCCCATTCCTTCCCCCCTCCCCTTACGTCCTTTGATCTCACCTTTTTCCATTCACTACTCAATCTCTCCTGGTACTTCCTCACATAAGTCTCCTTCCTAGGCTCACTTACTCTCACCAGTCTTTTCACCCCAATATTCTCTATCTTTTTCTGAAAACATCTACAAATCTTCACCTTCGCCTCCACAAGACAATTATCAGACATCCCTCCAGTTGCACCTCTCAGCACATTAACATCCAAAAATCTCTCTTTCGCACGCCTATCAATCAACAAGAAATCCAATAACTCTCTCTGGCTATCTCTCCCACTTACATACGTATACTTACGTATAACTCGCTTTTTAAACCAGGTATTCCCAATCACCAGTCCTTTTTCAGCACAAAAATCTAAAAGCTCTTCACCATTTCCCTTTACAACACTGAACACCCCATGTACACCAATTATTCCCTCAACTTCCACATTATTCACCTATTCATTCAAATCACCCATCACTATAACCCGGTCTCGTGAATCAAAACTACTAAAAACACTCACTTAGTTGCTCCCAAAACATTTGCCTCTCATGATCTATCTTCTCATGCCTAGGTGCATATATACAAATAATCACCCATCTCTCTCCATCAACTTTCAGTTTTACCCATATCAATCTAGAGTTTACTTTCATACACGCCTATCACATACACCCACCACTCCAGTTTCAGGAGTATTGCTACTCCTTCCCTTGCTCTTGTCCTCTCACTAACCCCTCACTTTACTTCCAAGACATTCACAAACCACTCTTCCCCTTTAACCTTCAGCTTCGTTTCACTCAGAGCCAAAACATCCAGGCTCTTTTCATCAAACATACTAGCTATCTCTCCTTTCTACTCATCTTGGTTACATCCACACACATTTAGACAACCCAATGTGAGTCTTGGTGGAGGAGGAGCACTCCCCGCGTGACTCTTCTTCTGTTTCCCTTTCTAGAAAGCTGTAATACAAGGAGGGGAGGGTTTCCAGCCCCCCCTCCCATCCCCTTTAGTCGCCTTCTACGACACCTGAGGAACGCGAGGGAGGTATTCTTTCTCCCCTATCCCCAGGGTTATATATATATATATATATATATATATATATATATATATATATATATATATATATATATATATATATATATATATATATATATATATATATATATATATATATATATATATATATATATATATATATATATATATATATATATATATATATATATATATATATATATAATAATAATATATATATATATATATATATATATATATATATATATATATAAATATGTATTCAAATGTCTTTGGTTGTCGTTCAACTGAAGCAGTCTCAAACTGGTCCAGTATGTGGTATGATGAGCAGAAGTAACCAGCTGAGACGTATAGCTAACTCGTGATACTAGTTTACTCCCCATTCTTCTGGTGATGTATCAGCCTCTCACCCATTGTCACCTACAGTCACATGCAGGGCCTGGGAATTTCCAGGGATCTCAGAAAATTCAGAAAATCAATAGAGCACTCCATTCTACACCTCTTTCTTCTTTCATACCCTTTTTAGTCTTACAGCTCATGATATAAAACCTTATGGGATATAAACAGAATGACTAAGGG
>NC_092238.1:48796349-48803849 GCF_036320965.1 Panulirus ornatus | reverse complement strand
TTTCCCTAACCCTCTCACTTTGCACACCACCTCGACCAAAACACCCTATATCTGCCACTCTATCGTCAAACACATTCAACAAACCTTCAAAATACTAACTCCATCTCCTTCTCACATCACCACTACTTGTTATCACCTCCCCATTTGCGCCCTTCACTGAAGTTCCCATTTGCTCCCTTGTCTTACGCACTTTATTTACCTCCTTCCAGAATATCTTTTTATTCTCCCTAAAATTTAATGATACCCCAAGTCTTATTTGCCCTTCTTTTCACCTCCTACACCTTTCTCTTGACCTCCTGTCTCTTTCTTTTATACATCTACCACTCAATTTCATTTTTTCCCTGCAAAAATCGTCCAAATGCCTCTCTCTTCTCTTTCACTAATACTCTTACTTCTTCATCCCACCACTCACTACCCTATCTAATCAACCCACCTCCCACTCTTCTCATGCCACAAGCATCTTTTGCGCAATCCATCACTGATTCCCTAAATACATCCCATTCCACCCCCACTCCCCTTAATTCCATTGTTCTCATCTTTTTCCATTCTGTACTCAGTCTCTCCTGGTACTTCCTCACACAAGTCTCCTTCCCAAGCTCACTTACTCTCACCACCCTCTTCACCCCAACATTCACTCTTCTTTTCTGAAAACCCATACAAATCTTCACCTTAGCCTCCACAAGATAATGATCAGACATCCCTCCAGTTGCACCTCTCAGCACATTAACATCCAAAAGTCTCTCTTTCGCGCGCCTGTCAATTAACACGTAATCCAATAACGCTCTCTGGCCATCTCTCCTACTTACATAAGTATACTTATGTATATCTCGCTTTTTAAACCAGGTATTCCCAATCATCAGTCCTTTTTCAGCACATAAATCTACAAGCTCTTCACCATTTCTATTTACAACACTGAACATCCCATGTATACCTATTATTCCCTCAACTGCCATATTACTCACCTTTGCATTCAAATCACCCATCACTATGACCCGGTCTCGTGCATCAAAACCTCTAACACACTCATTCAGCTGCTCCCAAAACACTTGCCTCTCATGATATATATATATATATATTTTTTTTTTTTTTTTTATGCTTTGTCGCTGTCTCCCGCGTTTGCGAGGTAGCGCAAGGAAACAGACGAAAGAAATGGCCCAACCCCCCCCCCCCCATACACATGTACATATACACGTCCACACACGCAAATATACATACCTACACAGCTTTCCATGGTTTACCCCAGACGCTTCACATGCCTTGATTCAATCCACTGAGAGCACGTCAACCCCTGTATAACACATCGCTCCAATTCACTCTATTCCTTGCCCTCATTTCACCCTCCTGCATGTTCAGGCCCCGATCACACAAAATCTTTTTCACTCCATCTTTCCACCTCCAATTTGGTCTCCCTCTTCTCCTCGTTCCCTCCACCTCCGACACATATATCCTCTTGGTCAATCTTTCCTCACTCATTCTCTCCATGTGCCCAAACCATTTCAAAACACCCTCTTCTGCTCTCTCAACCACGCTCTTTTTATTTCCACACATCTCTCTTACCCTTACGTTACTTACTCGATCAAACCACCTCACACCACACATTGTCCTCAAACATCTCATTTCCAGCACATCCATCCTCCTGCGCACAACTCTATCCATAGCCCACGCCTCGCAACCATACAACATTGTTGGAACCACTATTCCTTCAAACATACCCATTTTGCTTCGAGATAATGTTCTCGACTTCCACACATTTTTCAAGGCTCCCAAAATTTTCGCCCCCTCCCCCACCCTATGATCCACTTCCGCTTCCATGGTTCCATCCGCTGACAGATCCACTCCCAGATATCTAAAACACTTCACTTCCTCATGTTTTTCTCCATTCAAACTCACCTCCCAATTGACTTGATCCTCAACCCTACTGTACCTAATAACCTTGCTCTTATTCACATTTACTCTTAACTTTCTTCTTCCACACACTTTACCAAACTCAGTCACCAGCTTCTGCAGTTTCTCACATGAATCAGCCACCAGCGCTGTATCATCAGCGAACAACAACTGACTCACTTCCCAAGCTCTCTCATCCCCAACAGACTTCATACTTGCCCATCTTTCCAAAACTCTTGCATTTACCTCCCTAACAACCCCATCCATAAACAAATTAAACAACCATGGAGACATCACACACCCCTGCCGCAAACCTACATTCACTGAGAACCAATCACTTTCCTCTCTTCCTACACGTACACATGCCTTACATCCTCGATAAAAACTTTTCACTGCTTCTAACAACTTGCCTCCCACACCATATATTCTTAATACCTTCCACAGAGCATCTCTATCAACTCTTTCATATGCCTTCTCCAGATCCATAAATGCTACATACAAATCCATTTGCTTTTCTAAGTATTTCTCACATACATTCTTCAAAGCAAACACCTGATCCACACATCCTCTACCACTTCTGAAACCGCACTGCTCTTCCCCAATCTGATGCTCTGTACATGCCTTCACCCTCTCAATCAATACCCTCCCATATAATTTACCAGGAATACTCAACAAACTTATACCTTTGTAATTTGATGACAGAGTGGCAGATATAGGGTGTTTTGGTCGAGGTCGTGTGCAAAGTGAGAGGGTTAGGGAAAATGATTTGGTAAACAGAGAAGAGGTAGTAAAAGCTTTGCGGAAGATGAAAGCCGGCAAGGCAGCAGGTTTGGATGGTATTGCAGTGGAATTTATTAAAAAAGGGGGTGACTGTATTGTTGACTGGTTGGTAAGGTTATTTAATGTATGTATGACTCATGGTGAGGTGCCTGAGGATTGGCGGAATGCGTGCATAGTGCCATTGTAGAAAGGCAAAGGGGATAAGAGTGAGTGCTCAAATATATATATATATATATATATATATATATATATATATATATATATATATATATATAATATATATATATATATATATATATATATATATATATATATATATATATATATATATATATATATATATATATATATACATATATATATATCATGATATATATATATATATATATATATATATATATATATATATATATATATATATATATATATATATATATATATATATATATATATATATATATATATATATATATATATATATATATATATATATATATATATATCATGATATATATATATATATATATATATATATATATATATATATATATATTTATTCATTTTTTATTTTCCTTTGTCGCTGTCTCCCGTGTTTGAAAGGTAGCGCAAGGAAACAGACGAAAGAGATGCCCCAACCCACCCCCATACACATGTACAAGCATACACGTCCACACACGGAAATATAGATACCCATACATCTCAATGTACACATATATGTACACACAGAGATATATACATATAAACACATGTACATAATTCATACTGTCTGCCTTTATTTATTCCCATCGCCACCTCGACACACATGGAATAACATCCCCCTACCCTCTCATGTGTGCGCGGTAGCTCTAGGAAAAGACAACAAAGGCCCCATTCATTCACACTCAGTCTCTAGCTGTCATGTAATAATGCACCGAAACCACAGTTCCCTTCCCACATCCAGGCCAAACAGAACTTTCCATGGTTTACCCCAGACGCTTTACATGCCTTGATTCAATCCATTGACAGCACGTCGACCCCGGTATACCACATCGATCCAATTCACTCTATTCCTTCCCCAACTTTCACCCTCCTCCATGTTCAGGCCCCGATCACACAAAATCTATTTCACTCCATCTTTCCACCTCCAATGTGGTCTCCCACGTCTCCTCGTTCCCTCCGCCTCCGACACATATATCCTCTTGGTCAATCTTTCCTCACTCATTCCCTCATTGTGCCAAAATCATTTCAAAACACCCTCTTTTTTTTCCACTTCCACACATCTCTCTTACCTTACCTTACTTTCTCGATCAAACCACCTCACACCACATACTGTTCTCAAACATCTCATTTCCAGCACTTCCACCCTCCTGCGCACAACTCTGTCCATAGCCCACGCCTCCCAAATATACAGCATTGTTGGAGCCACTATTTCTTCAAACATACCCATTTTTGCTTTCCGAGATAATGTTCTCGACTTCCACACATTCTTCAAGGCTCCCAGGACTTTGGCCCCCTCCCCCACCCTATGATTCACTTCCGCTTCCCTGGTTCCATTCGCTGCCAGATCCACTCCCAGATATCTAAAACACTTTACTTCCTCCAGTTTTTCTCCATTCAAACTTACCTCCCAACTGACTTGACCCTCAACCCTACTGTACCTGATAACCTTGCTCTTATTCACATTTAATCTTAACTTTCTTCTTTCACACACTTTACCAAACTTAGTCACCAGCTTCTGCAGTCTCTCATATGAATCAGCCACCAGCTCTGTATCATCAGCGAACAACAACTGACTCACTTCCCATGCTCTGTCATCCCCAACAGATTGCATATTTGCCCCTCTTTCCAAAACTATTGCATTCACCTCCCTAGCAGCACCATCTATAAACAAATTAAACAACCATGGAGACATCACACACCCCTGCCGCAAACCTACATTCACTGAGAACCAATCACTTTCCTCTCTTCCTACACGTACACTTGCCTTACATCCTCGATAAAAACTTTTCACTGCTTCTAACAACTTGCCTCCCACACCATATGTTTTAAGTACCTTCCGCAGAGCATCTCTCCCAACTCTATCATATGCCTTCTCCAGATCCATATATGCTACATACAAATCCATTTGCTTTTCTGAGTATTTCTCACATAAATTCTTCAAAGCTAACACCTGATCCACACATCCTCTACCACTTCTGAAACCACACTGCTCTTCCCCAGTCTGATGCTCTGTACATGCCTTCACCCTCTCAATCAATACCCTCCCATATAATTTATCTAGAATACTCAACAATCTTATACCTCTGTAATATGAGCAGTCACTCTTATCCCCTTTGCCTTTGTACAATGGCACTATGCAAGCATTCCGCCAATCCTCAGGCACCTCACCATGAATCATACATACATTAAATAACCTTACTACCCAGTCAACAATACAGTCAACACCTTTTTAAATAAATTCCACTGCAATACCATCCAAACCTACTGCCTTGCCGGCTTTCATCTTCCGCAAAGCTTTTACTACCTCTTCTCTGTTTACCAAATAATTTTCCCTAACCCTCTCACTTTGCACACTACCCCACACCAAAACACCCTATATCTGCCACTCTATCATCAAACACATTCAACAAACCTTCAAAATACTCACTCTATCTCCTTCTCACATCACCACTACTTGTTATCACCTCCCCATTAGCCCCCTTCACTGAAGTTCACATTTGCTCCCTTGTCTTACGCACTTTTTTACCTCCTTCCAGAACAAAGGAGGTAAGGGGAGTGGGGGAGGAATGGGATGTATTAAGGGAAGTAGTGATGGCTTGCGCAAAAGATGCTTGTGGCATGAGAAGCGTGGGAGGTGGGTTGATTAGAAAGGGTAGTGAGTGGTGGGATGAAGAAGTAGGATTATTAGTGAAAGAGGAGAGAGAGGCATTTGGACGACTTTTGCAGTGAAAAAATGCAAGTGAGTGGGACATGTATAAAAGAAAGAGGCAGGAGGTCAAGAGAAAGTTGCAAGAGTTGAAAAAGAGGGCAAATGAGAGTTGGGGTGAAACAGTATCATTGAATTTTAGGGAGAATAAAAAGATGTTCTGGAAGGAGGTAAATATATATATACATATATATATATATATATATATATATATATATATATATATATATATATATATATATATATATATATATATATATATATATATATTATATATATATATATATATATATAGATCGGGCTCGATCCTGGCTGTTGGAGGTTTTTTGTTCTATAAAGGTGAGCGTTCCTATGCACTTTATTCGTATTCATATACCTCCGCATTGTTCAGTTAGGTTCGGTAAAATCATATCTGCTGGCTATGTGCGCCTGTTGGGAAATAACCGGTGTAGACCCCTTTGCATATATATTTTTTTTTTTTATACTTTGTCGCTGTCTCCCGCGTTTGCGAGGTAGCGCAAGGAAACAGACGAAAGAAATGGCCCAACCCCCCCCCCCATACACATGTATATACATACGTCCACACACGCAAATATACACTCCTACACAGCTTTCCATGGTTTACCCCAGACGCTTCACATGCCTTGATTCAATCCACTGACAGCACGTCAACCCCGGTATACCACATCGCTCCAATTCACTCTATTCCTTGCCCTCCTTTCACCCTCCTGCATGTTCAGGCCCCGATCACACAAAATCTTATTCACTCCATCTTTCCACCTCCAATTTGGTCTCCCTCCTCTCCTTGCTCCCTCCACCTCCGACACATATATCCTCTTGGTCAATCTTTCCTCACTCATCCTCTCCATGTGCCCAAACCACTTCAAAACACCCTCTTCTGCTCTCTCAACCACGCTCTTTTTATTCCCACACATCTCTCTTACCCTTACGTTACTCACTCGATCAAACCACCTCACACCACATATTGTCCTCAAACATCTCATTTCCAGCACATCCATCCTCCTGCGCACAACTCTATCCATAGCCCACGCCTCGCAACCATACAACATTGTTGGAACCACTATTCCTTCAAACATACCCATTTTTGCTTTCCGAGATAATGTTCTCGACTTCCACACATTCTTCAAGGACCCCAGAATTTTCGCCCCCTCCCCCACCCTATGATCCACTTCCGCTTCCATGGTTCCATCCGCTGCCAGATCCACTCCCAGATATCTAAAACACTTCACTTCCTCCAGGTTTTCTCCATTCAAACTCACCTCCCAATTGACTTGACCCTCAACCCTACTGTACCTAATAACCTTGCTCTTATTCACATTTACTCTTAACTTTCTTCTTCCACACACTTTACCAAACTCAGTCACCAGCTTCTGCAGTTTCTCACATGAATCAGCCACCAGCGCTGTATCATCAGCGAACAACAACTGACTCACTTCCCAAGCTCTCTCATCCCCAACAGACTTCATACTTGCCCCTCTTTCCAAAACTCTTGCATTTACCTCCCTAACAACCCCAACCATAAACAAATTAAACAACCATGGAGACATCACACACCCCTGCCGCAAACCTACATTCACTGAGAACCAATCACTTTCCTCTCTTCCTACACGTACACATGCCTTACATCCTCGATAAAAACTTTTCACTGCTTCTAACAACTTTCCTCCCACACCATATATTCTTAATACCTTCCACAGAGCATCTCTATCAACTCTATCATATGCCTTCTCCAGATCCATAAATGCTACATACAAATCCATTTGCCTTTCTAAGTATTTCTCACATACATTCTTCAAAGCAAACACCTGATCCACACATCCTCTACCACTTCTGAAACCACACTGCTCTTCCCCAATCTGATGCTCTGTACATGCCTTCACCCTCTCAATCAATACCCTCCCATATAATTT
>NC_092238.1:48763849-48791349 GCF_036320965.1 Panulirus ornatus | reverse complement strand
AGACATTCCACAAAGCATCTCCAACAACCTTATCATATGCTTCCTTTAGATCCCTAGATGCTACATAGTGATCTATCTGTTTCTATACGTATTTCTCACACACATCCTTTAAAGTAAACACCAGATCCACATATCCTTTATCATTTCTGAAACAACACTGTTCCTCCTAATCTAGCTCTCTGTACATGCCTTCAACTTCTCAGTCAGTACTCTCCCCTACTGCTTACCATGCCACTGCAGACTGAAACTCATCTTTATCCCCCTTGCTTTATACGGTAACACTATACATGCAACTCCGCCAATCCTCAGGCATACATTTCTTATCATTATTATTATCATTATTATTATTGTTATTATCATTATTATTATTATTATTATTATTATTATTATTATTATTATTATCATTATTATTATTATTATTATCATTATTATTATTATTATTATCATTATTATTATCATTATTATTATTATTATTCTTATTGATATTATCATCATTCTTATCATTATCAGAGAAATATAATGATAATGATAACAATAACATCAATTATACTAACAATACTAGCAATCTTCCACTTAAACAAATTGTCTCGATTGCAGAAAATAACCGACAGAGATGTAGTGTTATTTATCCATTTTTGCAGAAAACCTCGATCAACCGTAAACTTTAGTGCATATATATATATATATATATATATATACATATATATATATATATATATATATATATATATATATATATATATATATATATATATATATATATATATATATATATATATATATATATATATATATATATATATATATATATATACACCAGCCATAATGTATGTTACTGAACGTAATATAAAACAATTTATCATCCCTCGTGTTGTAAATATGTGTATTATTACTGTTTACAACAACGCAATGTGACAAGGATGCAATTCATGGTTGGTGATTTCAGGTTGGAGGTAGAAGCGACTCCAGCTAGCCTTGCAAATATGCTAATCCGTGTGACGCCTCTAAACACACTGCAGCGAAAGTAAACCAAGTCGTCGGAAAGTAATTCAAAACAAACACAAGACGAGCAACGAAGCATTACTGTGTGTATAGCAATGTTTATACTATAAACTGCTTCTCTCTCAAGGGAGTAAGTTCTATCCAATTCGGTTTGCCTGCTGAGGATATAAGTTCCATCCAGTCAATCATATCTTTAAGTTTTATTCAATTCTGTTTGCGTTCAAAGGAACACAAAGGTGTTGAAACAGCAACAATTTATTTGAAGCTTTTTTGATAATGGAAAAGGTCAGAAACCCAGAGATTAGTGTGGTAAGATTAGAAAAGTAAACAGATAATTTAAAGAGATATACTCGCAAACTTTACCCATAACTAAATAGGTGCAAATTGTATTTTTCATTTATCGGTGGTGTTGCTTTCAACTATTCTGATTAGTGAATCAATCCATAGGCTGTTACTCTTGTTCAAGGAAAAGAAATCTACCTCAGTTTGTTTTCTGTTTTACGAGTAATACCAGAAAAATTTATTCTTAAGTAGCCTATTAGGTGAAAATCATCAAAAACCGATATTTCTAAGTAGCTGTATCCTGTCAAAAATCGTCTTGTCGGTTCTGTCAAGGTTTCATTCTCAATCCGGGAAATGTGTTGGTACTTCTTTATACTCTCTCCATTTTCCCTGTTCTTTTTTCAAATAGGCTGACCAAAACTGACCAAAATATCTAAGGTCGAGAAGCAAAATATATATATATATATATATATATATATATATATATATATATATATATATATATATATATATATATATATATATATATATATGTATTGGTAAAGATCACAATTTTGCGAGTGATCAAGATATTCCTAAAAGTCCACGGGGAAAATGAAACACGATAAGTTCCCAAGTGCACTTTCGTGTAATAATCACATCATCAGGGGAGACAAAAGAGAGAAATATAACAGTCAGTTGATTAACATCGAAGTGAAGAAACTAGGACGCCATTTGGTAAACATGCGATTGTCCAATACAGATACAGACAACGAGCGTTCATACATTTATCATTTTACAATTTTATTAACAATAAAGTTATCTAATTTCTATAGAACATAATCAATATTAAGATTGTAGTTCTTCGTGTATTCAATAATAGAAGATTCGATGATATTTCTCGTGGTAATAGAGTTAGAGTTGATAACTGAGATGGCATTACTCCAGGCAATACAATGATCATAGATTGAACGCGATTAAACAAAGCATTTAATTCTTGTCCCGTTCTTATACTATATTTATGTTGCTTACGTCTAACAGAAAAAAAGGAAAAAAAATTGGTATGGCAATGGGAAACCCACTTTCACCTGTATCAAATAATTTTTATATGGAATTTCTTGATACAAAATTACTAAAGAATGTCTTACCTTCTACTGCAATTTGGTTTAGGTAGTTAGATGATGTTCTTTGTGTTTGGCCAAAAAATGAATATTTATAAATATTTTTCCCCTTACTTGACAATTTAGTACTATCCAGCAAATTTACTGTAAAAAATGAAAATAATGGTATGTTACCATTTTTAGATTGCTTGGTCGATAGGGAAAGAAACAAGTTTAAGTTTAGCATATACATAAAACCCACCAATGTATGCTCATATATCCATCATTACTCATCTCAACATGACAAAGTCAAATATTCATCATTTCAATCTATGTTCCTTAGGGCATCACGTATTTGCAGTCCAGAGTTTATTGATGATGAGTTTGAGAAAATATATTCTATTGATTCTAAGTTAAAGTGGCATAGCTCCTTCACTGATAAATCACTTAAGTTAAAGAAATCATTCTATAGACTTGAGCCCAAACCTTGCATTGACACCAAGTATCTTTTAGTTTTCACTTTTAGTAATCATTATACTTTACTTCCCATGTTCCTTAAATACTTTAATGTAAATGTTGCCTTCAGAAATAATAATACTATAAAGAATACCTTAATCAGGAATTCAGCAGAAAATTCTCCTAGATGAATCTATAAAGTGAGATGTAGAAATTGTGATAAGTTTTATGTTGGGCAGACTGGTAAGGATCCTTCTGTTAGACATAAGCAACATAAATATAGTATAAGAATGGGACAAGAATAAAATGCCTTGTTTAAACACATTAAAAAATATGATCATTGTATTAACTGGAGTAATGCCTTCTCAGTTATCAACTCTAGCTCTATTATGACGAGAAATATCTATGAATCTTCTATTATCAAATACACAAAAATTATAATCTTAATACTACTGATGGTTTAAAAAAATCAGATGACTTTATTGTTGATAGAAATTATAAAATGGTAAGTGTATGAACGCGCATTGTCAGTTTTGGACAATTGCGTGTTTACCAAAAGGTGTCTGAGGTTCGTCTCTTCCATATATATCAACTGACAGTTACATTTCCCTCTTCTGTCTCCCACGATGGTGTCATTATTACACGAAAGTGCACTTGGGAAATTATCGTGTTTCATTTTCCCCATGGATTCATATATATATATATATATATATATATATATATATATATATATATATATATATATATATATATATATATATATATATATATATATATATATATATATATAGATATTTCTATATATATATATATATATATATATATATATATATATATATATATATATATATATATATATATATATATATATATATATATATATATTACTATTATTATCATTATTTTGCTTTGTCGCTGTCTCCCGCGTTTGCGAGGTAGCGTAAGGAAACAGACGAAAGAAATGGCCCAACCCACCCCCATACACATGTATATACATACACGTCCACACACGCAAATATACATACCCATACATCTCAATGTACACAGGTATATATATACACACAAAGACATATACATATATACACATGCACACAATTGACACTGTCTGCCTTTATTCATTCCCATCGCCACCTCGCCACACATGGAATAACATCCCCCTCCCCCCGAATGTGTGCGAGGTAGCGCTAGGAAAAGACAACAAAGGCCCCATTCGTTCACACTCAGTCTCTACCTGTCATGCAATAATAACCTAAAACACAGCTCCCTTTCCACATCCAGGCCCTACACAACTTTCCATGGTTTACCCCAGACGCTTCATATGCCCTGATTCAATCCAATTACAGCACGTCGACCCCGGTATATCATATCGATACAATTTACTCTATTCCTTACCCGTCTTTCACCCTCCTGCATGTTCAGGCCCCAATCACTCAAATCTTTTTCACTCCATCTTTCCACCTCCAATTTGGACTCCCACTTCTCCTCGTTCCCTCCACCTCCGACACATATACTCTCTTGGTCAATCTTTCCTCACTCATTCCCTCAATGTGCCAAAACCATTTCAAAACACCCTCATCTGCACTCTCAACCACGCTCTTTTTATTTCCACACATCTCTCTTACCCTTACATTACTTACTCGATCAAACCACCTCACACCACATATTGTCCTCAAACATCTCATTTCCAGCACATCCACCCTCCTACGCACTACTCTATCCATAGCCCACGCCTCGCAACCATACAACATTGTTGGAACCACTATTCCTTCAAACATACCCATTTTTGCTTTTGGAAATTATATTCTCGACTTCCACACATTCATCAAGGCTCCCAGAATTTTCGCCCCCTCCCCCACCCTATGATTCACTTCCGCTTCCATGGTTCCATCCACTGCCAGATCAACTCCCATATATCTAAAACACTTTACTTCCTTCCGTTTTTCTCCATTCAAACTTACCTCCCAATTGACTTGACCCTCAACCCTACTCTACCTAATAACCTTGCTCTTATTCACATTTTCTCTTAACTTTCTTCTTTCACACACTTTACCAAACTCAGTCGACAATTTCTGCAGCTTCTCACATGAATCAGCCAACAGCGATGTTTCATCAGCGAACAACAACTGACTCACTTCCCATACTCTCTTATCCCCAACAGACTTCATACTTGCCCCTCTTTCCAAAACTCTTTCATTCACCTCCCTAACAACCCCATCCATAAACAAATTAAACAACCATGGAGACATCACACACCCCTGCCGCAAACCTACATTCACTGAGAACCAATCACTTTCCTCTTTTCCTACACGTACACATGCCTTACATCCTCGATAAAAACTTTTCACTGCTTCTAACAACTTGCCTACCACACCATATATTCTTAATAATTCAACAGAGCATCTCTATCAACTCTATCATATGCCTTCTCCAGATCCATAAATGCTACATACAAATCCATTTGCTTTTCTAAGTATTTCTCGCATACATTCTTCAAAGCAAACACCTGATCCACACATCCTCTACCACTTCTGAAACCACACTGCTCTTCCCCAATCTGATGCTCTGTACATGCCTTCACCCTCTCAATCAATACCCTCCCATATATTTTATCAGGAATACTCAACAAACTTATACCTCTGTAATTTGAGCACTCACTCTTATCCCCATTGCCTTTGTTCCATGGCACTATGCACGCACTCCGCCAATCCTCAGGCACCTCACCATGAGTCATACATACATCAAATAACCTTACCAACCAGTCAATGATACAGTCACCCCCTTTTTTAATAAATTCCACTGCAATACCATCCAAACCTGCTGCCCTGCCGGCTTTCATCTTCCACAAAGCTTTTACTACCTCTTCTCTGTTTACTAAATCATTTTCCCTAACCCTCTCACTTTGCACACCACCTCGACCAAAACACACTATATCTGCCACTCAATCATCAAACACATTCAACAAACCTTCAAAATACTCACTCCATCTCCTTGTCACATCACCACTACATGTTATCACCTCCCCATTTGTGCCCTTCACTGAAGTTCCCATTTGCTTCCTTGTCTTACGCAATTTATTTACCTCCTTCTAGAACATCATTTTATTCTCCCTAAAATTCAATGATACTCTCTCACCTCAACTTTCATTTGCCCTCTTTTCCACTTCTTGCACCTTTCTCTTGACCTCCTGTCTCTTCGTTTCACTAAGAGCCAAAACATCCAGGTTCCTTTCCTCAAACATACTACCTATCTCTCCTTTTTCACATCTTGGTTACATCCACACACATTTAGACACCCCAGTCTGAGCCTTCGAGGAGGATGAGCACTTCCCGCGTGACTCCTTCTTCTGTTTCCCATTTCAGAAAGTTAAAAAATACAAGGAGGGGAGGATTTCTGGCCCCCCGCTCCCGTCCCCTCTAGTCGCCTATATATATATATATATATATATATATATATATATATATATATATATATATTTCAAAACACCCTCTTCTGCTCTCTCAACCACGCTCTTTTTATTTCCAAACATCTCTCTTACACTTACATTACTTACGCGATGAAACCACCTCACACCACACATTGTCATCAAACATCTCATTTCCAGCACATCCACCCTCCTGCGCAAAACTCTATCCATAGCCCACGCATCGCAAACATACAACATTGTTGAAAACACTATTCCTTCAAACATACCCATTTTTGCTTTCCGAGATAATGTTCTCGACTTCCATACATTCTTCAAGAATCCCAGGATTTTCGCCCCCTCCCCTACCCTATGATTCACTTCCGCTTGCATTGTTCCATCCGCTGCCAGATCCACTCCCAGATATCTAAAACACTTTACTTCCTCCAGTTTTTCTCCATTCAAACTTACCTCCCAATTGACTTGACCCTCAACCCTACTGTACCTAATAACCTTGCTCTTATTCACATTTACTCTTAACTTTCTTCTTTCACACACTTTACCAAACTCAGTCACCAGCTTCTGCAGTTTCTCACAAGAATCAGCCACCAGCGCTGTATCATCAGCGAACAACAACTGACTCACTTCCCAAGCTCTCTCATCCCCAACAGACTTCATACTTGACCCTCTTTCCAAAACTCTTGCATTCACCTCCCTAACAACCCCATCCATAAACAAATTCAACAACCATGGAGACATCACACACCCCTGCCGCAAACCTACATTCACTGAGAACCAATCACTTTCCTCTCTTCCTACACGTACACACACACACACACACATATATATATATATATATATATATATATATATATATATATATATATATATATATATTTTTTTTTTTTTTTTCATACGATTCGCCATTTCCCGCACTTGCGAGGTAGCGTTAAGAACAGAGGACTGGGCCTTAGAGGGAAAATCCTCACCTGGCCCCCTTCTCTGTTCCTTCTTTTGGAAAATTAAAAAAAAAAACGAGAGGGGAGGGTTTCCAGCCACCCGCTCCCTCCCCTTTTAGTCGCCTTCTACGACACGCAGGGAATACGTGGGAAGTATTCTTTCTCCCCTATCCCCAGGGAATTATATATATATATATATATATATATATATATATATATATATATATATATATATATATATATATATATACTTATATATATATTTACATATATATATATATATATATATATATATATATATATATATATCCCATTCCTCCCATTCCTCCCCCACTCCCCTTACTTCCATTGTTCTCACCTTTTTCCATTCTGTACACAGTCTCTCCTGATACTTCTTCACACAGGTCTCCTTCCCAAGCTCACTTACTCTCAGCACCTTCTTCACCCCAACATTCACTCTTCTTTTCTGAAAACCCATACTAATCTTCACCTTAGCCTCCACAAGATAATGATCAGACATCCCTCCAGTTGCACCTCTCAGCACATTGACATCCAAAAGTCTCTCTTTCGCACGCCTGTCAATTAACACGTAATCCAATAACGCTCTCTGGCCATCTCTCCTACTTACATAAGTATACTTATGTATATCTCGCTTTTTAAACCAGGTATTCCCAGTCACCAGTCCTTTTTCAGCACATAAATCTACAAGCTCTTCACCATTTCCATTTACAACACTGAACACCCCATGCATACCAATTATTCCCTCAACTGCCACATTACTCACCTTTGCATTCAAATCACCCATCACTATAACCCGGTCTCGTGCATCAAAACCGCTAACACACTCATTTAGCTGCTCCCAAAACACTTGCCTCTCATGATCTTTCTTCTCATGCCCAGGTGCATATCCACCAATAATCACCCACCTCTCTCCATCAACTTTCAATTTCACCCATATTAATCGAGAATTTACTTTCTTACATTCTATCACATACTCCCACAACTCCTGTTTCAGGAGTATTGCTACTCCTTCCCTTGCTCTTGTCCTCTCGCTAACCCCTGACTTCACTCCCCAGACATTTCCAAACCACTCTTCCCCTTTACCCTTGAGCTTCGTTTCACTCAGAGCCAAAACATCCAGGTTCCTTTCCTCAAACATACTACCTATCTCTCCTTTTTTCACATCTTGGTTACATCCACACACATTTAGGCACCCCACTCTGAGCCTTCGAGGAGGATGAGCACTCCCCGCGTGACTCCTTCTTCTGTTTCCCATTTTAGAAAGTTAATACAAGGAGGGGAGGATTTCCGGCCCCCCCCGATGTATTTAGGGAATCAGTGATGGATTGCGCAAAAGATGCTTGTGGCATGAGAAGAGTGGGAGGTGGGCTGTTTAGAAAGGGTAGTGAGTGGTGGGATGAAGAAATAAGAGTATTAGTGAAAGAGAAGAGAGAGGCATTTGGACGATTTTTGCAGGGAAAAAATGCAATTGAGTGGGAGAAGTATAAAAGAAAGAGACAGGAGGTCAAGAGAAAGGTGCAAGAGGTGAAAAAAAGGGCAAATGAGAGTTGGGGTGAGAGACTATCAGTAAATTTTAGGGAGAATAAAAAGATGTTCTGGAAGGAGGTAAATAGGGTGCGTAAGACAAGGGAGCAAATGGGAACTTAAGTGAAGGGCGTAAATGGGGAGGTGATAACAAGTAGTGGTGATGTGAGAAGGAGATGGAATGAGTATTTTGAAGGTTTGTTGAATGTGTCTGATGACAGAGTGGCAGATATAGGGTGTTTGGGTCGAGGTGGTGTGCAAAGTGAGAGGGTTAGGGAAAATGATTTGGTAAACAGAGAAGAGGTAGTAAAAGCTTTGCGGAAGATGAAAGCCGGCAAGGCAGCAGGTTTGGATGGTATTGCAGTGGAATTTATTAAAAAAGGGGGTGACTGTATTGTTGACTGGTTGCTAAGGGTATTTAATGTATTTATGATTCATGGTGAGGTGCCTGAG
This sequence comes from Panulirus ornatus, assembly GCF_036320965.1. NCBI lineage: Eukaryota > Metazoa > Arthropoda > Malacostraca > Decapoda > Palinuridae > Panulirus > Panulirus ornatus. The sequence goes on along the minus strand of NC_092238.1, from coordinate 48,782,173 downwards.
GATTGGCGGAATGCGTGCATAGTGCCATTGTACAAAGGCAAAGGGGATAAGAGTGAGTGCTCAAATTACAGAGGTATAAGTTTGTTGAGTATTCCTGGTAAATTATATGGGAGGGTATTGATTGAGAGGGTGAAGGCATGTACAGAGCATCAGATTGGGGAAGAGCAGTGTGGTTTCAGAAGTGGTAGAGGATGTGTGGATCAGGTGTTTGCTTTGAAGAATGTATGTGAGAAATACTTAGAAAAGCAAATGGATTTGTATGTAGCATTTATGCATCTGGAGAAGGCATATGATAGAGTTGATAGAGATGCTCTGTGGAAGGTATTAAGAATATATGGTGTGGGAGGCAAGTTGTTAGAAGCAGTGAAAAGTTTTTATCGAGGATGTAAGGCATGTGTACGTGTAGGAAGAGAGGAAAGTGATTGGTTCTCAGTGAATGTAGGTTTGCGGCAGGGGTGTGTGATGTCTCCATGGTTGTTTAATTTGTTTATGGATGGGGTTGTTAGGGAGGTAAATGCAAGAGTCTTGGAAAGAGGGGCAAGTATGAAGTCTGTTGGGGATGAGAGAGCTTGGGAAGTGAGTCAGTTGTCGTTCGCTGATGATACAGCGCTGGTGGCGGATTCATGTGAGAAACTGCAGAAGCTGGTGACGGAGTTTGGTAAAGTGTGTGGAAGAAGAAAGTTAAGAGTAAATGTGAATAAGAGCAAGGTTATTAGGTACAGTAGGGTTGAGGGTCAAGTCAATTGGGAGGTGAGTTTGAATGGTGAAAAACTGGAGGAAGTGAAGTGTTTTAGATATCTGGGAGTGGATCTGTCAGCGGATGGAACCATGGAAGCGGAAGTGGATCATAGGGTGGGGGAGGGGGCGAAAATTTTGGGAGCCTTGAAAAATGTGTGGAAGTCGAGAACATTATCCCGGAAAGCAAAAATGGGTATGTTTGAAGGAATAGTAGTTCCAACAATGTTGTATGGTTGCGAGGCGTGGGCTATGGATAGAGTTGTGCGCAGGAGGATGGATGTGCTGGAAATGAGATGTTTGAGGACAATGTGTGGTGTGAGGTGGTTTGATCGAGTAAGTAACGTAAGGGTAAGAGAGATGTGTGGAAATAAAAAGAGCGTGGTTGAGAGAGCAGAAGAGGGTGTTTTGAAATGGTTTGGGCACATGGAGAGAATGAGTGAGGAAAGATTGACCAAGAGGATATATGTGTCGGAGGTGGAGGGAACGAGGAGAAGAGGGAGACCAAATTGGAGGTGGAAAGATGGAGTGAAAAGGATTTTGTGTGATCGGGGCCTGAACATGCAGGAGGGTGAAAGGAGGGCAAGGAATAGAGTGAATTGGAGCGATGTGGTATACGAGGGGTTGACGTGCTGTCAGTGGATTGAATCAAGGCATGTGAAGCGTCCGGGGTAAACCATGGAAAGCTGTGTAGGTATGTATATTTCGTGTGTGGACGTGTGTATGTACATGTGTATGGGGGGGGTTGGGCCATTTCTTTCGTCTGTTTCCTTGCGCTACCTCGCAAACGCGGGAGACAGCGACAAAGTCTAAAAAAAAAAAAAAAAAAAAAAATATATATATATATATATATATATATATATATATATATATATATATATATATATATATATATATATATATATATATATATATATATACATATATGTAAATATAAATATATATATATATATACATATATATATATATTTTTTTTTTTCTTTCTTTTTTTTTTTGCTTTGTCCCTGTCTCCCGCGTTTGCGAGGTAGCGCAAGGAAACACGAAAGAAATGGCCCAACCCACCCCCATACACATGTATATACATACGTCCACACACGCAAATATACATACCTACACAGCTTTCCAAGGTTTACCCCAGACGCTTCACATGCCCTGATTCAATCCACTGACAGCACGTCAACCCCGGTATACCGCATCAATCCAATTCACTCTATTCCTTGTCCTCCTTTCACCCTCCTCCATGTTCAGGCCCCGATCACACAAAATCTTTTTCACTCCATCTTTCCACCTCCAATTTGGTCTCCCACTTCTCGTTCCCTCCACCTCCGACACATATATCCTCTTGGTCAATCTTTCCTCACTCATTCTCTCCATGTGCCCAAACCATTTCAAAACACCCTCTTCTGCTCTCTCAACCACGCTCTTTTTATTTCCACACATCTCTCTTACCCTTACGTTACTTACTCGATCAAACCACCTCACACCACACATTGTCCTCAAACATCTCATTTCCAGCACATCCATCCTCCTGCGCACAATTCTATCCATAGCCCACGCCTCGCAACCATACAACATTATTGGAACCACTATTCCTTCAAACATACCCATTTTTGCTTTCCGAGATAATGTTCTCGACTTCCACACATTCTTCAAGGCTCCCAGGATTTTCGCCCCCTCCCCCACCCTATGATCCACTTCCGCTTCCATGGTTCCATCCGCTGCCAGATACACTCCCAGATATCTAAAACACTTTACTTCCTCCAGTTTTTCTCCATTCAAACTTACCTCCCAATTGACTTGACCCTCAACCCTACTGTACCTAATAACCTTGCTCTTATTCACATTTACTCTTAACTTTCTTCTTTCAGACACTTTACCAAACTCAGTCACCAGCTTCTGCATTTTCTCACATGAATCAGCCACCAGCGCTGTATCATCAGCGAACAACAACTGACTCACTTTCCAAGCTCTCTCATCCCCAACAGACTTCATACTTGCCCCTCTTTCCAAAACTCTTGCATTCACCTCCCTAACAACCCCATCCATAAACATATTAAACAACCATGGAGACATCACACACCCCTGCCGCAAACCCACATTCACTGAGAACCAATCACTCTCCTCTCTTCCTACACGTACACATGCCTTACATCCTCGATAAAAACTTTTCACTGCTTCTAACAACTTGCCTCCCACACCATATATTCTTAATACCTTCCACACAAATATATATACATATATATATATATATATATATATATATATATATATATATATATATATATATATATATATATATATATATATATATATATATATATATATATATTTTTTTTTTTTTTTTTTTTTTTTTTTTTTTTATACTTTGTCGCTGTCTCCCGCGTTTGCGAGGTAGCGCAAGGAAACAGACGAAAGAAATGGCCCAAACCCCCCCCCCCATACACATGTACATACACACGTCCACACACGCAAATATACATACCTACACAGCTTTCCATGGTTTACCCCAGACGCTTCACATGCCTTGATTCAATCCACTGACAGCACGTCAACCCCTGTATACCACATCGCTCCAATTCACTCTATTCCTTGCCCTCCTTTCACCCTCCTGCATGTTCAGGCCCCGATCACACAAAATCTTTTTCACTCCATCTTTCCACCTCCAATTTGGTCTCCCTCTTCTCCTCGTTCCCTCCACCTCCGACACATATATCCTCTTGGTCAATCTTTCCTCACTCATTCTCTCCATGTGCCCAAACCATTTCAAAACACCCTCTTCTGCTCTCTCAACCACGCTCTTTTTATTTCCACACATCTCTCTTACCCTTACGTTACTTACTCGATCAAACCACCTCACACCACACATTGTCCTCAAACATCTCATTTCCAGCACATCCATCCTCCTGCGCACAACTCTATCCATAGCCCACGCCTCGCAACCATACAACATTGTTGGAACCACTATTCCTTCAAACATACCCATTTTTGCTTTCCGAGATAATGTTCTCGACTTCCACACATTTTTCAAGGCTCCCAAAATTTTCGCCCCCTCCCCCACCCTATTATCCACTTCCGCTTCCATGGTTCCATCCGCTGCAGATCCCTCCCAGATATCTAAAACACTTACTTCCTCCAGTTTTTCTCCATTCAAACTCACCTCCCAATTGACTTGACCCTCAACCCTACTGTACCTAATAACCTTGCTCTTATTCACATTTCTCTTAACTTTCTTCTTCACACACTTTACCAAACTCAGTCACCAGCTTCTGCAGTTTCTCACATGAATCAGCCACCAGCGCTGTACATCAGCGAACAACAACTGACTCACTTCCCAAGCTCTCTCATCCCCAACAGACTTCATACTTGCCCCTCTTTCCAGACTCTTGCATTTACCTCCCTAACAACCCCATCCATAAACAAATTAAACAACCATGGAGACATCACACACCCCCGCCGCAAACCTACATTCACTGGAAACCAATCACTTCCCCTCTTTCCTACACGTACACATGCCTTACATCCTCGATAAAAACTTTTCACTGCTTCTAACAACTTGCCTCCCACACCATATATTCTTAATAATTCAACAAGCATCTCTATCAACTCTATCATATGCCTTCTCCAGATCCATAAATGCTACATACAAATCCATTTTTGCTTTTCTAAGTATTTCTCGCATACATTCTTCAAAGCAAACCCTGATCCACACATCCTCACCACTTCTGAAACCACACTGCTCTTCCCCAATCTATCTCTGATACAAGCCTATCCCCCTCCAATCAATACCCCCCCATATATTTTATCAGGAATACTCAACAAACTAATACTCTAAATTTGAGCACTCACTCTTATCCCCATTGCCTTTGTTCCATGGCACTATGCACGCACTCCGCCATCCTCAGCACCTCACCATGAGTCTACATTTCATCAAATAACCTTACCAAACCCTCAATGATACAGTCACCCCCCCTTTTTAATAAATTCCACTGCAATTACCATCCAAACCTCTTGCCCTGCCGGGTTTCCCATCCACAAAGCATTACTACCTCTTCTCTGTTTACTAAATCATTTTCCCTAACCCTCCACTTTGCACACCACCTCGACCAAACCCCACTATATCTCCCACTCATTTATCAAACACATTCAACCAAACCATACAAAATACCCTAAAAATCTCCTTTCCACATCACCACTACATGTTATCACCTCCCCATTTTGGCCCTTACTGAGTTCCCAAATGCTTCCTGTCTTACGCAATAATTTACCCTCCTTCTAGAACATCATTTTATCTCACCAAAATTTCATGATACTCTCTCACCTCAACTTTCATTTGCCCTCTTTTCCACTCATTGCACCTTCTCTGACCTCCTGTCCTCCGTTTCACCTAAGAGCAAAACATCCAGTTCCTTTCCTCAAACATACTACCTAATCTCTCTTTTCACATCTTGGTTAACTCTCACACACATATAGACACCAACCAGTCTGAGCCTTCGAGAGGATGAGCACTTCCCGCGTGATCCTTCCGTTCCCATTTCAGAAAGTTAAAAAATACAAGGAGGGAGGATTTCTTTCCCCCCGCTCCCGTCCCTCTAGTCGCCTATATAAAAATATAATATAAATATAATATATATAATATAATTTCAAAACACCCTCTTCTGCTCACACAACCATCTCTTTTTTTTCCAAACATCTCTCTTTCACATACATTTTACTTACGCGATGAAACCACCTCACACCACACATTGTCACAAACTCCATTTCCCACATTTCCCCCCCCTGCGCAAACCCCTATCCATAGCCCACCATCGCAAACTTTCAACATTGTTGAAAACACAATACCTTCAAACATACCCTTTTTGCTTTCCGAAAAAATGTTCCGACTTCCAACATTCTTCAAGAATCCCGGGATTTTCCCCCCTTTTTCCCTACCCTATATTCATTTCCCTTCTTTTTAAATTTTTGTTTTCCCAAAATCCGTGCCAGATCCATCCCAGATATCTAAAAACTTTATTTTCCCCCATTTTTCTCCATCAAACTTACCCCCCAAATTTGGGACTTGACCCTCACCCTACTGTACTAAAACCTTGCTCTATTAAACATTACTCTTAACTTCTTCTTTCACCACTTTACCAAAACCCTCAGTCACCAGCTTCGCAGTTTCTCACAAGAATCACCACCACGCTGTATCATCAGCGAACACAACTACTAAATTTTTCCCAGCCTCTCTTCCCCAACAACTTCATACTTGACCCTCTTTCCAAAACTCTTGCATTCACCTCCCTAACAACCCAACCATAAACAAATTCAACAAACCAATGGAGACATCACACACCCCTGCCGCAAACCTACATTCACTGAAAACCCAAATCACTTTCCTCTCTTCCTCACTTAACAACACACACACACACAATATATAATATATATATATAAATATATAATATAATAAATATATATATATATAATATTATTTTTTTTTTTTTTCATACGATTTCGCCATTTCCCGCACTTGCAGGTAGGGGTTAAGAACGAGGACTGGGCCTTAGAGGGAAAATCCTCACCTCCCCCTTCCTGTTTCCTTTTTTGGAAAAAAAAAAAAAAAAACGAAGGGGAGGTTTTCCAGCCACCCCTCCCTCCCTTTTAGTCGCCTCACAAACACCGGGGAATACGGGGGAAGTATTCTTTCTCCCCTATCCCCAGAATTATTTTATAATATATAAATAATATATATATATATATATATAAAATATATATAATTTAAATATACTTATATATATTTACATAAATATATATATATATATATATAATATATAATTATATAGTACCCATTCCTCCCATTCCTCCCCCACTCCCCTATTTTCCATTGTTCCCCCTTTTTCCATTTTTGTACACAGTCTCTCCTGATACTTCTTCACACAGGTCTCCTTCCCAAGCCACTTCCCTCTCAGCACTTCTCACCCCAACATTCACTCTTCTTTTCTGAAAACCCATACTTTTTTCTTCACCTTACCTCCACAAGATAATATCAGACATCCCTCCAGTTGCACCTCTCACACATTGACTCCAAAAGTCTCTCTTTCGCACGCCTGTAATTAACACGGTAATCCAATAACGCTCTCTGGGCCCTCTCTCCTACTTACATAAGTATACTTATGTATATCTCGCTTTTTAAACCAGGTATTCCCCAGTCACCAGTCCCTTTTTTAGCACATAAATCTACAAGCTCTTCACCATTTCCATTTACAACACGGGAAACCCCCCTCATCCAATTATTTTCCCCCAACTGCCACATTACCACCTGCATTCAAATCCCCCCATCACTATAACCCGGCTCGGGGGGCATCAAAACCGCTAAAAACACTCATTTAGCTGCTCCCAAAACACTTGCCTCTCTGATCTTTCTCCATGCCCAGGTGCATATCCACCAATAAACACCCACCTCTCCCATCAAATTTCAATTTTACCCATATTAATCGAGAATTTACTTTCTACATTCTATCACATACCCCACAAACTCCGTTTCAGGGGTATTCTACTCCTTCCTTTTCCTTGTCCTCTCGCTAACCCCTGACTTTACTCCCCAGACTTTCCAAACCACTCTTCCCCTTTACCCTTGAGCTTCGTTTCACCCCAGAGCCAAAACATCCAGTTCCTTTTTTTTTATTTTTTAAACATATACCCATCTCTCCTTTTTTCCATCTGGTTACACCACAACACATTTAGGCACCCCACCTGAGCCTTCGAGAGGGTGACACTCCCCGCGTGACCCTTCCCTTTTGTTTCCCATTTTAGAAAGTTAATACAAGGAGGGGAGGATTTCCGGGCCCCCCCCGATGTATTTAGGGGAAACCGTGATGGAATCGCAAAAGATGCTTGTGGCATGAAAGAGTGGGAGTGGGCTGTTTAGAAAGTAGTGAGTGGTGGGATGAAGAAATAAGAGTATTAGTGAAAGAGAAAGAGAGGCATTGGACGATTTTTGCAGGGAAAAAATGCAATTGAGTGGGAGAAGTATAAAAGAAAGAGACAGGAGGTCAGAGAAAAGGTGCAAGAGGTGAAAAAAAGGGCAAATGAGAGTTGGGGTGAGAGACTATCAGTAAATTTTAGGGAGAATAAAAAGATGTTCTGGAAGGAGGTAAATAGGGTGCGTAAGACAAGGGAGCAAATGGGAACTTCAGTGAAGGGCGTAAATGGGGAGGTGATAACAAGTAGTGGTGATGTGAGAAGGAGATGGAATGAGTATTTTGAAGGTTTGTTGAATGTGTCTGATGACAGAGTGGCAGATATAGGGTGTTTGGGTCGAGGTGGTGTGCAAAGTGAGAGGGTTAGGGAAAATGATTTGGTAAACAGAGAAGAGGTAGTAAAAGCTTTGCGGAAGATGAAAGCCGGCAAGGCAGCAGGTTTGGATGGTATTGCAGTGGAATTTATTAAAAAAGGGGGTGACTGTATTGTTGACTGGTTGGTAAGGTTATTTAATGTATGTATGACTCATGGTGAGGTGCCTGAGGATTGGCGGAATGCGTGCATAGTGCCATTGTACAAAGGCAAAGGGGATAAGAGTGAGTGCTCAAATTACAGAGGTATAAGTTTGTTGAGTATTCCTGGTAAATTATATGGGAGGGTATTGATTGAGAGGGTGAAGGCATGTACAGAGCATCAGATTGGGGAAGAGCAGTGTGGTTTCAGAAGTGGTAGAGGATGTGTGGATCAGGTGTTTGCTTTGAAGAATGTATGTGAGAAATACTTAGAAAAGCAAATGGATTTGTATGTAGCATTTATGGATCTGGAGAAGGCATATGATAGAGTTGATAGAGATGCTCTGTGGAAGGTATTAAGAATATATGGTGTGGGAGGCAAGTTGTTAGAAGCAGTGAAAAGTTTTTATCGAGGATGTAAGGCATGTGTACGTGTAGGAAGAGAGGAAAGTGATTGGTTCTCAGTGAATGTAGGTTTGCGGCAGGGGTGTGTGATGTCTCCATGGTTGTTTAATTTGTTTATGGATGGGGTTGTTAGGGAGGTAAATGCAAGAGTCTTGGAAAGAGGGGCAAGTATGAAGTCTGTTGGGGATGAGAGAGCTTGGGAAGTGAGTCAGTTGTTGTTCGCTGATGATACAGCGCTGGTGGCGGATTCATGTGAGAAACTGCAGAAGCTGGTGACGGAGTTTGGTAAAGTGTGTGGAAGAAGAAAGTTAAGAGTAAATGTGAATAAGAGCAAGGTTATTAGGTACAGTAGGGTTGAGGGTCAAGTCAATTGGGAGGTGAGTTTGAATGGTGAAAAACTGGAGGAAGTGAAGTGTTTTAGATATCTGGGAGTGGATCTGTCAGCGGATGGAACCATGGAAGCGGAAGTGGATCATAGGGTGGGGGAGGGGGCGAAAATTTTGGGAGCCTTGAAAAATGTGTGGAAGTCGAGAACATTATCCCGGAAAGCAAAAATGGGTATGTTTGAAGGAATAGTAGTTCCAACAATGTTGTATGGTTGCGAGGCGTGGGCTATGGATAGAGTTGTGCGCAGGAGGATGGATGTGCTGGAAATGAGATGTTTGAGGACAATGTGTGGTGTGAGGTGGTTTGATCGAGTAAGTAACGTAAGGGTAAGAGAGATGTGTGGAAATAAAAAGAGCGTGGTTGAGAGAGCAGAAGAGGGTGTTTTGAAATGGTTTGGGCACATGGAGAGAATGAGTGAGGAAAGATTGACCAAGAGGATATATGTGTCGGAGGTGGAGGGAACGAGGAGAAGAGGGAGACCAAATTGGAGGTGGAAAGATGGAGTGAAAAGGATTTTGTGTGATCGGGGCCTGAACATGCAGGAGGGTGAAAGGAGGGCAAGGAATAGAGTGAATTGGAGCGATGTGGTATACAGGGGTTGACGTGCTGTCAGTGGATTGAATCAAGGCATGTGAAGCGTCTGGGGTAAACCATGGAAAGCTGTGTAGGTATGTATATTTGCGTGTGTGGACGTGTGTATGTACATGTGTATGGGGGGGGGTTGGGCCATTTCTTTCGTCTGTTTCCTTGCGCTACCTCGCAAACGCGGGAGACAGCGACAAAGTATAAAAAAAAAAAAAAAAAAAAAAATATATATATATATATATATATATATATATATATATATATATATATATATATATATATATATATATATATATATATATATATATATATATATATATATATATATATATATATATATTTTTTTTTTTTTCTTTTTTTTTTGCTTTGTCGCTGTCTCCCGCGTTTGCGAGGTAGCGCAAGGAAACAGACGAAAGAAATGGCCCAACCCACCCCCATACACATGTATATACATACGTCCACACACGCAAATATACATACCTACACAGCTTTCCATGGTTTACCCCAGACGCTTCACATGCCTGATTCAATCCACTGACAGCACGTCAACCCCGGTATACCACATCGCTCCAATTCACTCTATTCCTTGCCCTCCTTTCACCCTCCTGCATGTTCAGGCCCCGATCACACAAAATCTTTTTCACTCCATCTTTCCACCTCCAATTTGGTCTCCCTCTTCTCCTCGTTCCCTCCACCTCCGACACATATATCCTCTTGGTCAATCTTTCCTCACTCATTCTCTCCATGTGCCCAAACCATTTCAAAACACCCTCTTCTGCTCTCTCAACCACGCTCTTTTTATTTCCACACATCTCTCTTACCCTTACGTTACTTACTCGATCAAACCACCTCACACCACACATTGTCCTCAAACATCTCATTTCCAGCACATCCATCCTCCTGCGCACAACTCTATCCATAGCCCACGCCTCGCAACCATACAACATTGTTGGAACCACTATTCCTTCAAACATACCCATTTTTGCTTTCCGAGATAATGTTCTCGACTTCCACACATTTTTCAAGGCTCCCAAAATTTTCGCCCCCTCCCCCACCCTATTATCCACTTCCGCTTCCATGGTTCCATCCGCTGACAGATCCACTCCCAGATATCTAAAACACTTCACTTCCTCCAGTTTTTCTCCATTCAAACTCACCTCCCAATTGACTTGACCCTCAACCCTACTGTACCTAATAACCTTGCTCTTATTCACATTTACTCTTAACTTTCTTCTTCCACACACTTTACCAAACTCAGTCACCAGCTTCTGCAGTTTCTCACATGAATCAGCCACCAGCGCTGTATCATCAGCGAACAACAACTGACTCACTTCCCAAGCTCTCTCATCCCCAACAGACTTCATACTTGCCCCTCTTTCCAGGACTCTTGCATTTACCTCCCTAACAACCCCATCCATAAACAAATTAAACAACCATATATATATATATATATATATATATATATATATATATATATATATATATATATATATATATATATATATATATATATATATATATATATATATATACATATATATATATATATATATGGTTTACTCAGTCTCCAGCTGTCACGTAATAATGCACCGAAACCACAGATCCCTTTCCACATCCAGGCCCCAACGAACTTTCCATGGTTTACCCCATGGTTTGTGGAGGCGAAGGTGAAGATTTTTGGGGGTTTTCAGAAAAGAAGAGAGAATGTTGGGGTGAAGAGAGTGGTGAGAGTAAGTGAGCTTGGGAATGAGACTTGTGTGAGGAAGTACCAGGAGTGACCGAGTACAGAATGGAAAAAGGTGAGAACAAAGGAGGTAAGGGGAGTAGGGGAGGAATGGGATGTATTTAGGGAAGCAGTGATGGCTTGCGCAAAAGATGCTTGTGGAATGAGAAGCGTGGGAGATGGGTTGATTAGAATGGTAGTGAGTGGTGGGATGAAGAAGTAAGATTATTAGTGAAAGAGAAGAGGGAGGCATTTGGACGATTTTTGCAGGGAAAAATGCAAATGAGTGGGAGATGTATAAAAGAAAGAGGTAGGAGGTCAGGAGAAAGGTGCAAGAGGTGAAAAAGATGGCAAATGAGAGTTGGGGTGAGAGAGTTTCATTACATTTCAGGGAGAATAAAAAGATGTTTTGGAAGGCGGTAAATAAAGTGCGTAAGAGAAGGGAACAAATGGGAACTTCAGTGAAGGGGGCTAATGGGGAGGTGATAACAAGTAGTGGTGATGTGAGAAGGAGATGGAGTGAGTATTTTGAAGGTTTGTTGAATGTGTTTGATGATAGAGTGGCAGATATAGGGTGTTTTGGTCGAGGTGGTGTGCAAAGTGAGGGGGCTAGTGAAAATGATTTGGTACATAGAGAAGAGGTAGTAAAAGCCTTTACGGAAGATGAAAGCCGGCAAGGCAGCAGGTTTGGATGGTATTGCAGTGGAATTTATTAAAAAAGGGGGTGACTGTATTGTTGACTGGTTGGCTAAGGGTATTTAATGTATGTATGATTCATGGTGAGGTTCCTGAGGATAGGCGGAATGCTTGCATAATGCCATTGTGAATGTGAGGATACTCTCTCATTCCAACTCTCATTTGCAATCTTCGTCACATCTTGCACCTTTCTCTTGACCTCCTGCCTCTCTCTTTTATATATTTCCCACTCATTTGCATTATTTTCCTGCAAAAATCATCCAAATGCTTCTCTCTTCTCTTTCGCCAATACTCTTACTTCTTCATCCCACCACTCACTACCCTTTCTAATCTGCCCACCTCCCACGCTTCTCATGCCACAAGCATCTTTTGCGCAAGCCATTACTGCTTCCCTAAAAACATTCCATTCCTCCCCCACTCCCCTTACGTCCTTTGTTCTCACCTTTTTCCATTTTGTACACAGTCTCTCCAGGTACTTCCTCACACAAGTCTCTTTCCCAAGCTCACTTACTCTCACCACTCCCTTTACCCCAACCTTCTCTCTTCTTTTCCTAAAACCTCTAAAAATCTTCATCTTCGCCTCCACAAGATAATGATCAGACATCCCTCCAGTTGCTCCTGTCAGCGCATTAATATCCAAAAGTTTCTCTTTCGCGCGCCTATCAATTAACACGTAGGCCATCTCTCCTACTTACATACGTGTACTTATATATGCCTATCTTTTTAAACCAGGTATTCCCAACCTCCAGTCCTTTTTCAGCACAGAAATCTACAAGCTCTTCACCATTTCCATTTACAACACTGAGCACCCCATGTACACCAATTATTCCTTCAACTGCCACATTACTCACCTTTGCTTTCAAATCACACATCACTATAACCCGGTCTCGTGCATCAAAACTACTAACACACTCACTCAGCTGCTCTCAAAACACTTGCCTCTCATGATCTTTCTTCTCATGCCCAGGTGCATATGCACGAAAAATCACCCATCTCCCTCCATCCACTTTCAGTTTTATCCATATCAAGCTAGAGTTCCCTTTCTTACACTCTATCACATACTTCCACCACTCTTGTTTCAGGAGTAGTGCTACTCTTTCCCTTGCTCGAGTCCTCTAACTAACCCCTGACCTTACTCCAAGACATTTCCAAACCACTCTTCCCCTTTACTCTTGAGCTTCGTTTCACTCATAGCCAAAACATCCAGGTTCCTTTCCTCAAACATACTACATATCACTTCTTTTTTCTCATGTTGGTTACATCCACGCACATCTAGACACCCCAATCTGAGCCTTCGAGGAGGATGAGTACTCTCCGCTTGACTCCTTGTTCTGTTTCCTTTTTGGGAAAGTTGAAATACAAGGAGGAGAGGGTTTCCAGCCCCCTGCTCCGGTCCCCTATAGTCGTCTTCTACGACACGTGAGGAATGTGTGGGAAGTATTCTTTCTCCCTTATCTCCAGGGATATATATATATATATATATATATATATATATATATATATATATATATATATATATATATATATATACATATATATATATATGTATATATATATATATATATATATATATATATATATATATATATATATATATATATATATATACATATATATATATATATATATATATATATATATATATATATATATATATATATATATATATATATATATACATATAAATATATGTGTGTGTGTGTGTGAGTGTGCGCGTGTATGAAGGTGAAATCGCACTTCCCTAGCTCATACAAAGTCACTTAGCGTGTAACTTTTCTATACAAGTGGCACATCATGATTTGTGGAGACAATCCACCTCATCAGGAACCAGTACTTAACAAAGTTACTTAAATCCCATCATTGCACCTGAGTCCTGCCGTCCAGCACCATTGTGTGCAGACCAACCTCTGGCCACTTTGGAAGTAACCGTTGTAAGAGAGAGTGATTTAGGGGATCATGTGGCACGAGTTGACCTGGGTAGCTGGTTGTACCTTAAATTTTTTCTATGTTTTCGTGTTTTGTCAATTGTCTCACAATGAATTGGTTAATGCTAGGATGGGCTTTAAAATTGCCTGGGGACAAATTAATTCTTTTAGTATTAGGAATTAAAACAGGTTCATTGACGTTGCGTGTGACGTAATCAGCAGAGGGATATAGAATAACGGGATTTTCAAGATCTCTCGGGTGATCATTCTTATGACAGTGTCTAGCGATCGCATTTTTGTGGTCATCCCTACGTACTGCATGACGGTGCCAATAACACCTCTCCGTTACATTGTTTCCGGTCTGGCCCATATAAATTTCTTTACATGCCTTGAATTTGACGTTAAGAAACACTTCCAATTGTTACATGATTTGTCCTACTATTCATTAAGGTCTTACGGATGGTGTTATCATACTGGAAAGCGACATTACAAGCAATGTCTTGTAGAACAATCTTAGATTAACTAAGTTGGGAGAATGTGGCAACACTAAACATCTAGACTTATCCTTCTTTGCCACATTCTTGTTACAAGAAACATGAAATGTCTTCCTAGCCTTCTAGTAAGCTTTGTTCACGGACCAATTGGCATAATATAACTGCCTAAAGATACGTCTTGTATGACTACATGCGTCTAACAGGCCTATGGGATCACATATCTATAGTTCTCTTAAAAACATAGACATAAGTTCAGACATTTTTGTAGAAGAATCATACACTAAGATATAATGAATATAGCTCTTTGAGTTGGGAGGCTTCCTGTAGAATTTAAGAGAAATTATCAGATTTTCTATTTACCAACACATCTAGAAAGGGAAGTTTGCCTTCTTTTTCTCACTCCATCTTGAATTTGATAGTGGGGTGGATGCTATTGAATTCTTTAAATAAAGCATCACAATCTTGGAAGGATGGCCACAAGGACTACACTTCATCCACGGATCTAAACCAGACTTTCGGATGATTATTGACTGGTGGTGGACGGCGGATCTCAAGTGCGATGTTGGGATTTAATAACTGTTAAATACTGGCACCTGATGAGGTTGAATGTCTCTACGAAACATGTCGAGCCCCATGTATAAAAGAATTACGTGTTAAATAAAATTGTATAAACTTCTATTGAAGTGCGATTTCACCTTCAACCACATACACGTGAGTATACATAAAAGCCCATACACGCACATACACATACATTTCAACGTATACATGCATATACATGCACAGACATATACATATATACACATGTACATATTCATACTTGTTGGTTTCATCCATTCTCGTCGCCACACCGCCACACATGAAATAGCACTCCCCCCACTAGGAAGGTAGCGCCAGGGGAAGACAAAAAGGCCACATTCGTTTGAGTACATTATGCTACTTACTGCACTTGGTCATGCTCCGGTAATTACTAACATTGATCAACCTGTGTCTCCTGGTTTAAGGAGTAATATCAACGGTAAATCGCGAGGCTGGAGCTCAAAGTTTATCCCTACCATTGTCCTCATAACATTTCATGAAGGTTTGCATGTCCTTGGTAAAGGGATACGTGATACATTTACTTATATTCTGCCTTCTGACTCTTCTATAATATGTCCTTCAAGCATATTGGTCCTACAAGGTGATTTTATACACCCCCCCCCAATGTCTTGCCTGGGGAGTGGTGGGTGGAAGAAAACATTTGCTTTGCTATCCTTTTCTTCTACTGCTTCAAAAGGATTATCCTTTTCGGTAGTCTTAAGGCCAACTACTTCATCTGTACTTTGATATTGTGTAATCTGCATAACTCTGTGTAACTCTCTCTCTCTCTCTCTCTCTCTCTCTCTCTCTCTCTCTCTCTCTCTCTCTCTCTCTCTCTCTCTCTCTCTCTCTCTCAAAACGGATCACACAAGCCATTCCTTGTGGTGGATACTTGACACACCGAATAAGTCACTAGTCATCATCACCTTAAACAAACCAGTGTTAGTGTCGTTTGAACTCCTCCTTGAGGCCGTAGAGGAAAACCGCTCAAGGGTAGGAGGCGCCGGTGATGAGGATGAGAGTAGGAACAGGAGGGCCAGGAAGACAGGATTGGTAAAGGAACCAGCCACTAAGAGTGGGAGGAGGTGATGAGAGTCAGTGGGACCGGCCGCTACTTTCTGCTCTCCCTGGGGAGTTGGCAAAGGAAATGAGGATAAGGGATGTAAGCTCGCCATCCACTCTCGATGGAACACACAACCACCGTGAAATTAATACCGGAGGGGAGGTAGCAAGATCTTTCCCCGGGGATACTTATAGCTTTCGTTAGCCCCGTGGATAATCATAATGGCGTCTTGTGGATAAAGTGTGGTTACCATGGCCATTATTAGTGCAGAGTAGTTCTTTTTGTTATATTTGTGTGTGTCTGTGTGTGTGTGTGTGTGTGTGTGTGTGTGTGTGTGTGTGTGTGTGTGTGTGTGTATGTGTGTGTGTTCTGTGAATACCTGTCTTTAGAGCTTATAGACTTGTATATATTTCTTTTATTATACTTAGTCGCTGTCTCCCACGTTAACGAAGTAGCGCAAAGAAAAAGATGAAAGAATGGCCCAACCCACCCATATGCACATGCATATACATAAACGCCCAAACACGCATATATACACGTACATACGCAGATATATACAAATACAGATATGCGCATGTACATACATGCTGCTTTCATCTATTCTCGTCGCCACCCCGCCATACATGACCCAGGCATATATATATATATATATATATATATATATATATATATATATATATATATATATATATATATATATATATATATATATATATATATATATATATATATATATATATTTATATATATATAAATATATATGTATATATATATATATATATATATATATATATATATATATATATATATATATATATATATATATATATATATATATATATATATATATATATATATATATATATATATATATATCTGGGAGTGGACCTGGCAGCGGATGGAACCATGGAAGCGGAAGTGGATCATAGGGTGGGGGAGGGGGCGAAAATCATGTAAGCCTTGAAGAATGTATGGAAGTCGAGAACATTATCTCGGAAAGCAAAAATGGGTATGTTTGAAGGAATAGTGGTTCCAACAATGTTGTATGGTTGCGAGGCGTGGGCTATGGATAGAGTTGTGCGCAGGAGGGTGGATGTGCTGGAAATGAGATGTTTGAGGACAATGTGTGGTGTGAGGTGGTTTGATCGAGTAAATAACGTAAGGGTAAGAGAGATGTGTGGAAATAAAAGGAGCGTGGTTAAGGGAGCAGAAGAGGGTGTTTTGAAATGGTTTGGGAACATGGAGAGAATGAGTGAGGAATGATTGACCAAGAGGATATATGTGTCGGAGGTGGAGGGAACGAGGAGAAGTGGGAGACCAAATTGGAGGTGGAAAGATGGAGTGAAAAAGATTTTGTGTGATCGGGGCCTGAACATGCAGGAGGGTGAAAGGAGGGCAAGGAATAGAGTGAATTGGATCGATGTGGTATACCGGGGTTGACGTGATGTCAGTGGATTGAATCGGGGCATGTGAAGCGTCTGGGATAAAACCATGGAAAGCTGTGTAGGTATGTATATTTGCGTGTGTGGACGTATGTATATACATGTGTATGGGGGTGGGTTGGGCCATTTCTTTCGCGGGAGAGAGCGAAAAAGCAAAAAAAAAAGAAAAAAATATATATATATATATATATATATATATATATATATATATATATATATATATATATATATATACTATATATATATATATATATATATATATATATATATATATATATATATATATATATATATATATATATATATGTATATATATATATATATATATATATATATATATATATATATATATATATATATGATATTGGTGATATTGGTGACTGATGAAAAATGAATGATGACACTTATGAATATGATAATGAGAATAGAATTGAAACATGAACGTGACGATAAATTGCCATCTAGTTATGAGTGAGAGTATTGGTGGTGCGGGTGGTAACGAATGGTTAAGCGACAGTGGAAATGTCAACATAAGGGTTGTATAGTCTTCTGCTGCCACTCCTGCCTGGGCAAGACATGCTGGTCGATACCTCCAGTCATGAACAGTTGCTGCTGGTAGTCGACTCCGTCAAGCTGGTGTAATGACCTGAAAATTATGATCGTCATCCTTCGCTCTTCTCTCGTCCACGGTGGGCAAGTGATGATTGCCATGATCGCTTAGTGACTGTGAGGTTGTACAGCTTCCTCAAAAGCCCCTGCACCTTCCTCTTGACCTCCTGCCGCTTTCTCCTGCACAGCTTCCAATCACTCGCACTCCTTCCGTG
>NC_092238.1:48734990-48763749 GCF_036320965.1 Panulirus ornatus | reverse complement strand
ATTATATGAACTTCCATGATTATGTACATCATAAAACATTACAATCATACAAGCTCCTGAAGCTTGCGTGTTAACACGTTCATCTCTATAACCAACAGGTGTCACACATTTCACAGAGACGAAAACAACAACATTACTTTAAATGGCAAGAGCTAACAACTTCCGTGGGTCGTATCCAGTATATACTTTATTCCAAAAGTGAGATTACAATATTAAGAAAATATCGACATAAAAGCTCAGTAAAAAACTAAATGAAGATATTCAAAATCTAGAACTAAGGAAATAATACTCTGATTGAGCATATATTTATATATATATATATATATATATATTATATATATATAATATATATATTATACTATATATATATTTATATTTATATATATATATATATATATATATATATATATATATATATATATATATATATAAAATATATATATATATGTATATATATATATATATATACATATATATATATATATATATATATATATATATATATATATATATATATATATATATATATATATATATATATATATATATATATATATATATATATATATATATAAAATATATATATATATATATCTATATATATATATATATATATATATATATATATATATATATATATATATATATATATATATATATATATATATATATACATTTTTTTCTTTTTTCTTTTTTGCTTTGTCGCTGTCTCCAGCGTTTGCGAGGTAGCGCAAGGAAACAGACGAAAGAAATGGCCCAACCCACCCCCATTCACATGTATATACATACGTCCACACACGCAAATATACATACCTACACAGCTTTCCATGGTATACCCCAGACGCTTCACATGCCTTGATTCAATCTACTGACAGCACGTCAACCCCGGTATACCACATCGCTCCAATTCACTCTATTCCTTGCCCTCCGTTCACCCTCCTGCATGTTCAGGCCCCGATAACACAAAATCTTTTTCACTTCATCTTTCCACCTCCAATTTGGTCTCCCTCTTCTTCTCGTTCCCTCCACCTCCGACACATATATCCTCTTGGTCAATCTTTCCTCACACATTCTCTCCATGTGCCCAAACCATTTCAAAACACACTCTTCTGCTCTCTCAACCACGCTCTTTTTATTTCCACACATCTCTCTTACCCTTACGTTACTTACTCGATCAAACAACCTCACACGACACATTGTCCTCAAACATCTCATTTCCAGCACATCCATCCTCCTGCGCACAACTCTATCCATAGCTCACGCCTCGCAACCATACAACTTTGTTGGAACCACTATTCCTTCAAATATACCCATTTTTGCTTTCCGAGATAATGTTCTCGACTTCCACACATTCTTCAAGGCTCCCAGAATTTTCGCCCCCTCCCCCACCCTATGATCCACTTCCGCTTCCATGGTTCCATCCGCTGCCAGATCCACTCCCAGATATCTAAAACACTTCACTTCCTCCAGTTATTCTCAATTCAAACTCACCTCCCAATTGACTTGACCCTCAACCCTACTGTACCTATTAACCTTGCTCTTATTCACATTTACTCTTAACTTTCCTCTTCCACACACCTTACCAAACTCAGTCACCAGCTTCAGCAGTTTCTCACATGAATCAGCCACCAGCGCGGTATCATCAGCGAACAACAACTGACTCACTTCCCAAGCTCTCTCATCCCCAACAGACTTCATACTTGCCCCTCTTTCCAAAACTCTTGCATTCACCTCCCTAACAACCCCATCCATAAACAAATTAAACAACCATGGAGACATCACACACCCCTGCCGGAAACCTACATTCACTTAGAACCAATCACTTTCCTCTCTTCCTTCACGTACACATGCCTTACATCCTCGATAAAAACTTTTCACTGCTTCTAACAACTTGCCTCCCACACCATATATTCTTAATACCTTCCACAGAGCATCTCTATCAACTCTATCATATGCCTTCTCCAGATCCATAAATGCTACATACAAATCCATTTGCTTTTCTAAGTATTTCTCACATACATTCTTCAAAGCAAACACCTGATCCACACATCCTCTACCACTTCTGAAACCACACTGTTCTTCCCCAATCTGATGCTCTGTACATGCCTTCACCCCTCTCAATCAATACCCTAACATATAATTTACCAGTAATACTCAACGAACTTATACCTCTGTAATTTGAGAACTCACTCTTATCCCCTTTGCCTTTGTACAATGGCACTATGCACGCATTCCGCCAATCCTCAGGCACCTCACCATGAGTCATACATACATTAAATAACCTTACCAACCAGTCAACAATACAGTCACCCCCTATTTTAATAAATTCCACTGCAATACCATCTAAACCTGCTGCCTTGCCGGCTTTCATCTTCCGCAAAGCTTTTACTACCTCTTCTCTGTTTACCAAATCATTTTCCCTAACCCTCTCACTTTGCACACCACCTCGACCAAAACACCCTATATCTGCCACTCTATCATCAAACACATTCAACAAACCTTCAAAATACTCACTCCATCTCCTTCTCACATCACCACTACTTGTTATCACCTCCCCATTTGCGCCCTTCAATGAAGTTCCCATTTGCTCCCTTGTCTTAAGCACTTTATTTACCTCCTTTCAGAACATCTTTTTATTTTCCCTAAAATTTAATGATACTCTCTCACCCCAACTCTCATTTGCCCTTTTTTTCACCTCTTGTACCTTTCTCTTGACTTCCTGTCTCTTTCTTTTATACATCTCCCACTCAATTGCATTTTTTCCCTGCAAAAATCGTCCAAATGCCTCTCTCTTCTCTTTCACTAATACTCTTACTTCTTCATCCGACCACTCACTACCCTTTCTAATCAACCCACCTCCCACTGTTCTCATGCCACAAGCATCTTTTGCGCAATCCATCACTGATTCCCTAAATACATCCCATTCCTCCCCCACTCCCCTTACTTCCATTGTTCTCACCTTTTTCCATTCTGTACTCAGTCTCTCCTGGTACTTCCTCACACAAGTCTCCTTCCCAAGCTCACTTACTCTCACCACCCTCTTCACCCCAACATTCACTCTTCTTTTCTGAAAACCCATACAAATCTTCACCTTAGCCTCCACAAGATAATGATCAGACATCCCTCCAGTTGCACTTCTCAGCACATTAACATCCAAAAGTCTCTCTTTCGCGCGCCTGTCAATTAACACGTAATCCAATAACGCTCTCTGGCCATCACTCCTACTTACATAAGTATACTTATGTATATCTCGCTTTTTAAAACAGGTATTCCCAATCATCAGTCCTTTTTCAGCACATAAATATACAAGCTCTTCACCATTTCCATTTACAACACTGAACACCCCATGTATACCAATTATTCCCTCAACTGCCACATTACTCACCTTTGCATTCAAATCACCCATCACTATATGTATATATATACATATATATATATATATATATATATATATATATATATATATATATATATATATATATATATATATATATATATATATATATATATATATATATATATATATATATATATATATATATATATATATATATATAGATAGATAGATAACTAGATAACTAGGATAGGATTAGATTACTAGGTTAAGAAGCAAGACATCAGTCTCGGTGCTAGCATCACTGTGGGACATTTTTAAGGTGGACGATGACACGATGGTCCGGGTCGAGGAGGAGGATCGAGCCAAGGAGTCACATGCCACCATTGCCACTGGTGGTCTCGGCAAGCCGTTCCTGGGCCTGACCCACCTGCCGTACGGCCGCGTCAAGATGAACTCAGGTATCGACGTCAACATCATCAACACCCTCAGCACACGCCTGAACTTCAGAATTAAGAACCATTGCAACACAAACCTCGCCAGGTGATAGAGTGACCTGCAGTGTATCGAAACAGACTTCCCCAGAGCTTTTTGAAGGGGAAGTAAATGTTTATAGTTGTGTTACTGGAGTCATAGTTTTCATATATGGTGCTCTGACAAGAAAATAGTAAAATTGGGAAAGAATGTAGCTTAGACATTGAAGCTTACTCTTTCATTGAAATGTGAATAAATGGAGAATTTTTCAAAGTGATAGAGATGGAAAGCAAAAAGGTGTTTTTCATGAATGTACTGGAAAACTTGAGGTCCAGGTAAACTTTTGGTCTGCTAAGACTTTATTATGGCGGATGACCAACTACCTACCCTCATGTATCCAAGATATGACTGTACTTTGTGTAGTGAAGACAACTGAGAAACATCATAAGCCAATATTCCAGTTTCATGATAAGAGAAGAAGTGGACCAGGCAGTATGATCCAGTGGTTAAATTCATGAAAACTACAATTGACGTTTGTGTAAGTAAATTTTACATTTCCCTTTTCCATAGCTAGAGGTTGAACCATTAAGTGACATTCATTTTTCATTTCATTTCCAGCTAGAAGTTTCAGTTTTCTAAAAAAATTCTTACATTTTTCATATATATATATATATATATATATATATATATATATATATATATTTTTTTTTGGTTCTCAGTGAATGTAGGTTTGCGGCAGGGGTGTGTGATGTCTCCATGGTTGTTTAATTTGTTTATGGATGGGGTTGTTAGGGAGGTGAATGCAAGAGTTTTGGAAAAAGGAGCAAGTATGAAGTCTGTTGGGGATGAGGGAGCTTGGGAAGTGAGTCAGTTGTTGTTCGCTGATGATACAGCGCTGGTGGCTGATTCATGTAAGAAACTGCAGAGGCTGGTGACTGAGTTTGGTAAAGTGTGTGAAAGAAGAAAGTTAAGAGTAAATGTGAATAAGAGCAAGGATACTAGGTACAGTAGGGTTGAGGGTCAAGTCAATTGGGAGGTAAGTATGAATGGAGAAAAACTGGAGGAAGTAAAGTGTTTTAGATATCTGGGAGTGGATCTGGCAGCGGATGGAACCATGGAAGGGGAAGTGGATCATAGGGTGGGGGAGGGGGCGAAAATTCTGGGAGCCTTGAAGAATTTGTGGAAGTCGAGAACATTATCTCGGAAAGCAAAAATGGTATGTTTGAAGGAATAGTGGTTCCAACAATGTTGTATGGTTGCGAGGCGTGGGCTATGGATAGAGTTGTGCACAGGAGGATGGATGTGCTGGAAATGAGATGTTTGAGGACAATGTGTGGTGTAAGGTGGTTTGATCGAGTAAGTAACGTACGGGTAAGAGAGATGTGTGGAAATAAAAAGAGCGTGCTTGAGAGAGCAGAAGAGGGTGTTTTGAAATGGTTTGGGCACATGGAGAGAATGAGTGAGGAAAGATTGACCAAGAGAATATATGTGTCGGAGGTGGAGGGAACGAGAAGAAGAGGGAGACCAAATTGGAGGTGGGAAGATGAAGTGAAAAAGATTTTGTGTGATCGGGGCCTGAACATGCAGGAGGGTGAAAGGAGGGCAAGGAATAGAGTGAATTGGAGCGATGTGGTATACCGGGGTTGACGTGCTGTCAGTGATTTGAATCAGGGCATGTGAAGCGTCTGGGGTAAACCATGGAAAGCTGTGTAGGTATGTATATTTGCGTGTGTGGACGTATGTATATACATGTGTATGGGGGTGGGTTGGGCCATTTCTTTCGTCTGTTTCCTTGCGCTACCTCGCAAACGCGGGAGACAGCGACAAAGCAAGAAAAAAGAAATATATATATATATATATATATATATATATATATATATATATATATATATATATATACATATATATATATATATATATATATATATATATATATATATATATATATGTATTATCCCTGGGGATAGGGGAGAAAGAATACTTCCCACGCATTCCTCACGTGTCCTAGAAGGCGACTAAAGGGGACGGGAGCGGAGGACCAGAAATCCTCCCCTGCTTGTATTATAACTTTCTAAAATGGGAAACAGAAGAAAGAGCCACGCGGGGAGTGCTTTGGTGATAGAATGGCAGATATAGGGTGTTTTGGTCGGGGTGGTGTGCAAAGGGAGAGGGTTAGGGAAAATGATTTGGTAAACAGAGAAGAGGTAGTAAAAGCTTTACGGAAGATGAAAGCCGGGAAGGCAACAGCTTTGGATGGTATTGCGGTAGAATTTGATAAAAAAGGGGGTGATCGTATTGTTGACTGGTTGGTAAGGTTATTCAGTGTATGTATGATTCATGGTTAGGTTTCTGAGAATTGGCGGAATTCTTACATAGTGCCATTTTACAAAGGCAAAGGGGATAAGAGTGAGTGCTCAAATTACAGATGTATAAGTTTGTTGAGTATTCCCGGTAAATTATATGGGAGGGTATTGATTAGGATGGTGAAGGCATGTACAGAGCATCAGATTGGGGAAGAGCAGTGTGGTTTCAGAAGTGGTAAAGGATGTGTGGATCAGGTGTTTGCTTTGAAGAATGTATGTGAGAAATACTTAGAAAAGCAAATGGATTTGTATGTAGCATTTATGGATCTGAAGAAGGCATATGATAGAGTTGATAGAGATGCTCTGTGGAGGGTACTAAGAATGAATGGTGTGGGAGGCAAGTTGATAGAAGCAGTGAAAAGTTTTTATCGAGTATGTAAGGCGTGTGTCCGTGTCGGAAGAGAGGAAAGTGATTGGTTCTCAGTGAATGTAGGTTTGCGGCAGGGGTGTGTGATGTCTCCATGGTTGTTTAATTTGTTTATGGATGGGGTTGTTAGGGAGGTGAATGCAAGAGTTTTGGAAAGAGGGGCAAGTATGCAGCCTGTTGGGGATGAGAGAGCTTGGAAGTGAGTCAGTGGATTTCGCTGATAATACAACGCTGGTGGCTGATTCATATGAGAAACTGCAGAAGCTGGTGACTGAGTTTGGTAAAGTGTGTGAAAGAAGAAAGTTTAGAGTAAATATAAAAAAGAGCAAGGTTATTAGGTACGGTAGGGTTGAGGGTCAAGTCAACTGGGAGGTAAATTTGAATGGAGAAAAACTGGAGGAAGTAAATTGTCTTAGATATCTGGGAGTGGATCTGGCAGCGAATGGAACCATGGAAGGGGAAGTGAATCATAGGGTGGGGGAGGGGCCGAAAATTCTGGGAGCCTTGAAGAATGTGTGGAAGTCGAGAACATTATCTCGGAAAGCAAAAATGGGTATGTTTGAAGGGATAGTGGTTCCAACAATGTTGTATGGTTGCGAGGCGTGGGCTATGGATAGAGTTATGCGCAGGAGGGTGGATGTGCTGGAAATGAGATGTTTGAGGACAATATGTTGTGTGAGGTGGTTTGATCGACTAAGTAATGTAAGGGTAAGAGAGATGTGTGGAAATAAAAAGAGCGTTGATGAGAGAGCAGAAGAGGGTGTTTTGAAATGGAGAGAATGGGTGAGGAAAGATTGGCCGAGAGGATATATGTGTCGGAGGTGGAGGGAACGAGAAGTGGGAGACCAAATTGGAGGTGGAAAGATGGAGTGAAAAAGATTTTGTGTGATCGGGGCCTGAACATGCAGGAGGATGAAAGGCGGGCAAGGAATAGAGTGAATTGTATCGATGTGGTATACCGGGGTCGACGTGCTGTCAATGGATTGAATCAGGGCATGTGAAGCGTCTGGGGTAACCCATAGAAAGTTCTGTGGGGCCTGGATGTGGGAAAGGAGCTGTGGTTTCGGGCATTATTGCATGACACCTGGAGACTGAGTGTGAGCGAATGTGGCCCTTGTTGTCTTTTCCTGGCGCTGCCTCGTGCACATAAGGGGGGGAGCGGGATGTTAATCCGTGTGTGGCGGGGTGGCGATGGGGGTGAGTAGGGGCAGACGGTGTGAATTGTGTGCATGTGTGTATATGTGTGTGTCTGTCTGTGTATATATGTGTGTACGTTGGGATGTGTCGGTGTGTATGTTTACGTGTGTGGATGTGTGTGTGTGTGCATGTGCGTGTGGGTGGGTTCGGCCATTTATTTCGTCTGCTCCCTTGCGCTACCTCGCAAGCGCGGGAGACAGCAGCAAAAAAAAAAAAAAAAAAAAAAAGAGAAAAAAAAAAAAGAAAAAAAAAAAAAATATATATATATATATATATATATATATATATATATATATATATATATATATATATATATATATATATATATATGTATATATATAAATATATATATATATATATATATATATATATATATATATATATATATATATATATATATATATATATATATATATTCCTATGAGTTAACGGGGAGAATGAAACACGATAAGTTCCCCAGTGTACTTTCTTGTAATAATCAGATCATCAGGAGAGACACAAGAGAGAAATATAACAGTCAGTTGACAAACATAGAAGAGACGAAGCCATGACGCCATTTGGTAAACACGTGATTGTCCAAATGGCGTCCTAGCTTCATCTCTTCGATGTATATCAACTGACTGTTATATTTCTTTCTTTTGTCTTGCCTGATGATTTGATTATTACACGAAAGTGCACTTGGGAACTTATCGTGTTTCATTTTCTCCGCAGTCTCATAGGAATACCTTGCCCACGCGCAAAATTGTGATACTTTCCAATATATATATATATATATATATATATATATATATATATATATATATATATATATATATATATATATATATATATATGCATATATATATATATATATATATATATATATATATATATATATATATATATATATATATATATATATATATATATATATATATATATATATCTGATGCTCTGTACATGTCAAATTTGTGAAATAACTCCTTTGATAGTTCTTAAGGTGTTACATGTCACTGATTTTTTTTGGTGTGAGCATTACTTTTCATTGTTCATGAAATTTGGCACAACAGGTGTCTTTCCACATTCCTGGTGTTGAACTTATGATGACAATTTTCTTATCCCTGGAGATAGAGGAGAAAGAATATTTCCCTCGTATTCCTTGCGTGTCGTAGAAGGCGACTAAAAGGGGAGGGAGCGGGGGCTGGATATCCTCCCCTCTCGTTTTCTTTTTTTTATTTTTCAAAAGAAGGAACAGAAAAGGGGGCCCGGTCAGGATATTCCTTCAAAGGCCCAGTCCTCTGTTCTTAACGCTACCTCGCTAACATGAGAAATGGCGAATAGTTTGAAAGAAAAGAAAAAAAGATATATATATATATATATATATATATGTATATATATATATATATATATATATATATATATATATATATATATATATATATATATATATATATATATATATATATATATATATATATATATATATATATGGGAGCGGGGGGCTGGAAATCCTCCCCACTCGTTTTTTTTTTTTTTTTTAAACGAAGGAACAGAGAAGGGGGCCACGTGAGAATGTTTTCCTCAGAGGCCCAGTCCTCTGTTCTTAACGCTACTTCGCTGACGCGGGAAATGGCGAATAGTATGAAAGAAAGATATATATATATATATATATATATATATATATGTATTCTTTTTTTTTTTTTTTTTTTGCCGCTGTCTCCCGTGTTTGCGAGGTAGCGCAAGGAAACAGACGAAAGAAATGGCCCAACCCACCCCCATACACATGTATATACATACGTCCACACACGCAAATATACATACCTACACAGCTTTCCATGGTTTACCCCAGTCGCTTCACATACCTTGATTCACTCCACTGACAGCACGTCAACCCGGTATACCACATCGCTCCAATTCACTCTATTCCTTGCCCTCCTTTCACCCTCCTACATGTTCAGGCCCCGATCACACAAAATCTTTTCACTCCATCTTTCCATCTGCAATTTGGTCTCCCTCTTCTCCTCGTTCCCTCCACCTCCGACACATATATTCTCTTGGTCAATCTTTCCTCACTCATTCTCTCCATGTGCCCGAACCATTTCAAAACACCCTCTTCTGCTCTCTTAACCACGCTCTTTTTATTTCCACACATCTCTCTTACCCTTACGTTACTTACTCGATGAAACCACCTCACACCACACATTGTCCTCAAACATCTCATTTCCAGCACATCCATCCTCCTACGCACAACTCTATCCATAGCCCACGCCTCGCAACCATACAACATTGTTGGAACGACTATTCCTTCAAACATACCCATTTTTGCTTTCCGAGATAATGTTCTCGACTTCCACACATTCTTCAAGGCTCCCAGAATTTTCGCCCGCTCCCCCACCCTATGATCCACTTCCGCTTCCATGGTTCCATCCGCTGCCAGATCCACTCCCAGATATCTAAAACACTTCACTTCCTCCAGTTTTTCTCCATATATATATATATATATATATATATATATATATATATATATATATATATATATATATATATATATATATATATATATATATATATATATATATATATATATATATATATATATATATAAGAGTGAGTGCTCGAATTACAGAGGTATAAATTTGTTCAGTATTCCTGGTAAATTATATGGGAGGGTATTGATTGAGAGGGTGAAGGCATGTACAGAGCAACAGATTGGGAAAGAGCAGTGTGGTTTCAGAAGTGGTAGAGGATGTGTGGATCGAGTGTTTGCTTTGAAGAATGTATGTGAGAAATACTTAGAAAAACAAATGGATTTGTATGTAGCATTTATGGATCTGGAGAAGGCATATGATAGAGTTAATAGAGATGCTCTGTGGAAGGTTTTAAGAATATATGGTGTGGGAGGCAAGTTGTTAGAAGCAGTGAAAAGTTTTTATCTAGGATGTAAGGTCATGCATACGTGTAGAAAGAGAGAAAAGTGATTAGTTCTCAGTGAATGTAGGTTTGCGGCAGGTGTGTGTGATGTCTCCATGGTTGTTTAATTTGTTTATGGATGGGGTTGTTAGGGAGGTGAATGCAAGAGTTTTGGAAAGAGGGGCAGGTATGCTGTCTGTTGTGGATGAAAGAGCTTGGGAAGTGAGTCAGTTGTTGTTCGCTGATGATACAGCGCTGGTGGCTGATTCATGTAAGAAACTGCAGAAGCTGGTGACTGAGTTTGGTAAAGTGTGTGAAAGAAGAAAGTTAAGAGTAAATGTGAATAAGAGCAAGGTTATTAGGTACAGTAGGGTTGAGGGTCAAGTCAATTGGGAGGTAAGTTTGAATGGAGAGAAACTGGAGGAAGTAAAGTGGTTTAGATATCTGGGAATGGATCTGGCAGCGGATGGAACCATGGAAGCGGAAGTGAATCATAGGGTGGGGGAGGGGGCGAAAATTCTGGGAGCCTTGAAGAATTTGTGGAAGTCGAGAACATTATCTCGGAAAGCAAAAATGGGTATGTTTGAAGGAATAGTGGTTCCAACAATGCTGTATCGTTGCAAGGCGTGGGCTATGGATAGAGTTGTGCGCAGGAGGGTGGAGGTGCTTGAAGTGAGATGTTTGAGGACAATGTGTGGTGTGAGGTGGTTTGATCGAGTAAGTAATATAAGGGTAAGAGAGATATGTGGACATAAAAAGATTGTGGTTGAGAGAGCAGAGGAGGGTGTTTTGAAATGGTTTGGTCACATGGAGAGAATGAGTGAGGAAAGATTGACAAAGAGGAATATGTGTCAAAGGTGGAGGGAACGAGGAGAAGTGGGAGATCAAATTTTAGATGGAAAGATGGAGTGAAAAAGATTTTGAGTGATCAGGGCCTGAACATGCAGGAGGGTGAAAGGCGGGCAAGGAATAGAGTGAATTGGAACGATGTGGTATACCGGGGTGGACGTGCTGTCAATGGATTGAACCAGGGCATGTGAAGCGTCTGGGGTAGACCATGGAAAGTTGTGTGGGGCCTGGATATGGAAAGGGAGCTGTGGTTTCGGTGCATTATTACATGTCAGTTAGAGACTGAGTGTGAACGAATGTCGCCTTTGTTGTCTTTTCCTAGCGCTACCTCGCACACATCAGGGGGGAGGGGGTTGTTATTCCATGTGTGGCGAGGTGGCGATGGGAACAAATAAAGGCAGACAGTATGAATTATGTACATGTGTACATATATATATATGTCTGTGTGTGTATATATATGTGTACATTGAGATGTATAGGTATGTATATTTGCGTGTGTGGACGTGTATGTATATACAAGTGTATGTGGGCGGGTTGGGCCATTTTTTTCGTCTGTTTCCTTGCGCAACCTCGCTAACGCGGGAGACAGCGACAAAGCAAAATAAATAAAAATAAATAAATATATATATATATATATATATATATATATATATATATATATATATATATATATATAAACACGTATACAATTGATACATGTATTTGGTCTTACCGGATTTGGCCTGTTTGAGGTTACACTTCGAGCAAAGATTCACCTTTGGCGGGAGTGAATCATCATCATTTGACAGAGTACAGTGAAGTCACCGACATTTTCCCTGGAAGGAATCCATCTTGTTCTTGCTAATGAGTGGAACAGATCTTTGAAGTTGAAGGAGTCCCTGGAGGGGTCCTGAGTTATTATAACAATGATGATAATTTAGACGCTAAAACTACTGCGACGACTGATAATCATATTCTCTCTCTCTCTCTCTCTCTCTCTCTCTCTCTCTCTCTCTCTCTCTCTCTCTCTCTCTCTCTCTCTCTCTCTCTCTCTCTCTCTCTCTCTCTCTCTCTCTCTCTCTCTCTCTCTCTCTCTCTCTCTCTCTCTCGTACATGGTTATTGTTAGTGGCTCCTGGGGAAACTATAGGCACTGCCTCCTCACCGGCACCAAAGTCTCACAAAATGTGAAATAGAGAATGACGGTTTGATGATATCATGCATCATAGCCAATTTACGTACTCAGTGAGCATGTTGTCGATAAAGAATGATTGATTTCACCGTTCTCCTTTACATAAAGTAAAGGAGAACTACTTTCCCTCAGGTATTGTATGAGAAGGTAGATTCCACCTAAAAATTGTTCTTTTACGTGAGCAGTCATACTGAAGGACCAGCAGCTGCCGAATAACTTAACATTTCTGTGAATAGATTAACGCGGGATAAGGGCGTAATCCTTTTTTTTGGAATATTACGGTAGATAATAGTGTGTATAGAGATCATCCTTGGCTGGCTAGCCTGCTGCTCTTTCGACGGTGTGTCTCCTGTAATTGGTTGCAAGGACTAATAGGGTCTGCTACTAACTATCTAGAGCTGTGCTCTAATACCCGTCAGTACTAGAGTGTATTGGAGTACACGATATGTGATTGGCTGATATTCTAGTCACTTAGTTTTTGCACAAAGAATAATGTCAGTTGCGTGTGATTCAACGACACCCTGTTTGTTACATATATCTATCACAGTTACCAGCCATTTACCATTGTGATTCGTGACTGCTGTCATGGGCTTTTTATTACCAACATTTCCGGACCGAGAGTAAAGCATTATCATTATTATCATAAGTACCGTCAACCAGTTATTACGAGCACAGCCATCATCATCACTAGGTTGCAATTACCATCATAATTGACTGTTTTTTCATTGGTATCATCATCACCACTGGTGACCCATTACTGCCATGGTAACCATTATCACTAGCACCCCATTACGATCATAGCTACCATTATCACTGGTAGGCCATTGTGACCATTCTTGACCATGATCAATGCTATCATCATCATTATGGGGTGCCCCATAATCCCCTTTATAATCATTATCAATGCTGTTAGCATTACTGATACCTGGTAACGTTCATGATCGTTATTGTTGGTACTATCATCATCACCGTTACCCAGTTTGGATCATTAAGGATCACTATCACTGCTGCCACCATTACTGATACACCATTACGACCATAATTGACTATTATCGCTGTTATTCTCATAATTGGTACTCCATTACCATCATCACAACAATTATCTGTTATTTTCATCATTGATATCTCATTACGATCATTGTGACCATCGTCACATGTATCATCATGACTGTTCCCTCACCATCATGATGATCATTATCACTACCACCATCATCACTAGTACCCCAAGCAGATCATAATCACCTTTATCATTGCTATCATCATCATATTATCATTATAAACCATTATCATTACAGTCATCATCACCTACTACGACCATGATGAACGAACGATTATTACTGCAATCATAATCACCCACTACGATCATGATCAACCACTCTCATTTCTAATGAACACGCAAAGAATGGATCATCCGAAAATCATAACTCACACTAACTCTACCTTGAGAGCACCACCTCCACCCTGCAGGAGAGATTCCCATAATTATCCTCACCTCCACGTCATCAGCCCACCCGCTTACCCTCTCACGAAGTTTGATTGATATCAAGGATCGTGTTGTCTGTTGTTGACCCATACATCACGAAGATTCCCCTAGATTATGGGCTAATAACGAATTATGTCCTTGTCCTCTCTCTCTCTCTCTCTCTCTCTCTCTCTCTCTCTCTCTCTCTCTCTCTCTCTCTCTCTCTCTCTCTCTCTCTCTCTCTCTCTCTCTCTCTCTCTCTCTCTCTCTCTCTCTCTCTCTCTCGTTACAACCACATTGCTCCAGTCTATTAGCACGTCCCCCTAGTCCTTTGTGCTCACTTTTCATTCACTGTCATTTCCCTCACCCAGCAATTAGCTATATGAGAGATAGAGGCAATATTCATAAGTGTGAAACGAATCTTTTTCCCTCCCATCTTCATCACGTCATTAAGCAGTAAATACTGGAACTAAGTGTCATTAGTTTAGGAAGTGTAGACTGCAAAACAAAACCAGACGCCTTCATATTCTTCGTTTTCTGCCGCAGCCTTTGTGTTGCACCTTCCTCGACTATTGGATTTGCTGTCATCACTGGGTAGAAGGTTATCTTATTCATACACTTAACTTACAATAGTGTGTTGGTGATATTTGTACAATAAAGAAAATTCAGTTTCCTTAGTTGGCTGCTTCTCCATCATTTTTATATCTTTTCTCTTTGTATAGTGACTGACAGCACGGACAAGATATATTCAAATTAAGGCCATTTCGGATGAAGAGTAAGGGAGAAAAAGATAGAATATCTTAGGAAGAGGGAAAGGCGAAAGAAATTTATAGGAAGCAGCAACCAGACGAGTGCTCGGGTCCAAGCCTTCGTAGCAGGAACACATGCAGACAACACACGAGAGGAATGGCTACAATAACACCTACAAGGCAGGGAAAGTGTAGCAACATTACTGTGGACAGAAAGAAATGTCTGGAAGGAGAGGCTGCCAGGGAGATTCAGTGAGACGGAAAACTTTTGATCCCACTTTTCCTTTTAGTGAGGATGAAGAAGAATCATCCTAGAAATGCGACTAGTGTTCCATACTTAAACGACTAAAACCCCTGTAGATATGAAATACCTGCTCAAAAGAAAAAAGATTACGGCACCATACAACATCTCAGTGTTTGCGAAACAGACTTTGTGATGTTGATTATGTGAGATTTCTAGGATGGGGTGGATGATATGGATAAACCTAACATGTCAGTGTTATCTCAAAGTTGTATTATGGTGTGTGAAATACGCAAAAGGTAATTATGTTTGGCGAAATATCAGTTTAACACTATTGAACCTAGCCAGGTTTCTGTTTCTCTGTCCACGAAGCTGTACAGTCCAAAACTAAGATGGAAAACATGTTCAGTCAGAGAAAAACGTTATTATAATGATGAGGGGAAAGGAAGTGGGGTGAAATATGTAAAGTGGAGTTATCAGTATTACGAGTAAATAGAGTGAGAAGTTGAAGAGAGAACATCAATTATGAAAAAGATAGTGGGTAACAGGACAGAACCTTGAGGAACACCGCTGTTGATATGATAAGAGAGAGAAGTCACTCCATCAACAGCTATTGCAAAAGATCTCTCAGAGGAAGCTGTGCATTAAACAAGATGGAGATTCAGTTAAAGTAAAGAAGGAAGTTTAAACAGCACTGATTGATGCCACATCCTGTCAAAGGCTTTCATGATGTCGAGGGTTATGGCGAGAGTTTCACCAAATTTCCTGAGAGAGGAGGACCAGAGGAGGACCAAAGGAAAGGCCACCAGTATTCCTTGCCCTGCAAAACCAGTATGGTGACTAGAAATAAGGAAGAGAGATCTTAAGTGCCTTCGGTGATGAAATTTAAGAAAACTTTCAAAGACTGGAGAAGGTAGACGTGAGAGAAATGGGACGATACTTCGAAGGATCTTCTTTCTTAGGGATGGAGTGCCCTAGGATTAGATTCCAAGAAGGAAATTTAGGTTTTTGGAAAGAGAGGAAAGAATTTGAATTAGAATTAGAGTTGGCCCGTAGGAACACTTCCCTAGGACTCGAGGATCTTTCGTTCCAGGCCCTACGCCATTCCCTACTAGGCCTGGGAAAGTACTTGGAGGACCCTGTGCGAGGGAACCATAGGAGAAGGCGTAGGTTTAGAAGGAAGAGATAAGGGAGGACAAGACGCAGCATTATCCATACTTATATTAGAAGAAAAGTAGGTTACCAAAAATGCAGATTTATCAAATAGGGAGTTAGTTATAGACTGGTGAGGTAGGAAGAGAGGAGGAACTGTTTGATTGCAGAAGTTATTGGAGATATATTTGATTCATGGCCAAAACGATTTGCTAGTGAAAGAAAACAGTAAGATCCCCAAACTTTCTTTTCATGAATGTGTGTTTGACTTTACGAAAAATAGCGCTGCGTTGATGCCCAGCAGATATGAAAGATATTTGGGAATCAGAGGAACCGAAGAGTTTGAGAGCCAGATATGTTCGATCCGTAATGTGAAAGGCAGCAGAGCGTGAGCCATCAAACCGCGACTGAAGGGAGGAAGATCTGGTAGAAAGCAAAAATAATCTCCGCCGCCGTTGTACATGGCTTGAGACATCTTCAGCGACTCAGTGGTACCCATCTGAGGGAAAGTTGGTGAGAGTTTCGAGAGGGAGATAGAGAGTAATAAGTAATTAGTGATGAAGTTTCGGTTCAAGTTTCACCACTATCCATGTGCTTTTCTGTTCTCCGTTTCAAAAGTTTATTGCAGTCGGCAATTGCACCTCGTAATATTACACTCCATTAATAAAAACAGTAAATACACCCCTACCATTTTTTGGCATTTAAAGAGCAAAAACGAAGAACAGGCTTAAGTCTGTTTTCAGTTCTTCAAAAGTACACATTCTTACGACCTGAAGAGAGCTGAATACTTTCATCTTCGTTCCAGTGCGGTTCTTCCACGACACTGTGCCGTTTAATACTATGGACCCCGTAAATCTCCATTACAGTTCCTTAGGGAGCCATATACTTCCTTTTTTGAACACCTTAGTGGAATTCAGTGAAATTTACCAAACTAATCTATATTCCCAGAGTTCAAAAAACAAATACATTCATGGGATTATAGCCTGACTGTGTAATCTAGTTGAGTAGTTTACGGGTCCAACCAATCTATTTTCCTCCAGATTTAAAATAACTGAAGGAGAATCTCGAGTATTATAACCATTTTTGACGCTGGACTTGCAAAATTTTGAGCATTTGTTGTCGGCTAGGATCATGATCTCTTTTACATTATCTCCTAAATTCTTTGTATCACAGACACAAACACAGTGAAAAGTTTTTATCGAGGATGTAAGGCATGTATACGTATAGGAAGAGAGGAAAGTGATTGGTTCTCAGTGAATGTAGGTTTGCGGCAGGGGTGTGTGATGTCTCCATGGATGTTTAATTTGTTTATGGATAGGGTTGTTAGGGAGGTGAATGCAAGAGTTTTGGAAAGAGGGGCAAGTATGAAGTCTGTTGGGGATGAGAGAGCTTGGGAAGTGAGTCAGTTGTTGTTCGCTGATGATACAGCGCTGGTGGCTGATTCATGTGAGAAACTGCAGAAGCTGGTGACTGAGTTTGGTAGAGTGTGTGAAAGAAGAAAGTTAAGAGTAAATGTGAATAAGAGCAAGGTTATTAGGTACAGTAGGGTTGAGGGTCAAGTCAATTGGGAGGTGAGTTTGAATGGAAGAAAACTGGAGGAAGTGAAGTGTTTTAGATATCTGGGAGTGGACCTGGCAGCGGATGGAACCATGGAAGCGGAAGTGCATCATAGGGTGGGGGAGGGGGCGAAAATTCTGGGAGCCTTGAAGAATGTGTGGAAGTCGAGAACATTATCTCGGAAAGCAAAAATGGGTATGTTTGAAGGAATAGTGGTTCCAACAATGTTGTATGGTTGCGAGGCGTGGGCTATGGATAGAGTTGTGCGCAGGAGGATGGATGTGCTGGAAATAAGATGTTTGAGGACAATGTGTGGTGTGAGGTGGTTTGATCGAGTAAGTAACGTAAGGGTAAGAGAGATGTGTGGAAATAAAAAGAGCGTGGTTGAGAGAGCAGAAGAGGGTGTTTTGAAATGGTTTGGGCACATGGAGAGAATGAGTGAGGAAAGATTGACCAAGAGGATATATGTGTCGGAGGTGGAGGGAACGAGGAGAAGAGGGAGACCAAATTGGAGGTGGAAAGATGGAGTGAAAAAGATTTTGTGTGATCGGGGCCTGAACATGCAGGAGGGTGAAAGGAGGGCAAGGAATAGACTGAATTGGAGCGATGTGGTATACCGTGGTTGACGTGCTGTCAGTGGATTGAATCAAGGCATGTGAAGCGTCTGGGGTAAACCATGGAAAGCTGTGTAGGTATGTATATTTGCGTGTGTGGACGTATGTATATACATGTGTATGGGGGTGGGCTGGGCCATTTCTTTCGTCTGTTTCCTTGCGCTACCTCGCAAACGCGGGAGACAGGGACAAAGCAAAAAAAAAAAAAAAAAAAAAGAAAATATATATATATATATATATATATATCTTTTCTTTCTTTCGTACTATTCGCCATTTCCCGTGTTAGTGAGGTAGCGTTAAGAACAGAGGACTGTGCCTTTGAGGGAATATCCTCACCTAGCCCCCTTCTCTGTTCCTTCTTTTGGAAAATGGAAAAAAACGAGAGGGGAGGATTTCCAGCCACCCTCTCCCTCCCCTTTTACTCGCCTTCTACGACACGCAGGGAATATGTGGGAAGTATTCATTCTCCCCAATCCTCAGGGATAATACATATGTATAATACAAATATATATTTTATATCTATATATTTTTCTTTGTCGCTGTCTCCCGTGTTAGCGAGATAGCGCAAGGAAACGGACGAAAGAATGGCCCAACCCGCCCACTTACACATGTATATACATACACGTCCACACACACAAATATACATACCTATACATCTCAATGTACACATATATATACAAACACAGACATATACATATATACACATGTACATAATTCATACTCTCTCACTTTATATATTCCCATCGCCACTTCGCCACACATGGAATAACAACCCCCTCCCCCCTCATGTGTGCCAGGTAGCGTTAGGAAAAGAAAACAAAGGCCAAATTCGTTTACACTCAGTCTCTAGCTGTCAGGTAATAATACACCGAAACCACAGCTCCCTTTCCACATTCAGTCCCCACCAACTTTCCATCCCATGGATTTAACACCAGAACGCTTCACATGCCGCTGGTTCAATGCCATTGACAGTACATCGACCCCGGTATACCAGCATCGTTCCAATTCACTCTGTTTCAACCTATGCACACCTTTCACCTCCTGCATGTTTCAGGCCCCGATCACTCAAAATCATTTCACTTCATCTTTCCACCGTCTAATTTGTCTCCCACTTAGCGTTCCTTCCACCTCTGACTCATATATCCTCTTAGCAATCTTTCCCTCACTCATTCTCTCATGTGATCAAAAACCCATTTCAAAACACCCCACTTCTGCTCTTATCAACCACGACTCGTTTTTTATTTCCACACATCGATCTTACCCTATTATTACATACTATCAAACCACCTCACACAACATATTGTCTTAAAAATCTCATTTCCAACACACCACCACGTCCTGCGCACAACTCCATCCATAGCCCACGCCTCGCAACCAAACACAATGTTGGAAACATTACATTCCTTCAAACATAGCCATGTTTTGCTTTTCCGGTATAATGTTCTCGACTTCCACACATTCTTGAAGGCTTATAGAATTTTTCGCCCTCCGCCCCCCTATGATTCACTCCCTGCTTCCATGGTTCCATCCGCTGCCAAAAATCCACTCCCAGATATCTAATACATTTCATTTCCTCCAGTTTTTCTCCATTCAAAACTTACCTCCCAATTGACTTGAACCTTCCCAACCTAGCTGTACCTAAAACATTGCTCTTATTCACATTTACTCTTAACTTTCTTCTTTCACACACTTTACCAAATCACATTCTCGTCACCAGCTTCTCAGTTTCTCACATGAATCACCTACCAGCGTGATCATCAGCGAACATCAACTGACTCACTTCCCAAGCTTTCTCATCTCACAACAGATTTCATACTTTCCCCATCTTTCCAAAACTATTGCATTCACCTCCCTAACAACCCCATCCATAAACAAATTAAACAACCATAGGAGACATCACACAACACTGCCGTAAACCCACAATCACTGAGAACCAATCACTTTCCTCTCTTCCTACAACGTACACAAGCCTTACATCCTCGATAAAAACTTTTCACTGATTCTAACAATTTGCCTCCCAACCATATTTCTTAATACCGTTCCATCAGACATCTCAATCAACTCTATCATAAATTTCTTCAGATCCATAAATGCTACATATAAATAATTTGGGCTTTATCTAAGTATTCTTTCTCAATATACATTCTTCAAAGCTGGTGACTGAGTTTGTGTAAAGTGGTGTGAATAAGAAAGTTAAAGTAATGTGAAATAAGAGCAAGGTTAATTAATTAGGTACAGTAGGTTGAGGTCAAGTCAATTGGGAGGAATGAGTTTGAATGGAGAAAAACTGGAGAATGAAAGTGTTTTAGATATCTGGGAGTGGATCGGCAGCGTATGAGAACCATGGAAGCGAAGTGGATCATAGGGTGGGGGAGGGGGCGTAATTTCTGGGAGCCTTGAAGAATGTGTGGAAGTCGAGAACATTATCTCGGAAAGCAAAAATGGGTATGTTTGAAGGAATAGTGGTTCCAACAATGTTGTATGGTTGCGAGGCGTGGGCTATGGATAGAGTTGTGCGCAGGAGGATGGATGTGCTGGAAATAAGATGTTTGAGGACAATGTGTGGTGTGAGGTGGTTTGATCGAGTAAGTAACGTAAGGGTAAGAGAGATGTGTGGAAATAAAAAGAGCGTGGTTGAGAGAGCAGAAGAGGGTGTTTTGAAATGGTTTGGGCACATGGAGAGAATGAGTGAGGAAAGATTGACCAAGAGGATATATGTGTCGGAGGTGGAGGGAACGAGGAGAAGAGGGAGACCAAATTGGAGGTGGAAAGATGGAGTGAAAAAGATTTTGTGTGATCGGGGCCTGAACATGCAGGAGGGTGAAAGGAGGGCAAGGAATAGACTGAATTGGAGCGATGTGGTATACCGTGGTTGACGTGCTGTCAGTGGATTGAATCAAGGCATGTGAAGCGTCTGGGGTAAACCATGGAAAGCTGTGTAGGTATGTATATTTGCGTGTGTGGACGTATGTATATACATGTGTATGGGGGTGGGCTGGGCCATTTCTTTCGTCTGTTTCCTTGCGCTACCTCGCAAACGCGGGAGACAGGGACAAAGCAAAAAAAAAAAAAAAAAAAAAGAAAATATATATATATATATATATATATATCTTTTCTTTCTTTCGTACTATTCGCCATTTCCCGTGTTAGTGAGGTAGCGTTAAGAACAGAGGACTGTGCCTTTGAGGGAATATCCTCACCTAGCCCCCTTCTCTGTTCCTTCTTTTGGAAAATGGAAAAAAACGAGAGGGGAGGATTTCCAGCCACCCTCTCCCTCCCCTTTTACTCGCCTTCTACGACACGCAGGGAATATGTGGGAAGTATTCATTCTCCCCAATCCTCAGGGATAATACATATGTATAATACAAATATATATTTTATATCTATATATTTTTCTTTGTCGCTGTCTCCCGTGTTAGCGAGATAGCGCAAGGAAACGGACGAAAGAATGGCCCAACCCGCCCACTTACACATGTATATACATACACGTCCACACACACAAATATACATACCTATACATCTCAATGTACACATATATATACAAACACAGACATATACATATATACACATGTACATAATTCATACTCTCTCACTTTATATATTCCCATCGCCACTTCGCCACACATGGAATAACAACCCCCTCCCCCCTCATGTGTGCCAGGTAGCGTTAGGAAAAGAAAACAAAGGCCAAATTCGTTTACACTCAGTCTCTAGCTGTCAGGTAATAATACACCGAAACCACAGCTCCCTTTCCACATTCAGGCCCCACAGAACTTTCCATGATTTACCCCAGACGCTTCACATGCCCTGGTTCAATCCATTGACAGTACATCGACCCCGGTATACCGCATCGTTCCAATTCACTCTGTTCCTTGCACTCCTTTCACCCTCCTGCATGTTCAGGCCCCGATCACTCAAAATCATTTTCACTTCATCTTTCCACCTCTAATTTGTCTCCCACTTCTCGTTCCTTCCACCTCTGACACATATATCCTCTTAGTCAATCTTTCCTCACTCATTCTCTCCATGTGATCAAACCATTTCAAAACACCCTCTTCTGCTCTTTCAACCACACTCTTTTTTATTTCCACACATCTATCTTACCCTATTATTACATACTCGATCAAACCACCTCACACAACATATTGTCCTTAAAAATCTCATTTCCAACACATCCACCCTCCTGCGCACAACTCCATCCATAGCCCACGCCTCGCAACCATACAACATTGTTGGAACCATTACTCCTTCAAACATAGCCATTTTTGCTTTCCGGTATAATGTTCTCGACTTCCACACATTCTTGAAGGCTTATAGAATTTTCGCCCCCTCCCCCACCCTATGATTCACTCCCGCTTCCATGGTTCCATCCGCTGCCAAATCCACTCCCAGATATCTAAAACATTTCATTTCCTCCAGTTTTTCTCCATTCAAACTTACCTCCCAATTGACTTGACCTTCAACCCTACTGTACCTAATAACATTGCTCTTATTCACATTTACTCTTAACTTTCTTCTTTCACACACTTTACCAATCTCAGTCACCAGCTTCTGCAGTTTCTCACATGAATCAGCCACCAGCGCTGAATCATCAGCGAACATCAACTGACTCACTTCCCAAGCTTTCTCATCCACAACAGATTTCATACTTGCCCCTCTTTCCAAAACTATTGCATTCACCTCCCTAACAACCCCATCCATAAACAAATTAAACAACCATGGAGACATCACACACACCTGCCGTAAACCCACATTCACTGAGAACCAATCACTTTCCTCTCTTCCTACACGTACACATGCCTTACATCCTCGATAAAAACTTTTCACTGATTCTAACAATTTGCCTCCCAACCATATATTCTTAATACCTTCCACAGAGCATCTCTATCAACTCTATCATATGATTTCTTCAGATCCATAAATGCTACATATAAATATATTTGCTTTTCTAAGTATTTCTCATATACATTCTTCAAAGCTGGTGACTGAGTTTGGTAAAGTGTGTGGAAGAAGAAAGTTAAGAGTAAATGTGAATAAGAGCAAGGTTATTAGGTACAGTAGGGTTGAGGGTCAAGTCAATTGGGAGGTGAGTTTGAATGGAGAAAAACTGGAGGAAGTGAAGTGTTTTAGATATCTGGGAGTGGATCTGGCAGCGTATGGAACCATGGAAGCGGAAGTGGATCATAGGGTGGGGGAGGGGGCGAAAATTTTGGGAGCCTTGAAAAATGTGTGGAAGTCGAGAACATTATCTCGGAAAGCAAAAATGGGTATGTTTGAAGGAATAGTGGTTCCAACAATGTTGTATGGTTGCGAGGCGTGGGCTATGGATAGAGTTGTGCGCAGGAGGATGGATGTGCTGGAAATGAGATGTTTGAGGACAATGTGTGGTGTGAGGTGGTTTGATCGAGTAAGTAACGTAAGGGTAAGAGAGATGTGTGGAAATAAAAAGAGCGTGGTTGAGAGAGCAGAAGAGGGTGTTTTGAAATGGTTTGGGCACATGGAGAGAATGAGTGAGGAAAGATTGACCAAGAGGATATATGTGTCGGAGGTGGAGGGAACGAGGAGAAGAGGGAGACCAAATTGGAGGTGGAAAGATGGAGTGAAAAAGATTTTGTGTGATCGGGGCCTGAACATGCAGGAGGGTGAAAGGAGGGCAAGGAATAGAGTGAATTGGAGCGATGTGGTATACAGGGGTTGACGTGCTGTCAGTGGATTGAATCAAGGCATGTGAAGCGTCTGGGGTAAACCATGGAAAGCTGTGTAGGTATGTATATTTGCGTGTGTGGACGTGTGTATGTACATGTGTATGGGGGGGGGGTTGGGCCATTTCTTTCGTCTGTTTCCTTGCGCTACCTCGCAAACGCGGGAGACAGCGACAAAGTATAAAAAAAAAAAAAAAAAAAAATTCTTCAAAGCAAACACCTAATCCACATATCCTCAACCACTTCTGAAACCACACTGCTCTTCCCCAATCTGATGCTCTGTACATGCCTTCACCCTCTCAATCAATACCCTCTCATATAACTTCCCATGAATACTCAACAAACTTATACCTCTGTAATTTGAGCACTCACTCTTATCCCCTTTGCCTTTGTACAGTGACACTATGCAAGCATTCCGCCAATCCTCAGGCACCTCACCATGAATCATACATACATTAAATAACCTTGCAAACCAGTCAACAACACAGTCACCCCCTTTTTCAATAAACTCCACTGCAATACCATCCAAACCCACTGCCTTCCCGGCTTTCATCTTCGGCAATGCTTAACTACCTCTTCTCTGTTTACCAAATCATTTTCCCTAACCCTCTCACTTTGCACACCACTTCGGCCAAAACACCCTATACCTGCCACTCTATCATCAAACACATTCAACAAACCTTCAAAATACTCACTCCATCTCCTTCTCACATCACCACTACTTGTTATCAACTCCCCATTAGCCCCCTTCACTGAAGTTCCCATTTGTTCCCTTGTCTTAAAGCACTTTATTTACCTCCTTCCAAAACATCTTTTTATTCTCCCTAAAATTTAAAGTTACTCTCTCTCGCCCCAACTCTCATTTGCCCTGTTTTTCAGCTCTTGAACTTTTCTCTTGACCTCCTGCCTCTTTCTTTTATACATCTCCTACTCATTTACATCACTTCCCTATAAAAACTGCCAAACGCCTTTCTCTTCTCTTTCACTAATAATCTTACTTCTTCATCCTACCACTCATGCCACAAGCATCTTTTGCGCCAACAATCACTGCTTCCCTAAATATATCCCATTCCTCCCCAATCCCCTTACCTCCTTTGTTCTCACCTTTTTCCATTCTTCACTCAGTCTTTCCTGATACTTCTCACACATGTCTCCTTCCCAAGCACACTTACTCTCACCACTTTCTTCACTCCAACATTCTCTCTTCTTTTCTGAAAACTTCTACAAATCTTCAACTTCGCCTCCACAAGATAATGATCAGACATCCCTCCAGTTAGACATCTCAGCACATTAACATTGAAAAGTCTCTTTTTCGCGCTCCTATCAGTTAACACGTAATGCAATAACGCTCTCTGGCCATCTCTCCCACTTACATACGTATACTTATGTATATATCTCTTTTTAAACCAGGTATTCCCAAAAACCAGTCCTTTTCCAGCACATAAATCTACAAGCTTTTCACCATTTCCATTTACAACACTCAACACCCCATCTATACCAATTATTCCCTCAACTGCCATATTACTCACCTTTGCATTCAAATCACCCATCACTATAACCCGGTTTCGTGCATCAAAACCACTATCACACTCATTCAGCTGCTCCCAAAACACTTGCCTCTCATGTTCTTTCATTTCATGCCCAGGTGCATATGCATCAATAATCACCCAACTCTCTCCATCAACTTTCAGTTTTACCAATATCAATCAAGAGTTTACTTTCTTATACTCTATCACATACTCCCACCACTCCTGTTTCAGGAGTAGTGCTACTCCTTCCCTTGCTCTTGTCCTCTCACTAACTCCTCACTTTACTCCGAAGATATTCCCAAACCACTATGCCCCTTTACCCTTGCGCTTCGTTTAACTTAGAACCAAGACATCCAGGTTCCTTTCCTCAAACAT
This sequence comes from Panulirus ornatus, assembly GCF_036320965.1. NCBI lineage: Eukaryota > Metazoa > Arthropoda > Malacostraca > Decapoda > Palinuridae > Panulirus > Panulirus ornatus. The sequence continues at coordinate 48,737,726 of NC_092238.1, read as the reverse complement.
ACTACCTATCTCTCCTTTTTTCTCATCTTGGTTACATCCACACACATTTAGACACCCAAATCTGAGACTTCGAGGAGGATGAGTACTAGCCGCGTGACTCCTTCTGTTTCCCATTTTAGAAAGTTAAAATACAAGGAGGAGAGAGTTTCTAGCCAACCGCTCCCGTCCTCTTTAGTCGCCTTCTACGACACTATATATATATATATATATATATATATATATATATATATATATATATATATATATATATATATATATATATATATATATATATATATAAAAATATATATATATATATATATATATATATATATATATATATATATATATATATATATATATATATATATATATATATATATATATATATATATTTTTTTTTTTTTTTCATACTATTCGCCATTTCCCGCATTAGCGAGGTAGCGTTAAGAACAGAGGACTGGGCCTTTGAGGGAATATCCTCATATGGCCCCCTTCTCTGTTCCTTCTTTTGGAAAATTTAAAAAAAAAATGAGAGGGGAGGATTTCCAGCCCCCCGCTCCCTTCCCTTTTAGTCGCCTTCTACGACATGCAGGGAATACGTGGGAAGTATTCTTTCTCCCCTATATATATTTATCTATTTATTCACTTTGCCCTGTCGCCGTCCCCCGCACCAGCGAGGTAGTGCAAGGAAACAGACGAAAGAATGGCCCAACCCACCCACACACACATGCATACACACACACGTCCACACACACCACATATACATACCTATACATCTCAACGTACACACACATATACACACACAGACATATACATATACACCCATGTACACAATTCACACCGTCTGCCCCCATTCATTCCCATCGCCACCCCGCCACACATGGAACAACAACATCCTTCCCCCTCATGTGTGCGAGGCAGCGCCAGGAAAAGACAACAAAGGCCCCATTCGTTCACACTCAGTCTCCAGCTGTCATGCAACAATGCACCGAAACCACAGCTCCCCCTCCACATCCAGGCCCCACAGAACCCTCCACGGCCCACCCCAAACGCCCCACATGCCCCGGCTCAATCCATCGACACCACGCCGACCCCAGTATACCACACCGCTCCAACTCACTCCACTCCCCGCACGCCCCTCACCCTCCTGCATGTTCAGGCCCCGATAACTCAAAATCTCCCTCACTCCATCCTTCCCCCTCCAATTTGGTCTCCCACTTCTCGTTCCCTCCATCTTCGACATGTACATCCTCTCTGTCAATCCTCCCTACTCATCCTCACGAGTCCAAATTATTTCAACAAAGCCACTTCTGCTCTCTCAACCACTCTTTTTATTACCACACATATCTTTTACCCTTTCATTACTTAGTCAATCAAACCACATATATTTTATTTCATATATATTTGTCATTTCCCATATTAGTGAGGTAGTGTTAAGAACATGAGGATAGAGGACAAAGAGGATATATGCATCAGAAGCTAATATGAATGAGAAGAGGGTGAGAAAGAAATGAGCTTGGAAAAAAGAGGTGTGTGTGTGTGTGTGTGTGTGAAATACTAGAAGAGATTGGGTATAGAATAGCTAAAGTTGTAAGCAAATGAAGCAAGGGGAATGGGAGATATTTAGTGAAGCAGTGATAGCATGTGCAAGAGATATGGGATATGGGCAGTTGAGAAATTGGTATTAATTGGCGGGGTGATTGTTCCCTCCACTTCTGATGCATATATATATATATATATATATATATATATATATATATATATATATATATATATATATATATATATATATATATATATATAAGGCATGTGTACGTGTACGAAGAGAGGAAAGTGATTGGTTCTCAGTGAATGTAGGTTTGCGGCAGGGGTGTGTGATGTCTCCATGGTTGTTTAATTTGTTTATGGATGGGGTTGTTAGGGAGTTGAATGCAAGAGTTTTGGAAAGAGGGGCAAGTATGAAGTCTGTTGTGGATGAGAGAGCTTGGGAAGTGAGTCAGTTGTTGTTCGCTGATGATACAGCGCTGGTGGTTGATTCATGTGAGAAACTGCAGAAGCTGGTGACTGAGTTTGGTAAAGTGTGTGAAAGAAGAAAGTTAAGAGTAAATGTGAATAAGAGCAATGTTATTAGGTACAGTAGGGTTGAGGGTCAAGTCAATTGGGAGGTAAGTTTGAATGGAGAAAAACTGGAGGAAGTAAAGTGTTTTAGATATCTGGGAGTGGATCTGGCAGCGGATGGAACCATGGAAGCGGAAGTAGATCATAGGGTGGTTTGCGAGGTAGCGTAAGGAAACAGACGAAAGAAATGGCCCAACCCACCCCCAATACACATGTATATACATACGTCCACACACGCAAATATACATACCTACAAAGATTTCCATGGTTTACCCCAGACGCTTCACATGCCCTGATTCAATCCAATGACAGCACGTCAACCCCGGTATACCACATCGACCCAATTCACTCTATTCCTTGCCCTCCTTTCACCTCCCTGCATGTTCAGGCCCCGATCACACAAAATCTTTTTCACTCCATCCTTCCACCTCCAATTTGGTCTCCCACTTCTCGTTCCTTCCACCTCCGACACATATATCGTCTTGGTCAATCTCTCCTCACTCATTCTCTCCATCGCCAACAGACTTCATACTTGCCCCTCTTTCCAAAACTATTGCATTCACCTCCCTAACAACCCAACCATAAACAAATTAAACAACGATGGAGACATCACACACCCCTGCCACAAACCTACAT
>NC_092238.1:48713289-48734890 GCF_036320965.1 Panulirus ornatus | reverse complement strand
AGTTATAGAGGGGATGCTCTTTGAAAGGTATTAAGAGTATATGAGTAGGAGGGAAGTTGCTAAAATCATTCAAAAGTTTTTAATAGAGGTGAAATGCAATGTGTACGAATAGGAAGAGAGGAAATTGATTGGTTCCCAGTGAATGTCGGTTTATGGAAGGGGTGCATGATGTCTTCATGGTTGTTTAATTTTTTTATGGATGGTGTTGTTAGGGAGGTGAATACAAGAGTTTTGGAGAGAGGGTAAGTATGCAGTCTGTTGTGGATGAGAGGGCTTGGGAAGTGAGTCAGTTGTTCTTTTCTGTTGATGGAGCGCTGGTGGCTGATTCGGGTGAGAGACTGTAGAAGCTGGTGACTGAGTTTGATAAAGCGTGTGAAAGAAGAAACCTGAGAGTAAATGTGAATAGGAGCAAGGTTATTAGGTACAATAGGGTTGAGGGACAAGTCAATATGGAGGTGATTTTGAATAGAGAAAAACTAGAGGATGTGAAGTGTTTTAGATATCTGGAAGTGGATTTGTCAGCGTACGGAACCTTAGAAGCAGAAGTGAGTCACAAGGTGGGGGAGGGGATAAAGGTTCTTGGAGCACTGAAGAATGTGTGGAAGGCGAGAACTTCATCTCGGAAAGCAAAAATGGGTATGTTCGACAGAATAGTGGTTTTATCGATGTTAAATGGTTGCGAGGCGTGGGCTATAGATAGGGTTGTGTGGAGGAGGGTGGATGTGTTGGAAATGAGATGTCTGAAGACAATATATGGTGTGAGGTGGTTTGATCGAGTAAGTAATGAAATGTTAAGAGAGATGTATGGTAATAAAAAGAGTGTGGCTGAGAGAGCAGAAGAGGGCGCATTAAAATGGTTTTGTCACATTGAGTGAAAGAGTGAGGAAAGATTGACCAAGAGGATATATGTGTCGGAGGTGGATGGAACGAGAAGTGGAAGACTTAATTGGAGGCGGAAGGATGGAGTGAATAAGATTTTGAGCGATCGGGACTTGAACATGCAGCAGGGTGAAAGGCGTGCAAGGAATAGAGTGAATTGGAACGATGTGGTATACCGGGTCGACGTGATGTCAATGGATTGAACTAGGGCATGTGAGGCGTGTGTGGTAAACCATGGAAAGTTTTGTGGGGCCTAGATGTTGAGAGGGAGATGTGGTTTCGGTGCATCATACATGACAGCTAGAGACTGAGTGTGAACGACAGGTCAATAGGTCTAGCAAGATTTCATGATCGTGGAATAGAACAGAAACATATGGATAACTGAGTAAGAGCTGAAACACTTATAGATTTTTCAGAGAGATAAGATTTAAATTTCCATATAATTCTGTAGGCACAAATACCTAAAATTTGGATTTGAAGCAAAATGTTTTCAAATCTTTACTTAAACTCATGTATAGTAAAGGTTTTACCTCACCTAATTGCTACATCATTTTAAATGTTAACAATCCTGTTGAAGAGTTGAAGAGAAAAATACTTCGCCTCATTCATGAAACGTTCCCCCGCTAGATTGTATCTATTACCACAAGTTAAACCAGGCGTGCCTTTCTTCAAGGAGTTTGTTTGATCAAGATCGTCAAGCAGTTCAAATTTACCTGTATTAGATCATCTCTCGTCCACTTTTCTAAGCTAAATATATATAGATCGGCTCCAACATGCTTATATCTCAGTCAAGGAATCACCTTTGTAACTTGCTAGTGTACGCTCCATTCTGTTTATTTCTTTCCTTAAGGAGTGTGTCCCAAACTGAATACAATATTCAAAATATGGACGCATTAATGACAAAAAAAATAAGGATAATTTCCTGAGACTCAAACTAGAAAGTCCTGTACATGAATTTAGGAATTTTTTCGTCCTTTTCTTTTTTTTTACTTTTGTGCACTGCTTGCATAATCTTAGGTCAAAACACCCCCATCTACTTTATATTCTCTATCACTGTTATATAAATTCTACCCAAGAATTATATATTTGATAAGGAAATTTTGTTTTTAAGAACTATCAGAGATTCAGAAAAACCAAATATATCATAATTCTCTTCCAAAGCAGTTGATTCTAACTCTAGAAAAATGAATTTATATTCGGTCTTCAAACTCCGTGCACTGACATGATATGTTTTGATGCATAACTAATGTTTTTTCGTCTTTGGCAACAAGGGAAGCCGCCTCCCTGAACTCTTTATCTGCACTACCCTGATCGCTTCCCGTCTCTTCCCTGTAATGTTCCCTCTCTGCCTTGTTTTCTGCCTTTACTTAAGAGGCGACTTCTACTATCTGGGAAGTAACCGCTAGCTGTCCGACTCATCCATGTTCCTTAACTTCCTTATTCCCTGCTTCTACCTGGCAAGGGACTTCAAGATGCCCTACTCTGCCTTTTCGCCTACCTGCTTCCTTTCCAAATAGCGCGAGATATCCTATCTTGATTCTTTTCCCTACTGCTTTGATTCCAACCTCCTCTAAACCTGTAAAGTGAACTCTATTATCTGGCAAGTGAACGCTAGCTGCCCCGTTCTCCCTTACATTACCTGCTTCTGATCTCTGACCTCTAGTTGACCTACTCTGGCATGTTCCCTATCAGCTTCAATCCCTCTCACGATATTCCAACGTTTGTTTCTAACGATCAAAGAGCCTAACGCACCATGCTCCTTAATGATACCAAAACGCTATCATCAGGCTGCTGATAGACTGATTTATGCCATCACTAACCATTTCTATTGACTCTGCCAAAAGTCAAAAAACCTTCTCTAGTTAAGTGGACCCAGTCCCTAACATGCTGACTATATAACGCATCAAACTTCTGAAGGAACAGCACCTTTATTCACAAAAGTTCCTAATCAGAGTACACTTTCCAGCCACTGTTCCGGATAACAGATCACTTCGAACTCCTCTACGAGGTAGAATACCACATAAAGATGTATATATATAAACAAAGAATATATATTTGCATGTATAAATATGTATATATATAGGGGATAGGGGAGAAAGAATACTTCCCACGTATTCCCTGCGTGTCGTAGAAGGCGACTAAAAGGGGAGGGAGCGGGGGGCTGGAAATCCTCCCCTGTTGTTTTTTTTTTTTTCCCCCAAAGAAGGAACAGAGAAGGGGGCCAGATGAGGATATTCCCTGAAAGGCCCAGTCCTCTGTTCTAAACGCTACCTCGCTAGCGTGGGAAATGGCGAATAGTATGAAAAAAAAAGAAAAAAAAAAAAAAAAAAAAATATATATATATATATATATATATATATATATATATATATATATATATATATATATATATATATATATATATATATATATATATATATATGTACACATATATATATATATATATATATATATATATATTTTTTTTTTTTTTTTTTTTTTTTTTATACTTTGTCGCTGTCTCCCGCGTTTGCGAGGTAGCGCAAGGAAACAGACGAAAGAAATGGCCCAACCCCCCCCCCAAACACATGTACATACACACGTCCACACACGCAAATATACATACCTACACAGCTTTCCATGGTTTACCCCAGACGCTTCACATGCCTTGCTTCAATCCACTGACAGCACGTCAACCCCTGTATACCACATGACTCCAATTCACTCTATTTCTTGCCCTCCTTTCACCCTCCTGCATGTTCAGGCCCCGATCACACAAAATCTTTTTCACTCCATCTTTCCACCTCCAATTTGGTCTCCCTCTTCTCCTCGTTCCCTCCACCTCCGACACATATATCCTCTTGGTCAATCTCTCCTCACTCATTCTCTCCATGTGCCCAAACCATTTCAAAACACCCTCTTCTGCTCTCTCAACCACGCTCTTTTTATTTCCACACATCTCTCTTACCCTTACGTTACTTACTCGATCAAACCACCTCACACCACACATTGTCCTCAAACATCTCATTTCCAGCACATCCATCCTCCTGCGCACATCTCTATCCATAGCCCACGCCTCGCAACCATACAACATTGTTGGAACCACTATTCCCTCAAACATACCCATTTTTGCTTTCCGAGATAATGTTCTCGACTTCCACACATTTTTCAAGGCTCCCAAAATTTTCGCCCCCTCCCCCACCCTATGATCCACTTCCGCTTCCATGGTTCCATCCGCTGACAGATCCACTCCCAGATATCTAAAACACTTCACTTCCTCCAGTTTTTCTCCATTCAAACTCACCTCCCAATTGACTTGACCCTCACCCCTACTGTACCTAATAACCTTGCTCTTATTCACATTTACTCTCAACTTTCTTCTTCCACACACTTTACCAAACTCAGTCACCAGCTTCTGCAGTTTCTCACATGAATCAGCCACCAGCGCTGTATCATCAGCGAACAACAACTGACTCACTTCCCAAGCTCTCTCATCCCCAACAGACTTCATACTTGCCCCTCTTTCCAGGACTCTTGCATTTACCTCCCTTACAACCCCATCCATAAACAAATTAAACAACCATGGAGACATCACACACCCCTGCCGCAAACCTACATTCACTGAGAACCAATCACTTTCCTCTCTTCCTACACGTACACATGCCTTACATCCTCGATAAAAACTTTTCACTGCTTCTAACAACTTGCCTCCCACACCATATATTCTTAATACCTTCCACAGAGCATCTCTATCAACTCTATCATATGCCTTCTCCAGATCCATAAATGCTACATACAAATCCATTTGCTTTTCTAAGTATTTCTCACATACATTCTTCAAAGCAAACACCTGATCCACACATCCTCTACCACTTCTGAAACCGCACTGCTCTTCCCCAATCTGATGCTCTGTACATGCCTTCACCCTCTCAATCAATACCCTCCCATATAATTTACCAGGAATACTCAACAAACTTATACCTCTGTAATTTGAGCACTCACTCTTATCCCCTTTGCCTTTGTACAATGGCACTATGCACGCATTCCGCCAATCCTCAGGCACCTCACCATGAGTCATACATACATTAAATAACCTTACCAACCAGTCAACAATACAGTCACCCCCTTTTTTAATAAATTCCACTGCAATACCATCCAAACCTGCTGCCTTGCCGGCTTTCATCTTCCGCAAAGCTTTTACTACCTCTTCTCTGTTTACCAAATCATTTTCCCTAACCCTCTCACTTTGCACACCACCTCGACCAAAACACCCTATATCTGCCACTCTGTCATCAGACACATTCAACAAACCTTCAAAATACTCATTCCATCTCCTTCTCACATCACCGCTACTTGTTATCACCTCCCCATTTACGCCCTTCACTGAAGTTCCCATTTGCTCCCTTGTCTTACGCACCCTATTTACCTCCTTCCAGAACATCTTTTTATTCTCCCTAAAATTTACTGATAGTCTCTCACCCCAACTCTCATTTGCCCTTTTTTTCACCTCTTGCACCTTTCTCTTGACCTCCTGTCTCTTTCTTTTATACTTCTCCCACTCAATTGCATTTTTTCCCTGCAAAAATCGTCCAAATGCCTCTCTCTTCTCTTTCACTAATACTCTTACTTCTTCATCCCACCACTCACTACCCTTTCTAAACAGCCCACCTCCCACTCTTCTCATGCCACAAGCATCTTTTGCGCAATCCATCACTGATTCCCTAAATACATCCCATTCCTCCCCCACTCCCCTTACTTCCATTGTTCTCACCTTTTTCCATTCTGTACACAGTCTCTCCTGGTACTTCCCCACACAGGTCTCCTTCCCAAGCTCACTTACTCTCACCACCTTCTTCACCCCAACATTCACTCCTCTTTTCTGAAAACCCATACTAATCTTCACCTTAGCCTCCACAAGATAATGATCAGACATCCCTCCAGTTGCACCTCTCAGCACATTAACATCCAAAAGTCTCTCTTTCGCACGCCTGTCAATTAACACGTAATCCAATAACGCTCTCTGGCCATCTCTCCTACTTACATAAGTATACTTATGTATATCTCGCTTTTTAAACCAGGTATTCCCAATCATCAGTCCTTTTTCAGCACATAAATCTACAAGCTCTTCACCATTTCCATTTACAACACTGAACACCCCATGCATACCAATTATTCCCTCAACTGCCACATTACTCACCTTTGCATTCAAATCACCCATCACTATAACCCGGTCTCGTGCATCAAAACCGCTAACACACTCATTTAGCTGCTCCCAAAACACTTGCCTCTCACGATCTTTCTTCTCATGCCCAGGTGCATATGCACCAATAATCACCCACCTCTCTCCATCAACTTTCAATTTTACCCATATTAATCGAGAATTTACTTTCTTACATTCTATCACATACTCCCACAACTATATATATATATATGTACACACATATATATATATATATATATATATATATATATATATATATATATATATATATATATATATATATATATATATATATATATATATATATATATATATATATATAGATATATATATATAGATATATATATATATATATATATATATATATATATATATATATATATTTATATATATATATATATATATATATATATATATATATATATATATATATATATATATATAGATATATATATATATATATATATATATATATATATATATATATATATATATATATATATATAGATATATATATGTAGATAGATAGATAGATAGATAGATAGATAGATAGATAGATAAATAGATAGATATCCCAGGGGATGGGGGAGAAAGAATACTCCCCACGTATTCCCAGAGTCTTGTAAAACGCGACTAAAAGGGGAGGAAGCGGGGTGCTGGAAATCCTCCAATCTTCTTTTTTTTTTTAATTTTCCAAAGGTAGGAACAGAGAAGCACAGTCATCTGTTCTTAACGCTACCTTGCTAATACGGGAAATGGCGAATAGTTTGAAAAAGAAAATATATATATATATATACATATATATATATATCCCTGGGGATAGGGGATTAAGAATACTTCCCACGTATTCCCTGCGTGTCGTAGAAGGCGACTAAAAGGGGAGGGAGCGGGGGGCTGGAAATCCTCCCCTCTCGTTTTTTTTTTTAATTTTCCAAAAGGAGGAACAGAGGGGGGGGCCAGGTGAGGATATCCCACAAAGGCCCAGTCCTCTGTTCTTAACGCTACCTCGCTAACGCGGGAAACTGCAGAAGCTGGTGACTGAGTTTGGTAAAGTGTGTGGAAGAAGAAAGTTAAGAGTAAATGTGAATAAGAGCAAGGTTATTAGGTACAGTAGGGTTGAGGGTCAAGTCAACTGGGAGGTGAGTTTGAATGGAGAAAAACTGGAGGAATTGAAGTGTTTCAGATATCTGGGAGTGGATCTGGCAGCGGATGGAACCATGGAAGCGGAAGTGGATCATAGGGTGGGGGAGGGGGCGAAAATTCTGGGGGCCTTGAAGAATGTGTGGAAGTCGAGAACATTATCTCGGAAAGCAAAAATGGGTATGTTTGAAGGAATAGTGGTTCCAACAATGTTGTATGGTTGCGAGGCGTGGGCTTTGGATAGAGTTGTGCGCAGGAGGATGGATGTGCTGGAAATGAGATGTTTGAGGACAATGTGTGGTGTGAGGTGGTTTCATCGAGTGAGTAACGTAAGGGTAAGAGAGATGTGTGGAAATAAAAAGAGCGTGGTTGAGAGAGCAGAAGAGGGTGTTTTGAAGTGGTTTGGGCACATGGAGAGAATGAGTGAGGAAAGATTGACCAAGAGGATATATGTGTCGGAGGTGGAGGGAACGAGGAGAAGAGGGAGACCAAATTGGAGGTGGAAAGATGGAGTGAAAAAGATTTTGTGTGATCGGGGCCTGAACATGCAGGAGGGTGAAAGGAGGGCAAGGAATAGAGTGAATTGGAGCGATGTGGTATACCGGGGTTGACGTGCTGTCAGTGGATTGAATCAGGGCATGTGAAGCGTCTGGGGTAAACCATGGAAAGCTGTGTAGGTATGTATATTTGCGTGTGTGGACGTATGTATATACATGTGTATGGGGGGGGGGGGTTGGGCCATTTCTTTCGTCTGTTTCCTTGCGCTACCTCGCAAACGCGGGAGACAGCGACAAAGTATAATAAAAAATATAAAAAAATATAATATGTATATATATATATATATATATATATATATATATATATATATATATATATATATATATATATATATATATATATATATATATATATATGTATATATATATATATATATATATATATATATATATATATATATATATATATATATATATATATATATATATATATATATATATATATATATATATATATATATATATATATATATATATATTCATATATACATATATATATATATATATATATATATATATATATATATATATATATATATATATATATATATATATATATATATATTTATCTATTTATTTATTTATTTATTTATTCATTTTGCTTTATCGCTGTCTCCCGCGTTAGCGAGGTAGCACAAGGAAACAGACGAAAGAATGGCCCAACCCGCCCACATACACATGTATATACATACATGTCCACACACGCACAATATACATACCTATACATCTCAATGTACACATATATATACACACACAGACATATACATATATACACATGTACATAATTCATACAGTCTGCCTTTATTTGTTCCCATCGCCACCTCGCCACACATGGAATAACAACCCCCTCCCCCCTCATGTGTGCGAGGTAGTGTTAGGAAAAACACAAAAGGCCCCATTCGTTCACACTCAGTCTCTAGCTGTCAAGTAATAATGCACCGAAACCACAGCTCCCTTTCCACATCCAGGCCCCACACACTTTCCATGGTTTACCCAAGACGCTTAACATGCCCTGGTTCAATCCATTGACAGCACGTCGACCCCGGTATACCACATCGTTCCAATTCACTCTATTCCTTGCACGCCTTTCACCCTCCTGCATGTTCATGCCCCGATCACTCAAAATCTTTGTCACTCCATCTTTCCACCTCCAATTTGGTCTCCCACTCCTCCTCGTTCCCTCCACCTTTGACACATATTTCCTCTTGGTCAATCTTTCCCCACTCATTCTCTCCATGCGACCAAACCATTTCAAAACACCCTCTTCTGCTCTCTCAAACACACTCTTTTTATTTCCACACATCTCTCTTACCCTTACATTACTTACTCGATCAAACCACCTCACACCACATATTGTCCTCAAACATCTCATTTCCAGCACATCCATCCTCCTGCGCACAACTCTATCCATAGCCCACGCCTCGCAACCATACAACATTGTTGGAACCACTATTCCTTCAAACATACCCATCTTTGCTTTCCGAGATAATGTTCTCGACTTCCAAACATTCTTCAAGGCTCCCAGAATTTTCGCCCCCTCCCCCACCCTATGATTCACTTCCGCTTCCATGGTTCCATCCGCTGCCAGATCCACTCCCACATATTTAAAACACTTCACTTCCTCCAGTTTTTCTCCATTCAAACTTACCTCCCAATTGACTTGACCCTCAACCCTACTGTACCTAATAACCTTGCTCTTATTCACATTTACTCTTAACTTTCTTCTTTCACACACTTTACCAAACTCAGTCACCAGCTTCTGCAGTTTCTCACATGAATCAGCCACCAGCGCTGTACCATCAGCGAACAACAACTGACTCACTTCCCAAGCTCTCTCATCCCCAACAGACTTCATACTTGCCCCTCTTTCCAAAACTCTTGCATTCACCTCCCTAACAACCCCATACATAAACAAATTAAACAACCATGGAGACATCACACACCCCTGCCGCAAACCTACATTCACTGAGAACCAATCACTTTCCTCTCTTCCTACACGTACACATGCCTTACATTATTTATTATATTTATTTTATTTTGATTTGTCGCTGTCTCCCGCGTTTGCGAGGTAGCGCAAGGAAACAGACGAAAGAAATGGCCCAACCCACCCCCATACACAATGTACATACACACACGCCCACACACGCAAATATACATACCTATACATCTCAATGTACACATATATATACACACACAGACACATACATATATACCCATGCACACAATTCACACTGTCAGCCCCTATTCATTCCTATCGCCACCTCGCCACACATGGAATACCATCCCCCTCCCCCCTCATGTGTGCGAGGTAGCACTAGGAAAAGACAACAAAGGCCCCATTCGTTCACACTCAGTCTCTAGCTGTCACGCAATAATGCCCGAAACCACAGCTCCTTTTCCATATCCAGGCCCCACACAACTTTCCATGGTTTACCCCAGACGCTTCACATGCCCTGATTCAATCCACTGACAGCACGTCAACCCCGGTATACCACATCGATCCAATTCCCTCTATATATATATATATATATATATATATATATATATATATAGGTTCGGCCATTCCTTCGTCTGTTTTCTTGCACTGTCTCGCTATCACGGGAGACAGCGACAAAGTATATATATATATATATATATATATATATATATATATATATATATATATATATACTATATATCTCCCGTGATAGCGAGACAGCGCAAGAAAACAGACGAGGGAATGGCCGAACCTACCACATATACATGTTTATACATACACGTCCACACACGTACATATGCATATCTATACATTCCAACATATACCTATATATACATACAAAGACATATACATATATACACCTGTACATAATTCATACTTGCTGCCTTTATTCATCCCCGTCGCCTCCTGTCACACAAGAAATGATCCCCCCCCACCCCTCCATCGCATGCGCAAGAGGCAGCGGGGGACTAGAAACCCTCCCCTCCTTGTGTTTTAACTTTCTAAATGGGGAAAAAGAAAAAGGAGTCAGGCGGGGAGTGCATAACCTCTTCGAAGGCTCAGAATGGGATGTCTAAATATGTGTGGATGTAACCGAGATGAGAAAAAAAGGAGAGTTAGGTAGTATTCTTGAGGAAAGGAGCCTGGATGTTTTGGCACTGAGTGAAACTAAGCTCATGGGTAGAGGAGAAGTGGTTTTGTAATGTCTTGGAAGTAAAATCAGGGGTTAGTGAGAGGACAAGAGCAAGGGAAGGAGTAGTATTACTCCTGAAACGGGTGTGGTGGTAGTATGTGATAGAGAGGTGCAACTGGAGGGATGTCTGATCATCATCTTTTGAAGGCGAAGGTGAAGATCTTGTAGAGGTTTTCAGAAAAGAAGAGAGAATGTTGGGGTGTAAGAAAGTAAACTCTAGGTTGATATGGGTAAAACTGAAAGTGGATGGAGACGGATGGGTGATTATTGATGCATATGCACCTAGGCATGAGAAGAAAGATCATAGGAAGCAAGTGTTTTGGTAGCAGCTGAGTGAATGTGTTAGTAGTTTTGATGCACAAGACAGGATTATAGCGATGGGTGATTTGAATGCAAAGGTGAGTTATTTGGCAGTTGCGGGAATAATTGGTGTACATGGGGTGTTCAGTGTTGTAAATAGAAATGGTGAAGAGCTTGTAGATAAAAAAAAAAATGGTGATTGGGAATACTTGGTTTAAAAAGAGAGATATACATAAGTGTACGTATGTAAGTAGGAGAGGTGGCCAGAAAACGTTATTGGATTGCGTGTTAATTGATAGGCGTGCAAAAGAGAGACCTTTGGATGTTAATATGCTGAGAGGTGCAACTGGAGGGATGTCTGATCATCATCTTTTGGAGGCGAAGGTGAAGATCATGTAGAGGTTTTCAGAAAAGAAGAGAGAATGTTGGGGTGAGGAAAGGGGTGAGAGTAAGTGAGCTTGGGAAGGAGAGTTGTGTGAGTAAGTTCCAGGAGGGACTCTGTACAGAATGGAATAAGGTGAAAACAAAGGACGTAAGGGGAGTGAGAGAGGAATGGGATGTATTTACGGAAGCAGTGATGGTTTGCGCTAAAGATGCTTGTGGCATGAGAAGCGTGGGAGGTGGGAAGATTAGAAAGAGTAGTGAGTGGTGGTATGAAGAAATAAGATTATTAGTGAAAGAGAAGAGAGGCATTTGGACGATTTTTGCAGGGAAATAATGCAAATAACTGGGAGATTTCATTTCAACTGGGACATTTCACCACCGCGATCGCCTGATCTTACACCCTCTGATTATCATCTGTGGGGAGCTATGAAAGGCACAGATTACGAAGACAATCTTCACGCTCTTCCTGAACTGAAGGAAGCCATCGCACATTTCATCAGGAACGTCCCCTCAGATTGACTGGTCGCGCGTCTTTGCAGACGAGGTAAAACAAGAACAGACGTCTGGACAGCAGTCCCGAGCCCAGCAAGCTATATGGACTCGTGTTCGTCGCCGGATGTAGCAGGAGTTACGGAAGACGAGACGGAGGTGTGAACGTTACCGGACGGACGGTGTTTGCCCAGCGGAGAAGTGTGTTGGAGTGTGTGAAACGCTGGGAAATTGGATAAAACTGTAAGACGGTGGAAGAGAATCGCCGTGACGGGAACTGTGTCCTTCAGCATGGCAAGGAAATTGCCCATCGCTGAACAACACTTCCACTGGACCTCTATCATCACCTCGTTAAGATTATCGTGTGTCAAGACATCATATAAAGCGCCTCTTCGCAAACGGAACTACCTTGGCCCACCAGTGATGCTACTATGTTTGTGAATCGGGAACCATTGCAACACAAACCCCGCCAGGTGGTAGAGTTTCCCGCAGTGTATCGAGACAGACTTCCCCAGAACTTTTTTAAAGGGGAAGTAAATGTTTATAGTTGTGTTACTGGAGTGATAGTTTTCATACATGGTGTTTTGACAAGAAAATAGTGAAAATTGGAGAAAAATGTAGCTTAGACATTGAAGCTTATTGATACAGTGGTTAAATTGATGAGAACTGCTATTGGCGTTTGTGGATAGATTGTGCATTTCCCCTTTTCCATAGCCAGAGGTTGAACCATTGTGTGACATTCAGTTTTTCGTTCATTTCAAGCTAGAAGTTTCAGTTTTCTAAATTGTTTCTTACATTTTTCATATGTATGTATATGTATGTGTGTGTGTGTGTATATGTGCGTATGTATGTGTATGTGTGTGTATGTGTGTATGTATATATATATATGTATATTATCCCTGGGGATAGGGGTGAAAGAATACTTCCCACGTATTCCTCGCGTGTCGTAGAAAGCGACTAGACGGGACGGGAGCGGGGGGCCAGAAATCCTCCCCACCTTGTATTAACTTTCTAAAATGGGAAACAGAAGAAGGAGTCACGCGGGGAGTGCTCATCCTCCTCGAAGGCTCAGAGTGGGGTGCCTAAATGTGTGTGGATGTAACCAAGATGTGAAAAAAGGAGAGATAGGTAGTATGTTTGAGGAAAGGAACCTGGATGTTTTGGCTCTGAGTGAAACGAAGCTCAAGGGTAAAGGGGAAGAGTGGTTTGGGAATGTCTGGGGAGTAAAGTCAGGGGTTAGTGAGAGGACAAGAGCAAGGGAAGGAGTAGCAATACTCCTGAAACAGGAGTTGTGGGAGTATGTGATAGAGTGTAAGAAAGTAAATTCTCGATTAATATGGGTAAAACTGAAAGTTGATGGAGAGAGGTGGGTGATTATTGGTGCATATGCACCTGGGCATGAGAAGAAAGATCATGAGAGGCAAGTGTTTTGGGAGCAGCTGAATGAGTGTGTTAGTGGTTTTGATGCACGAGACCGGGTTATAGTGATGGGTGATTTGAATGCAAAGGTGAGTAATGTGGCAGTTGAGGGAATAATTGGTATACATGGGGTGTTCAGTGTTGTAAATGGAAATGGTGAAGAGCTTGTAGATTTATGTGCTGAAAAAGGACTGATGATTGGGAATACATGGTTTAAAAAGCGAGATATACATAAGTATACTTATGTAAGTAGGAGAGATGGCCAGAGAGCGTTATTGGATTACGTGTTAATTGACAGGCGTGCGAAAGAGAGACTTTTGGATGTTAATGTGCTGAGAGGTGCAACTGGAGGGATGTCTGATCATTATCTTGTGGAGGCTAAGGTGAAGATTTGTATGGGTTTTCAGAAAAGAAGAGTGAATGTTGGGGTGAAGAGGGTGGTGAGAGTAAGTGAGCTTGGGAAGGAGACCTGTGTGAGGAAGTACCAGGAGAGACTGAGTACAGAATGGAAAAAGGTGAGAACAATGGAAGTAAGGGGAGTGGGGGAGGAATGGGATGTATTTAGGGAATCAGTGATGGATTGCGCAAAAGATGCTTGTGGCATGAGAAGAGTGGGAGGTGGGTTGATTAGAAAGGGTAGTGAGTGGTGGGATGAAGAAGTAAGAGTACTAGTGAAAGAGAAGAGAGAGGCATTTGGACGATTTTTGCAGGGAAAAAATGCAATTGAGTGGGAGATGTATAAAAGAAAGAGACAGGAGGTCAAGAGAAAGGTGCAAGAGGTGAAAAAAAGGGCAAATGAGAGTTGGGGTGAGAGAGTATCATTAAATTTTAGGGAGAATAAAAAGATGTTCTGGAAGGAGGTAAATAAAGTGCGTAAGACAAGGGAGCAAATGGGAACTTCAGTGAAGGGCGCAAATGGGGAGGTGATAACAAGTAGTGGTGATGTGAGAAGGAGATGGAGTGAGTATTTTGAAGGTTTGTTGAATGTGTTTGATGATAGAGTGGCAGATATAGGGTGTTTTGGTCGAGGTGGTGTGCAAAGTGAGAGGGTTAGGGAAAATGATTTGGTAAACAGAGAAGAGGTAGTGAAAGCTTTGCGGAAGATGAAAGCCGGCAAGGCAGCAGGTTTGGATGGTATTGCAGTGGAATTTATTAAAAAAGGGGGTGACTGTATTGTTGACTGGTTGGTAAGGTTATTTAATGTATGTATGACTCATGGTGAGGTGCCTGAGGATTGGCGGAATGCGTGCATAGTGCCATTGTACAAAGGCAAAGGGGATAAGAGTGAGTGCTCAAATTACAGAGGTATAAGTTTGTTGAGTATTCCTGGTAAATTATATGGGAGGGTATTGATTGAGAGGGTGAAGGCATGTACAGAGCATCAGATTGGGGAAGAGCAGTGTGGTTTCAGAAGTGGTAGAGGATGTGTGGATCAGGTGTTTGCTTTGAAGAATGTATGTGAGAAATACTTAGAAAAGCAAATGGATTTGTATGTAGCATTTATGGATCTGGAGAAGGCATATGATAGAGTTGATAGAGATGCTCTGTGGAAGGTATTAAGAATATATGGTGTGGGAGGAAAGTTGTTAGAAGCAGTGAAAAGTTTTTATCGAGGATGTAAGGCATGTGTACGTGTAGGAAGAGAGGAAAGTGATTGGTTCTCAGTGAATGTAGGTTTGCGGCAGGGGTGTGTGATGTCTCCATGGTTGTTTAATTTGTTTATGGATGGGGTTGTTAGGGAGGTAAATGCAAGAGTTTTGGAAAGAGGGGCAAGTATGAAGTCTGTTGGGGATGAGAGAGCTTGGGAAGTGAGTCAGTTGTTGTTCGCTGATGATACAGCGCTGGTGGCTGATTCATGTGAGAAACTGCAGAAGCTGGTGACTGAGTTTGGTAAAGTGTGTGGAAGAAGAAAGTTAAGAGTAAATGTGAATAAGAGCAAGGTTATTAGGTACAGTAGGGTTGAGGGTCAAGTCAATTGGGAGGTGAGTTTGAATGGAGAAAAACTGGAGGAAGTGAAGTGTTTTAGATATCTGGGAGTGGATCTGGCAGCGGATGGAACCATGGAAGCGGAAGTGGATCATAGGGTGGGGGAGGGGGCGAAAATTCTGGGGGCCTTGAAGAATGTGTGGAAGTCGAGAACATTATCTCGGAAAGCAAAAATGGGTATGTTTGAAGGAATAGTGGTTCCAACAATGTTGTATGGTTGCGAGGCGTGGGCTATGGATAGAGTTGTGCGCAGGAGGATGGATGTGCTGGAAATGAGATGTTTGAGGACAATGTGTGGTGTGAGGTGGTTTGATCGAGTGAGTAACGTAAGGGTAAGAGAGATGTGTGGAAATAAAAAGAGCGTGGTTGAGAGAGCAGAAGAGGGTGTTTTGAAGTGGTTTGGGCACATGGAGAGAATGAGTGAGGAAAGATTGACCAAGAGGATATATGTGTCGGAGGTGGAGGGAACGAGGAGAAGAGGGAGACCAAATTGGAGGTGGAAAGATGGAGTGAAAAAGATTTTGTGTGATCTGTGCCTGAACATGCAGGGGGGTGAAAGGAGGGCAAGGAATAGAGTCAATTGGAGCGATGTGGTATACCGGGGTTGACGTGCTGTCAGTGGATTGAATCAAGGCATGTGAAGCGTCTGGGGTAAACCATGGAAAGCTGTGTAGGTATGTATATTTGCGTGTGTGGACGTATGTATATACATGTGTATGGGGGTGGGTTGGGCCATTTCTTTCGTCTGTTTCCTTGCGCTACCTCGCAAACGCGGGAGACAGCGACAAAGTATAGTAAGAAAAAAAAAAAACTGGGAGATGTATAAAAGAAACAGGCAGGAGGTCAAGAGAATGGTGCAAGAGGTGAAAAAGAGGGCAAATAGGAATTGGGGTGAGAGAGTATCATAAAATCTTATTTAGGATAAAAAGATGTTTTGGAAGGAGGTAAATAAAGTGCGTTACACAAGAAAACAAATGGTAACATCAGTGAAGGAGGCAAATGGGAAGGTGATAACAAGTATTGGTGATGTGATGAGATGGAGTTTGGATGGAATTGCAAAGTAATTTATTTAAAAAAGGGGGTGACTGTATTATTGACTGGTTGGTAAGGTTATGTAATGAATGTATGACGCATGATGGGGTGCCTGAGGATTGGTGAAATGCTTGCATAGTGTAATTGTACAAAGGCAGAGGATAAAAGTGAGTGCTCAAATTAGAGATGTATTAGTTTGTTGAGTATTCCTGGGAGGGTATTGATTGAGAGGGTGAAGGCATACACAGAGCATCAGATTGGTGAAGAGCAGTTTGGTTTCAGAAGTGGTAGAGGATGTGTGGATCAGGTGTTTGCTTTGAAGAATGTATGTGAGCAATACTTAGAAAAGCAAATAGATTTGTTTGTAGCATTTATGGATCTGAGAAGGCAGATGATAGAATCGATAGAGATGCTTTTTTGAAGGCATTAAGAATATATGGTGTGTGAGGCATGTTGTTAGAAGTAGTGAAAAGTTTTTATCGAGTATGTAAGGCATGTGTACGTGTCGGAAGAGAGGAAAGTGATTTGTTCTCAGTGAATGTTTTTTTGCGGCAGGGGTGCATGATGTCTCCATAGTTGTTTAATTTTTTTTATGGATGGGGTTGTTAGGGAGGTGAATGCAATGGTTTTGGAAAGAGGGGCAGGTATGCAGTCTGTTGCGGATGAGAGAGCTTTTTCAAGTGAGTCAATTGTTGTTCGCTAATGATAGAGCGCTGATGGCTGATTCGGGTGAGAAACTGCAGAGGCTGGTGACTGAATTTGATAAAGTGTGTGAAAGAAGAAAGCTGTGAGTAAATGTGAATAAAAGCAAGGTTATTAAGTACACTCGGGTTGAGGGACACGTCAATTGGGAGGTAAGTTTATATGTAGAAAAACTGGAAGAAGTGAAGTGTTTTAGATATCTGGGAGTGGATTTGGCAGCAGATGGCTCCATGGAAGTGTAAGTGAATCATAGGGTGGGGGAGGGGGTGACAGTTCTGGGAGCGTTGAAAAATTTGTGGAAGTCGAAAACGTTATCTTGGAAAGCAAAAATGGGTATGTTTGAAGGAATAGTAGTTCCAACACTGTTATATCTTTGCGAGGCGTGGGCTATAAATAGAATTGTGTGGAGGAGGGTGGATGTGCTGGAAATGAGATGTTTGAGGACAATATGTTGTGTGAGGTGTTTTAATCGAGTAAGTAATGCAAGGGTAAAGAGAGATGTTTGGTAATAAAAAGAGTTTGGTTGAGAGAGCAGAAGAGGCTGTTTTGAAATGGTTTGGTCACAGGGAGAGAATGAGTGAGGAAAGATTGACAAAGAGGATATATGTGTCAGGGGTGGAGGGAACGAGGAGAAGTTGGCGACCAAATTGTAGGTGGAAAGATGGAGTGGAATCATTTTGAGTGATCGGGGCCTGAACATGCAGGAGGGAGAAAGACGTGCAAGGAATAGAATGAATTGGAACGATGTGGTATACCGTGTTCGACGTGTTGTCAATGGATTCAACTAGGGCATGTGATGCGTCTAGGGTAAACCATGGAAAGTTTTGTGGGGCCTGGATGTGGAAAGGAAGCTGTGGTTTTGGTACATTATACATGACAGCCAGAGACTCAGTGTGAACGAATGTGGCCTTTGTTGTCTTTTCCTAGCGCTACCTCGCGCACATGCAGGGGGAGGGTGTTGTCATTTCATGTGTGTTGGGGTGGCAACGAGAATGAATATGAGCAGACAGTATGAATCACGTACATGTGTATATATTTATATGTCTGTATGTTTATATATATGTATACGTTGAGATGTATAGGTATGTATATGTGCGTGTGCGGACGTTTATGTATATACATGTATATGTTGGTGAGTTGGGCCATTCTTTCGTCTGTTTCCTTGCACTACCCCGCTAACGCGGTTGACAGCGACAAAGTATAATTAATATGAGTAAGTCAAATATATATATATATATATATATATATATATATATATATATATATATATATATATATATATATATATATATATATATATATATATATATATTTTTTTTTTTTTTTTTTTTTTTTTTTTTTTTTTTTATACTTTGTCGCTGTCTCCCGCGTTTGCGAGGTAGCGCAAGGAAACAGACGAAAGAAATGGCCCAACCCCCCCCCCCCCATACACATGTACATACACACGTCCAGACACGCAAATATACATACCTACACAGCTTTCCATGGTTTACCCCAGACGCTTCACATGCCTTGCTTCAATCCACTGACAGCACGTCAACCCCTGTATACCACATGACTCCAATTCACTCTATTTCTTGCCCTCCTTTCACCCTCCTGCATGTTCAGGCCCCGATCACACAAAATCTTTTTCACTCCATCTTTCCACCTCCAATTTGGTCTCCCTCTTCTCCTCGTTCCCTCCACCTCCGACACATATATCCTCTTGGTCAATCTCTCCTCACTCATTCTCTCCATGTGCCCAAACCATTTCAAAACACCCTCTTCTGCTCTCTCGACCACGCTCTTTTTATTTCCACACATCTCTCTTACCCTTACGTTACTTACTCGATCAAACCACCTCACACCACACATTGTCCTCAAACATCTCATTTCCAGCACATCCATCCTCCTGCGCACATCTCTATCCATAGCCCACGCCTCGCAACCATACAGCATTGTTGGAACCACTATTCCCTCAAACATACCCATTTTTGATTTCCGAGATAATGTTCTCGACTTCCACACATTTTTCAAGGCTCCCAAAATTTTCGCCCCCTCCCCCACCCTATGATCCACTTCCGCTTCCATGGTTCCATCCGCTGACAGATCCACTCCCAGATATCTATATATATATATATATATATATATATATATATATATATATATATATATATATGTAATATTTATTTATTTTGCTTTGTCGCTGTTTTCCGCGTTAAAGAGGTAGCGCAAGTAAACAGACGAAACAATGGCCCAACCCACACATTTACACACGTATATACATACACGTCCACACACGCAAATATACATGCCTGTACATCTCAATGTATACATATATATACACACAGACATATACATATATACATATGTACATAATTCATACTGTCTGCCTTTATTTATTCTCATCGCCATCTCGCCACACATGAAATAACAACCCCCTCCCCCCTCAGTTGTGCGAGGTAGCGCTAGGAAAAGACAACAAAGGCTCCATTCGATCTAAGTCTGTCTCTAGCTTTCATGTAATAATGCACCGAAACCACAGCTCCCTTTCCACATCCAGGCCAAACAGAACTTTCCATGGTTTACCGCAGACGCTTCACATGCCCTGGTTCAATCCATTGACAGCACGTCGACCTGGGTATACCACATCGTTCCAATTCACTCTATTCCTTGCACGCCTTTCACCTTCCTGCATGTTGAGGCCCCGATCACTCAAAATCTTTTTCACTCCATCTTTCCACCTCCAATTTGGTCTCCCACTTCTCCTCGTTCCCTCCACCTCTGACACACATTTCCTCTTGGTCAATCTTTTCTCACTCATTCTCTCCATGTGACCAAACCATTTCAAAACACCCTCTTCTGCTTTCTCAACCACAATCTTTTTATTTCCACACATCTCTCTTACCCTTACATTACTTACTCGATCAAACCACCTCACACCACATATTGTCCTCAAACATGTCATTTCCAGCACATCCACCCTCCTGCGCACAACTCTATCCATAGTCCACGCCTCGCAACCATACAACATTGTTGGAACCACTATTCCTTCAAACATACCCATTTTTGCGTTCCTAGATAATGTTCTCGAATTCCAAACATTCTTCAAGCTCCCAAAATTTTCGCCCCCTCTCCCACCCTATGACTCCCGCTTCCATGGTTCCATCCGCTGCCAGATCCACTCCCAGATATCTAAAACACTTTACTTCCTCCAGTTTTTCTCAATTCCAACTTACCTCCCAATTGCCTTGACCCTCAACCCTACTGTACCTAATAACCTTGATCTTATTCACATTTACTCTCAACTTTCTTCTTTCACACACTTTACCAAACTCAGTCACCAACTTCTGCAGTTTCTTACATGAATCAGCCATCAGCGATATATCATCAGCGAACAACAACTGACTCACTTCCAAAGATCTCTCATCCACAACAGACTGCATACTTGCCCCTCTTTCCAAAACACCTGCATTCACCTCCCTAACAAGTCCATCCATAAACAAATTAAACAACCATTAAGACTGAGAGCCAATCACTTTCCTCTCTTCCTACACGTACACATGCCTTACATCCTCGACAAAAACTTTTCACTGCTTCTAACAACTTGCCTCCCACACCATATATTATTCATACCTTCCACAGAGTATCTCTATCAACTCTATCATATGCCTTCTCCAGATGCATAAATGCTTAATACAAATCCATTTGCTTTTCTAAGTGTTTCTCACATACATTCTTCAAAGCAAACACCTGATCCACACATCCTCTACCACTTCTGAAACCACACTGCTCTTCCCCAATCTGATGCTCTGTACATGCCTTCACCCTCTCAATCAATACCCTCACATATAATTTACCAGGAATACTCAACAAACTTATACCTCTGTAATTTGAGCGCTCACTCTTATATCCTTTGCCTTTGTACAATGGCACTATGCAAGCATTCCGCCAATCCTCAGGCACCGCACCATGAATCATACATACATTGAAAAACCTTACCAACCAGGCAACAATTCAGTCACCCCCTTTTTTAATAAATTCCACAGCAATGCCATCCAAACCCGCTGCTTTGCCGACTTTCATCTTCCGCAAAGCTTTTCGTACCTCTTCTCTCTTTACCAAATCATTTTCACTAACCCTTTCACTTTGCACACCACCTCGACCAAAACATCCTATATCTGCCACTCTATCATCAAACACATTCAACAAACCTTCAAAACACTCACTCCATCTCCTTCTCACATCACCACTAGTTGTTATCACCTCCCCATTAGCCCCCTTCACTGAAGTTCCCATTCGCTCCCTTGTCTTACGCACTTTATTTACCTCCTTCCAAAACGTCTTTTTATTCTTCCTAAAAT
>NC_092238.1:48648289-48708289 GCF_036320965.1 Panulirus ornatus | reverse complement strand
CTCTCTCTCTCTCTCTCTCTCTCTCTCTCTCTCTCTCTCTCTCTCTCTCTCTCTCTCTCTCTCTCTCTCTCTCTCTCTCTCTCTCTCTCTCTCTCTCTCTCTCTCTCTCTCTCTCTCTCTCATACAAGTCAGTCTGCCATGACTCAGTTTTAAGAAACGTAAGCTCGAAGCGGTTATACTGGACGCCTCAGGGTCCGGGGTAACCTAGGACAGTAGCAGACCAGAGCTACAGAGGATTACGAGATGGTAATTCAAAACGCACGGAAGTAATTCGAGGGTACAAAGGTCAGCGTCCGTTATCCTTCAGTCGAATCCGTCCATCATGAGAACAATTCCATGTCTCTGTCTACAAACAGGAAACAGGTAAGATAATCCTTGCGAGCTCGCGGCTGTAGATCGAAATCTTCCCGGGAAGGAAAGAAAATGATGGACAAGTGAGTTCACTGTACCGCTCCAGCCCACTAGAGTCTCGTCTTCTTCCTAGATGCTCACTCTGACTACAGCCGTCCTCGTAATCTGCACAATTTGTGTTCTTCATCGCTACGACGAGTGTGGTGCTGTACAACTACACATATCTTTTTGTGTTTAAATCATAGTCCTTTGATAAAAGTAAGGAATTAGATTGACCAAAATCATGTTAGAATTTAAGGAAAGATAAGGACGAAGACACAAGTAAACAAACTCACTCACGAAGACATATAATACCAACACAACCCAGTCCGCGCATATCGGGTGACGTGTCTCTTTGCTGGGGACAAAATATATTCTCTGATATGTAAATGGGTTTTGGGTCAAAAGGAAAGAACCCGGATGTTTTTGACCATAGTACGAAGAGAAACTGAGTGATATTTCTTTTTGTTGTCTTTCTTTTGCGTGTGTCTCTCTATCACATATTTTTTTCTGAAGGTCTTTAAGTATGAATAAGATTCTCATATTTACATACAAAGACATGAATGGTACGATCTGCTCATTAAACTCAAAAGTTTATTAAAAAATCTTGATACCAGACAACTACTGGAGATGACAGCGCTACGGGAATAGCAATTAAAAGTGATGATTATTTTTCCAATATTTATGATAATTGGCCTTTTTCCTGTTGATTACATAATTAGGTTATCTTAATCATTTTCGTTAGCAGATGTGGAAAAAAATATTGGAATACAGAATCACATTTTTCTATTTTTATTACTTGTAGTCTGCGTATACTGGACAAGCTATTTTCTTCTGATGTCTTTTAAACTGTAGTTTAGAGACAATGTATTTGTTAACAACTATTCAAGGTTTTATAAACATTTCTATTCCACATTAACATCTCGATAGTATGCGTTTATGAACAATATGAGTCTAAAGTTCTCCAGAAATGTGAATATCACATTTTTCTCTAAGCATTTTGAAATGCATCTTAGACGTTCTACTCCTGGTTTCTGCAAGAGAATTGTTGTTAGATCATGACACGTTTACCTCGTGTGCTCATACAACTATTCCTTCTTCTCTTAGAATTACTTTCTCACTAAGTTTCCGTTTTCTTGTGATATTGCTGTTTCCTCCTATCAGGGAACTGTACTTTCTTATTCTCCTGAAACATTTCTCTCATTCTCATGAAAGTGTCATCTCTTGTTATTATATATTTCCCCCTTCTCGAAAAAATTCCTCTTATACATATGAAACTGCTCTCTCTCTCTCTCTCTCTCTCTCTCTCTCTCTCTCTCTCTCTCTCTCTCTCTCTCTCTCTCTCTCTCTCTCTCTCTCTCTCTCTCTCTCTCTCTCTCTCTCTCTCTCTCTCTCTCTCTCTCTCTCATTATTGAGTCTTTTTTTGGTTCTCATAAAACTGGAGTCCGTTGTTCTCACGAAACATCCCTCTCTTATTGATATAAAGCTTTTATTTAATATTTTCATGAAATTGTTCTCTCTTTTGCTCCTCCGAGCAAAACTTCTCTCCTTTGTTCTCACGAAACTGTTCCCTCTTGTTCTCCCTTTCACTCTCTTGTAACCAGAGGTTAGAAGAAGAGGATGAGAGGGAAGATAAGGGAGAATAGTTTCATGAGAACAAACGAGAGAAGTTTCGTGTGAAGGAGCGAAAGAGAGAGCAGTTTCATGTGTAGTTCTCATTTTGGTATAAATTTTCACCTTACATGACTTCTGGCCAAGATTCAGACATTCTATATGTCAAAGCATTTCTCTCTTTCACTCTCTTTCCATTCATAATTATCTCTAGCATTCCATTCTCTTATCATTGTCTTCCATCTTATTCGTCTTTACGAATAATTCTGATTCATTTAAATAATTCTACGATGGAAGTTATGCTTATAAATGTTTAATGATGATCACTAACCACTAGTGCACAGGTCATTCATTCATACCATTTGACCTGAGTATGCAGGTCGTAGGTAACGAAAACTTTTCGTTACCTACCTTTCGTTACCGACCTTCATTGTTATCATAGATACTGATGGATATGCCATAAACATACTGCGATACGGATGCCCTGGGAGTACTTCCCTGGTGACTTCATTTATAGAGTTTGTCTCAAACATTACACATTGCATTGCTTCCTAAGATGATTCGAAAAGTAAAGAAATATCAATGAGTCTTGTATACCACAAATGGAACAGAAAACGACTCTTGACACAGATCCATATGTTCTTTTGACAGAGAATGGACGCATCTGGAATTGTCGTATGGATGACAGGACTTTTGTCCAGCTGTTTATGGATGCAAAAGCTGAAAGCTTTGCCTCTTGATGTACTTATGACATCATCAGTACCGAATAGCCTCAGTTCGATGCTCAGTTTACATATTCTCACATCGAACTGAGAACACTAAAGGATTCATCCATCTGTGAGACTCTTTATATAATCTAAGACGTAGAGAACAGCTGCAGTTGCCTGAGTGGCACGTTTCGTTCTCCTGAAGTAGAAAATGACCATAGTTATCTGTGAGCACTTCTTGGTCTCTGGAAGCGTTTCGTACACTTTGGAGAAAGTGTCAGTGACTCTGTTAACAGTAACAACAACCGGTCTGTCGACCCCTTTCATGCCAGTGATCATGAGACTTAAAGGCTCATAGTTTGGTCGCGTTACTTACTGTTAGTGATGTAGTCTTATCCCTGTCTAAGTACATGCTTTGTAAGATAACACCGGAAGGAAACATCAGCACAAGTGAGACGTGGCCCATTCTTCAAAAACAATGTAATGTGCATTGAGTATAAATACCTTTTTTCATCTGAAAGATAATCGACTTTTGCTGCGAAGAAATGACATGCATGGAGAAGAGAGTTAGGTTAATCTAATTTCCATACAAGAAGGACTTGGCATCTTCAGGTTTGAATAAACACTTTGGCTACTACAGAAATGATTCATCAACTTAAGCCTCAGTGCAAATTAACATTTGCACACTCCAAACTTTCCAAAGCAGAAGAGAACATCAAATTGTGGAGTGGCATTTGTTCCTCACGGCTTCCCTCGTCAGGCTTTGCGTGGGACCCGTGTTTAGTATCAGCAGGTGAAAATGGATGCCAGGTTTCAAGCTTCTAACCAGAATGTAAGACACTTGGCTTAAAAGCCTCGCCAAGTGCTGTCTCCTCATTTCTCCCGCTTATCTTGATTTCGCTTCATTGCGCTACGTTCGTTGTTCTTTTGGTAAACACAAAAGCACACACCAGAGAATTACTCCCTTTTTGCCTGTCTTTCTGTTTGTCTATGCGTCTATGTGTTTATGATAGTCTCGCACTCTCTCTTCCTCTCCATATTCGACTCTCTCTCTCTCTCTCTCTCTCTAGTAGGTAGTAGGTGGTAGGCATCCATTGACCAGGGATGTATATTACCGGTACTACTCGCCCGGGTATCGGAAGGGTTTGTGACTGCTGGGCGGTGAGTCAGCAATTTAATGGATGTCATGTATCACTCCCTTGGCACAGTTAAGTGTCTTTTCTTTCTGCCTCACCCACAAGTGGGTTACGTGGCTCTCAGTCCACATTTGTAAATACTCGTAAGTCAATAATCTATCCCTCTGTGTGTGTTTGTGAGGGTTTGTGATTTTGCTAGTTGTGAATACCATTTCTGTGTTCCGGAGAGAGAGCTTCACACTTTTGTCGCCTCGTTTCCTAACCTTGTATATATGTTTAATGTCTTTACTCCTATGTATGTATGCATGAACACACACACACACACACACACACACACACACACACACACACACACACACACACACACAAACGCGCGCGCGCACATTTATCGATCAGTCCCATGAAAAAGATAAAACCCTAGGTTGGATGTAGGTCAACTGCCACGCCCAGGAATCGAACACACAAGGGCCCGATCCCGGATGGGCCTGTGGTTACTCATGGGCGATAATGCCAACCACTACATCGCGGAAGCCAGTGTGTGTGTGTGTGTGTGTGTGTGTGTGTGTGTGTGTGTGTGTGTGTGTCATTTGTATCTATCTCACTACATCTTTAGATTCCCTTTTATGTAAAACATAGAACTGCCATAAAGGATAACTGCACATATACCGGTGCCTTTGAATAATACTTTACTCCCATCCTTAGAAGGTAATGATAAATTCCAAACAACAAATTCTCTGCTTCTACATGCAGCCCACAGTCTCCTCCCATCCTTTCCTCCTTGACCCTAAAACAATATGTTACACATATGACTAACATCACAGAGCGCTGTCTACAGCTGACAGACGGCTTCCCCTTGCTGATGTGCTGCTTAGAATAAACAAATCCATCTTATGCTTTTTGCCTCTTCATAACGAGGCAAACTCTCCGACTTATATGAGAGCTCACAACAACATAATGGAAATTCTATTAATCATAAAATTCTTTATGTTACTTTACGATGATTATGATGAGGAACCTCCCATTCTTCATAAAGTGCACTCTTCCCATGTATATATATGATAATGACCCTTGCCTGGCCTTCACCTTAAATTCATTTAGTTATTTGATGCCAGGGTCTGTCCACCAGGCTGACAAGAGGTACTTAGATAAGATAGTGAAACCTGAGTTTTTCATCTTTATCGTATGTTATTACTTTTCCGACTTGGAATAAAGCAAGGATTAGTTTACTGTTGTCCGTTAAGGATAATGATAATGACTGAGAACCTATTGAATTGTTAAGATTTAACGGTGTATGAGGTCTCTCTTCATGCTGATTGGGTCGCATAGTTGTATTATAAAGGAAAATGAAATTCCACCTGCAATTCGTGAATGATTTCTATTATGATGTAATAACAGAGAGAGAAATAAGTTGTTTCACCAGTTACAAAGTGTGAATTTCTTTAATCATACGTATTTCGATAATTATGGCATTTGTCCACGACATACAGCGACATTAAAACAAAATGTGATTCTTAGTTCAAAATATATGTGGTATAGAGACTCTGCGAAGCATTCGACGAGTATCTAGTCTAGTCATCCAAGGGTGACGAGAAGATGAACATCATTTTCAATCTATATTTAATTAGATAACATATTTAACATTAAACAAGATAAAAAGTGTTCGAATCACAACAATAGATATGTGGAGTTCACTGTCTAGACGGCAAGTCTGTTGCACTAGCAGTAGTGGCAAATAAGATAGCGGTAAAATTGCCCTGTAGCTGAGCAGTGATACACTACACATCAGATAACAAAATATACTTAGACACTCAAAGGTCATATACATAGCAAGAGTGTTGATGGTCTTAGAAATATCTTTAACACCTGCAGAGGTTTTTTTTTTCTTTGGTTGGTGGATGTACGTAGCTTCGCGATGCCGCCCATAAAGGCTCAGGCAACTGATAGGACCTAAAGCCTAAACTGCCAACCCAAACGTAGGCTCTAACCCAGTTTTTCATTTCAGCAGTAGAGTCGTCAGAAGAGAAAAGTTTCAACCACATAAATCATTCCAGAGGAAAGTCAAAGGAATGCAAAAAAATAGAATAGAAAAACAAAACTCTTTCAGTCAAAGATCATAAATAGAAATTGCATTAACAGGCAAATAAAACGCACCAAGCTGTGACCTAGTGCTGGTGACGTGTTAGACCTGACTCATTCTTTGTTTCATTAAACTCCAAGCCTCAATTATACGTCTTCGGCGCTCTTGCTAAAGCCTCTAATCTAATCTGTGACAGGATAGAACCAATTCATCCCAGTAAATGAGAGCACGCATGAAGAAAACAGAAGACGGTAATAGTACATTAGTAAACTGGATATAAAAAGGTGATTGTGCTGTATATTCGAGCAATACCATTAGGTTCACTGTAGACATAAATCGTTTCACGTTTGTAATAGTTTGAGATTGCTGTAAATGAGAAGTCAACTACACTGGTAAGTACATATCGGAACATACACTGTGACATATTCCCTCATCGGACTCTGTCTGACGGAACTGACTACTGTGTGATCCAGCAACTCGATGATTCAGGTCAGACTTGACGCCCATTTTTTTGGTTTATTTCTTACTTTCATTCTTTAAGGGTGAGTCTCTGCGTTGTTCTAGCTGTTTTTGTCAAATATGTTCCACTTAGAAGAGCTATAAAATGATACGCAAAAAGAATGGGAAATTACTCTTTCAGGTCAGTTGAGCTGAGGGAACGAACGTGCTGAACGGTTATCTGAACACACAGGAATGGGGTCAGTGGCCCCAAGTTGAATGTCCGAAGCCTCGCAGTTTTGTTAGTATATGAATGACTATGTTCAGGTCAGCGATGGTCTGCGTGTACGGAAACTTTAACTTCCAGTTTTTGATAACCTTCATCAAGCCTTTTATGCATAAGTTGTGTCGGTGTAGGTGTATTCCGGGGTAGAGAGTAGCAAAAGTAGGTTGATAGAATATATATTCTAATTCAGGGGTAAACGTACTTCAATTCATTGAAACCAGCTTGCTGAGGAGTGATAGGGAGTGAGCAGGTGGAGTCTGAGAGTAGTGTCTTTGTCTGATGAAACACCCCTGGCTAATCCTGCTTCTCTCACGCAGATGAACCGACCTATAGAAGTCGTGTTGCTAGGTGCTACGCCGCTAGAAAGTACACGTTTGCTGCCACTAACAAAAAAGATCATTTTCAGGCCAGAGATGATGCCTCACACTGGTCGGTCGCTCTGTCATCCGAGGTCAGCTAGAGGAGTTCTGCGCCAGGAATCCCCTTCCTCTACACACACACACACACACACACACACACACACACACACACACACACACACACACGCACACACATCACACACACAGACACACACACACACACACACACACACACACACACACACACACACACACACACACACACACACATAAATACATGCCTACAGTAAAGAATGTTGCTTCCCAGGTGCCAAGGTAGATGATGTATCCAATACGGAAGAGGACGTATGTTGAGGCTGACAATAATACATTCTTTGTATTTCATATGAGGTCTACCGAGCTCAAAGACAGATGAAAAGAGTTGCTATTGAAATATCGTCAGTTTCTTTACCCTTTATAGTCATAACCTATAACGTAATTCCAGTGCTGTCTAAGATTGGTACCGAGGTCTTCTTCAGTAAGACGTTCAGGTTCTGTAGATGATTAACTCTTGTTTACAGTAGGGAGTCGAGTTCGTACATACGGCCTGATATATTTACGAAGGACGATACACCCTGAACGAACTGGAGAGCGCGAACCTTAGTAAGCTTCTCAGTAAGTCTACATTGTGTATTTAATTAGGAATCACATCTCGTATGAATAGTTCTCAGCTCTTCATTATAATATGCTGTGTGAGTGCTAGTAATATGAGATAAAAAGTTTCAGAATTACACACAATTGCATTGGAAGAATCTATACCACTGATGTCTCTAAATCTTGTTTACAGATCAAAAGTACAGACATCCATGCTGAATATGCAAATCCATGGTATATCATTTTACAATGACAAAAGTAGTGTAGGTGGTGGTGTCTTGTTTTAAGTAAATCTTCAACATGTGCTGCAAAATATTACAGCCGTCAAGCATATCTTGTGTATATTACAGATATCATTTTTAAAACGATATCTGTTGTATCAGTTTACAGGTCGCGCTCATGAACACTAGAAACAAACGAAAGTCTTTAAAGAAGAGCAAGCAGAAATTTGCGATGAACAGGATTATATTTCAATGGAAGACTCTAAACACCAGTATTAAGATGAATAGAATCCCTTTCCAGATGTAACATAATACAATTCGTTAAAAAAAACTCGAGATGTGCAGATAGTTGACTAATTTCTAGAAACTAGTAAGAACATTGTCTTTAATGTTGCAGAAGGGGAAAAAAATAAGCTTGGCACAGGTGATCATCGACATATCATTCTGAAGTATCCTTCAACAGTAAGAAACTTTGGACCCTTTCTGCTCATGACATAGATAGCGTTAGCGCCATATCATTATGGTTTCCAGAGTGTCTGACATATCACCAGGTGAGAGAGTTTGCCACTTAACAAACATATGAAATTAGAAAATATAACACGCTAACCTGTCGGTGTTCTTGCATGAATTATTATGTTCATGTGAAGGATTGCTTTCCCACAACTTACAAAGATTGCACCAATCTTCTGATTAAGAACACAGGCAAAGGTAGTAGGTTTTATAAAGCTCATAATAAAGATGGCTTTTCTAACGCTCAGCAAGTAATGACATACTAAGTATATATCACTTTTACCATTTCATAGTTTTGCCCACCTCTCTCTCTCTCTCTCTCTCTCTCTCTCTCTCTCTCTCTCTCTCTCTCTCTCTCTATATATATATATATATATATATATATATATATATATATATATATATATATATATTTATATATATATATATATATATATATATATATATATATATATATATATATATATATATATATATATATATATATATATATATATATATATATATATATATATATATATATATATTATTTTTTTTATTATTATACTTTGTCGCTGTCTCCCGCGTTTGCGAGGTAGCGCAAGGAAACAGACGAAAGAAATGGCCCAACCCCCCAACCCCCCATACACATGTATATACATACGTCCACACACGCAAATATACATACCTACACAGCTTTCCATGGTTTACCCCAGACGCTTCACATGCCTTGATTCAATCCACTGACAGCACGTCAACCCCGGTATACCACACCGCTCCAATTCACTCTATTCCTTGCCCTCCTTTCACCCTCCTGCATGTTCAGGCCCAGATCACACAAAATCTTTTTCACTCCATCTTTCCACCTCCAATTTGGTCTCCCTCTTCTCCTCGTTCCCTCCACCTCCGACACATATATCCTCTTGGTCAATCTTTCCTCACTCATTCTCTCCATGTGCCCAAACCACTTCAAAACACCCTCTTCTGCTCTCTCAACCACGCACTTTTTATTTCCACACATCTCTCTTACCCTTACGTTACTCACTCGATCAAACCACCTCACACCACACATTGTCCTCAAACATCTCATTTCCAGCACATCCATCCTCCTGCGCACAACTCTATCCATAGCCCACGCCTCGCAACCATACAACATTGTTGGAACCACTATTCCTTCAAACATACCCATTTTTGCTTTCCGAGATAATGTTCTCGACTTCCACACATTCTTCAAGGCCCCCAGAATTTTCGCCCCCTCCCCCACCCTATGATCCACTTCCGCTTCCATGGTTCCATCCGCTGCCAGATCCACTCCCAGATATCTAAAACACTTCACTTCCTCCAGTTTTTCTCCATTCAAACTCACCTCCCAATTGACTTGACCCTCAACCCTACTGTACCTAATAACCTTGCTCTTATTCACATTTACTCTTAACTTTCTTCTTTCACACACTTTACCAAACTCAGTCACCAGCTTCTGCAGTTTCTCACATGAATCAGCCACCAGCGCTGTATCATCAGCGAACAACAACTGACTCACTTCCCAAGCTCTCTCATCCCCAACAGACTTCATACTTGCCCCTCTTTCCAAAACTCTTGCATTTACCTCCCTAACAACCCCATCCATAAACAAATTAAACAACCATGGAGACATCACACACCCCTGCCGCAAACCTACATTCACTGAGAACCAATCACTTTCCTCTCTTCCTACACGTACACATGCCTTACATCCTCGATAAAAACTTTTCACTGCTTCTAACAACTTGCCTCCCACACCATATATTCTTAATACCTTCCACAGAGCATCTCTATCAACTCTATCATATGCCTTCTCCAGATCCATAAATGCTACATACAAATCCATTTGCTTTTCTAAGTATTTCTCACATACATTCTTCAAAGCAAACACCTGATCCAAGCATCCTCTACCACTTCTGAAACCACACTGCTCTTCCCCAATCTGATGCTCTGTACATGCCTTCACCCTCTCAATCAATACCCTCCCATATAATTTACCAGGAATACTCAACAAACTTATACCTCTGTAATTTGAGCACTCACTCTTATCCCCTTTGCCTTTGTACAATGGCACTATGCACGCATTCCGCCAATCCTCAGGCACCTCACCATGAGTCATACATACATTAAATAACCTTACCAACCAGTCAACAATACATTCACCACCTTTTTTAATAAATTCCACTGCAATACCATCCAAACCTGCTGCCTTGCCGGCTTTCATCTTCCGCAGAGCTTTCACTACCTCTTCTCTGTTTACCAAATCATTTTCCCTAACCCTCTCACTTTGAACACCACCTCGACCAAAACACCATATATCTGCCACTCTATCATCAAACACTATCAACAAACCTTCAAAATACTCACTCCATCTCCTTCTCAAATCACCACTACTTGTTATCACCTCCCCATTTGCGCCCTTCACTGAAGTTCCCATTTGCTCCCTTGTCTTACGCACTTTATTTACCTCCTTCCAGAACATCTTTTTATTCTTCCTAAAATTTAATGATACTCTCTCACCCCAACTCTCATTTGCCCTTATATATATATATATATATATATATATATATATATATATATATATATATATATATATATATATATATATATATATATATCTTGGGGATTTTGATCTTCCAGAAATCATGTTGCAAACTGTCTCAGGTGTACATAGTGAATCTGCTAAACTCCTGTCTCTTTCTTTTATACATCTCCCACTCAATTGCATTTTTTCCCTGCAAAAATCGTCCAAATGCCTCTCTCTTCTCTTTCACTTATAATCTTACTTCATCATCCCACCACTCACTACCCTTTCTAATCAACCCACCTCCCACTCTTCTCATGCCACAAGAATCTTTTGCGCAATCCATCATTGATTCCCTAATACATCCCATTCCTCCCACACTCCCCTTACTTCCATTGTTCTCACCTTTTTCCATTCTATACTCAGTCTCTCCTGGTACTTCCTCACACAAGTCTCCTTCCCAAGCTCACTTACTCTCACCACCCTCTTCACCCCAACATTCACTATTCTTTTCTGAAAACCCATACAAATCTTCACCTTAACCTCAACAAGATAATGATCAGACATCCCTCCAGTTACACCTCTCAGCACATTAACATCCAAAAGTCTCTCTTTCGCGCGCCTGTCAATTAACACGTAATCCAATAACTCTCTCTGGCCATCTCTCCTACTTACATACGTATGCTTATGTATATCTCGCTTTTTAAACCAGATATTCCCAATCACCAGTCCTTTCTCAGCACATAAATCTACAAGCTCTTCACCATTTCCATTTACAACACTGAACATCCCATGTATACCAATCATTCCCTCAACTGCCACATTACTCACCTTTGCATTCAAATCACCCATCACTATAACCCGGTCTCGTGCATCAAAACCACTAACACACTCATTCAGCTGCTCCCAAAACACTTGCCTCTCATGATCTTTCTTCTCATGCCCAGGTGCATATGCACCAATAATCACCCATCTCTCTCCATCAACTTTCCGTTTTACCCATATCAATCGATAATTTACTTTCTTACATTCTATCACATACTCCCAGAACTCCTGGTTCAGGAGTACTGCTACTCGTTCCCTTGCTCTTGTCCTCTCACTAACCCCTGACTTTACTCCCAAGACACTCCCAAACCACTCTTCCCCTTACCCTTGAGCTTCGTTTCACTCAGAGCCAAAACATCCAGGTTCCTTTCCTCAAACATACTACCTATCTCTCCTTTTTTCACCTCTTGGTTACATCCACACTCATTTTGACACCCCAGTCTGAGCCTTCGAGGAGGATGAGCACTCCCCGCGTGACTCCTTGTTCTGTTTCCCATTTTAGAAAGTTAAAAAATACAAGGATGGGAGGATTTCTCGCACCCCGCTCCCGTCCCCCCTAGTCGCATTCTACGACACGCGAGGAATGCGTGGGAAGTATTCTTTCACCCCTATCCCCAGGGATGATATATATATATATATATATATATATATATATATATATATATATATATATATATATATATATATATATATATATATATATATATATACATATATATATATATATATATATATATATATATATATATATTTTTTTTTTTTTTTTTTGCTTTGTCGCTGTCTCCCGCGTTTGCGAGGTAGCGCAAGGAAGCAGGCGAAAGAAATGGCCCAACCCACCCCCATACACATGTATATACATACGTCCACACACGCAAATATACATACCTACACAGCTTTCCATGGTTTACCCCAGACGCTTCACATGCCTTGATTCAATCCACTGACAGCACGTCAACCCCGGTGTACCACCTCGCTCCAATTCACTCTATTCCTTGCCCTCCTTTCACCCTCCTGCATGTTCAGGCCCCGATCACACAAAATCTTTTTCACTCCATCTTTCCACCTCCAATTTGGTCTCCCTCTTCTCCTCGTTCCCTCCACCTACACATATATCCTCTTGGTCAATCTTTCCTCACTCATTCTCTCCATGTGCCCAAACCATTTCAAAACACCCTCTTCTGCTCTCTCAACCCCGCTCTTTTTATTTCCACACATCTCTCTTACCCTTACGTTACTTACTCGATCAAACCACCTCACACCACACATTGTCCTCAAACATCTCATTTCCAGCACATCCATCCTCCTGCGCACAACTCTATCCATAGCCCACGCCTCGCAACCATACAACATTGTTGGAACTACTATTCCTTCAAACATACCCATTTTTGCTTTCCGAGATAATGTTCTCGACTTCCAAACATTCTTCAAGGCTCCCAGAATTTTCGCCCCCTCCCCCACCCTATGATCCACTTCCGCTTCCATGGTTCCATCCGCTGCCAGATCCACTCCCAGATATCTAAAACACTTCACTCCCTCCAGTTTTTCTCCATTCAAACTCACCTACCAATTGACTTGACCCTCAACCTTACTCTACCTAATAACCTTGCTCTTATTCACATTTACTCTTAACTTTCTTCTTTCACACACTTTACCAAACTCAGTCACGAGCTTCTGCAGTTTCTCACATGAATCAGCCACCAGCGCTGTATAATCAGCGAACAACAACTGACTCACTTCCCAAGCTCTCTCATCCCCAACAGACTTCATACTTGCACCTCTTTCCAAAACTCTTGCATTCACCTCCCTAAGAACCCCATCCATAAACAAATTAAAAAACCATGGAGACATCACACACTCCTGCCGCAAGACTACATTCACTGAGAACCAATGGAAGTAAGGGGAGTGGGGGAGGAATGGGATGTATTGAGGGAATCAGTGATGGATTGCGCCAAAGATGATTGTGGCATGAGAAGAGTGGGAGGTGGTTTGTTTAGAAAGGGTAGTAAGTGTTGGGATGAAGTAGTAAGAGTATTAGTGAAAGAGAAGAGAGAGGCATTTGGACGATTTTTGCAGGGAAAAAATGCAATTGAGTGGGATATGTATAAAAGAAAGAGACAGGAGGTCAAGAGAAAGGTGCAAGAGGTGAAAAAAAGGGCAAATGAGAGTTGTGGTGAGAGAGTATCATTAAATTTAAGGGAGAATAAAAAGATGTTTTAGAAGGAGGTAAATAAAGTGCGTAAGACAAGGGAGCAAATTGGAACTTCAGTGAAGGGTGCAAATGGGGAGGTGATAACAAGTAGTGGTGATGTGAGAAGGAGATGGAGTGAGTATTTTGAAGGTTTGTTGAATGTGTTTGATGATAGAGTGGCAGATATAGGGTGTTTTGGTCGAGGTGTTGTGCAAAGTGAGAGGGTTAGGGAAAATGATTTGGTAAACTGAGAAGAGGTAGTAAAAGCTTTGCGGAAGATGAAAGCCGGCAAAGCAGCAGGTTTGGATGGTATTGCAGTGGAATTTATTAAAAAAGGGGGTGACTGTATTGTTGACTGGTTGGTAAGGTTATTTAATGTATGTATGACTCATGGTGAGGTGCCTGAGGATTGGCGGAATGCGTGCATAGTGCCATTGTACAAAGGAAAAGGGGATAAGAGTGAATGCTCAAATTACAGAGGTATAAGTTTGTTAAGTATTCCTGGTAAATTATATGGGAGGGTATTGATTGGCAGGGTGAAGGCATGTACAGAGCATCAGATTGGGGAAGAGCAGTGTGGTTTCCGAAGTGGTAGAGGATGTGTGGATCAGGTGTTTGCTTTGAAGAATGTATGTGGGAAATACTTAGAAAAGCAAATGGATTTGTATGTAGCATTTATGGATCTGGAGAAGGCATATGATAGAGTTGATAGAGATGCTCTGTGGAAGGTATTAAGAATATATGGTGTGGGAGGCAAGTTGTTAGAAGCAGTGAAAAGTTTTTATCGAGGATGTAAGGCATGTGTACGTGTAGGAAGAGAGGAAAGTGATATATATATATATGTATATATATATATATATATATATATATATATATATATATATATATATATATATATATATATATATATATATATATATATATATATATACATATATATATACATACACATACACATGCACATATACACACACACACACATATACATATATATATATATATATATACATATGAAAAAGTAAGAAATAATTCAGAAAACTGAAACTTCTAGATTGAAATTAAATGAGAAAATGAATGTCACATAATGGTTCAACCTCTGGTTATATATATATATATATATATATATATATATATATATATATATATATATATATATATATATATATATATATATATATATATGTATATATATATATATATTCTTTCTCCCCTATCCTGGGGATAGGGGAGAAAGAATACTTCCCACGTATTCCCTGCGTATCGTAGAAGGCGACTAAAAGGGAAGGGAGCGGGGGCTGGAAATCCTCTCCTCTCATTTTTTTTAATTTTCCAAAAGAAGGTACAGAAAAGGGGGGCACGTGAGGATATTCTCTCAAAGACCCAGTCTTCTGTTCTTTACGCTTCCTCGCTAATGCGGAAATGGCGAATAGTATAAAAGAAAAGGAAAAAAAAAAAAAAAAAATATATATATATATATATATATATATATATATATATATATATATATATATATATTTATATATATGTTTATGGATGGGGTTGTTAGGGAGGT
Organism: Panulirus ornatus; assembly: GCF_036320965.1. Lineage (NCBI taxonomy): Eukaryota > Metazoa > Arthropoda > Malacostraca > Decapoda > Palinuridae > Panulirus > Panulirus ornatus. Next base: position 48,692,832 of record NC_092238.1, on the reverse strand, counting down.
GAATGCAAGAGTTTTGGAAAGAGGGGCAAGTATGAAGTCTGTTGGGGATGAGAGAGCTTGGGAAGTGACTCAGTTGTTGTTCGCTGATGATACAACGCTGGTGGCTGATTCATGTGAGTAATTGCAGAAGCTGGTGACTGAGTTTGGTAAAGTGTGTGAAAGAAAGTTAAGAGTAAATGTGAATAAGAGCAAGGTAATTAGGTACAGTAGTGTTGAGGGTCAAGTCAATTGGGAGGTAAGTTTGAATGGAGAAAAACTGGAGGAAGTAAAGTGTTTTAGATATCTGGGAGTGGATCTGGCAGCGGATGGAACCATGGAAGCGGAAGTGGATCATAGGGTGGGGGAGGGGGCGAAAATCTTGGGAGCCTTGAAGAATGTGTGGAAGTCGAGAACATTATCTCGGAAAGCAAAAATGGGTGTTTGAAGGAATAGTGGTTCCAACAATGTTGTATGGTTGCGAGGCGTAGGCTATGGATAGAGTTGTGCGCAGGAGGATGGATATGCTGGAAATGAGATGTTTGAGGACAATGTGTGGTTTGAGGTGGTTTGATCGAGTAAAGCAAAAATAAGTATGTTTGAAGGAATAGTGGTTCCAACAATGTTGTATGGTTGCGAGGCATGGGCTATGGATAGAGTTGTGCGCAGGAGGGTGGATGTGCTGGAAATGAGATGTTTGAGGACAATGTGTGGTGTGAGGTGGTTTGATCGAACAAGTAAAGTAAGGGTAAGAGAGATGTGTGGAAATAAAATGAGCGTGGTTGAGAGAGCAGAAGAGGGTGTTTTGAAATGGTTTGGGCACATGGAGAGAATGAGTGAGGAAAGATTGACCAAGAGGATATATGTGTCGGAGGTGGAGGGAACAAGGAGAAGTGGGAGACCAAATTGGAGGTGGAAAGATGGAGTGAAAATGATTTTGAGTGATCGGGGCCTAAACATGCAAGAGGGTGAAAGTCGTGCAAGGAATAGGGTGAATTTGATCGATGTAGTATACCGGGGTTGACGTGCTATCAGTGGATTGAATCAGGGCATGTGAAGCGTCTGGGGTAATCCATGGAAAGTTATGTGGGGCCTGGATGTGGAAAGGGAGCTGTGGTTTTGGGCATTATTGTATGACAGATAGAGACTGAATGTGAACGAATGGGGCCTTTCTTGTCTTTTCCTAGCGCTACCTTGCACACATGAGGGGGGGAAGGAGGATGGTATTCCATGTGTGGCGAGGTGGCGATGGGAATTAATAAAGGTAGACAGTGTTAATTGTATATATGTATGTGTCTGTGTGTGTATATACATATGTACATTGAGATGTATAGGTATGCATATTTGCGTGTGTGGACGTGTATGTATATACATGTGTATGGGGGTGGGTTGGGCTATTTCTTTTGTCTGTTTCCTTGCGCTACCTCGCAAACGCAGGACACAGCGACAAAGCAAAATAAAAATAAAAAAAAATAATATATATATATATATATATATATATATATATATATATATATATATATATATATATATATATATATATATATAAATATATATATATATATATATATATATATATATATATATATATATATATATATATATATATATATATATATATATATATATATATATATATATACATATATATATCTATATATATATATATATAAATATATATATATATATATATATATATATATATATATATATATATATATATATATATATATATATATATATATATATATATATATATATATATATATATATATATATATATATATATATATATATATATATATATATATAAATAAATATATATATATATATATATATATATATATATATATATATATATATATATATATATATATAGATATATATATATCTTTCTTTTCTTTCAAACTTTTCGCCATATCCCGTGTTAGCGAGGTAGCGTTAAGAACAGAGGACTGGATCTTTGAGGGAATATCCTCACCTGGCCCCCTTCTCTGTTCCTTCTTTTGGAGGTGAGGATTTCCAGCCCCCCGCTCCCTCTCTTTGGCCATCTCTCCTACTTACATACTTATACTTATGTATATCTCTCTTTTTAAACCAGTTATTCCCAATCACCAGTCCTTTTTTCAGCACATAATTATACAAGCTCTTCACCATTTCAATTTATAACACTGAACACCCCACGTACACCAATTGCTCCCTTAACTGCCATGTTACTCACCTTTGCATTCAAATCATCCTTCACTATAACCCGGTCTCCTGCATACAAAGCTACTCACACTCTCACTCAGCTGCTACCAAAACACTTGCCTCTCATGATCTTTCTTCTTATGCCTAGGTGCATATGCACCAATGATCACCCATTTCTCTCCATCCACTTTCAGATTTACCCATATAAATCTAGAGTTTACTTTCTTACACTCTATCACATGCTCCCTCCACTCCTGTTCAAGAGTAGTGCTACTCCTTCCCTTGCTCTTGTCCTCTCACTAACCTCTGATTTTACTCCAAAGACATTCCCAAACCACTCTTCTCCTTTACCCTTGAGCTTTGTTTCACTCAGAGCCAAAACATCCAGGTTCCTTTCCTCAAACATACTACCTATCTCTCCTTTTTTCTTATCTTGATTACACCCACACACATTTAGACACCCCAATCTGAGTCTTCGAGGAGGATGAGCACTCCTCGCGTGACTCCTTCTTCTGTTTCCCCTTTTAGAAAGTTAAAATATAAGGAGGGGATGATTTCTGGCCCACCGCTCCCGTCCCCTTTAGTCGCCTTCTACGAAACGTGAGAAATGCGTGGGAAGTATTCTTTCTCCCCTATCCCCAGGGATGTTAATGTGCTGAGAGGTGCAACTGGAGTGAAGTCTGATCATTATCTTGTGGAGACGAAGGTGAAGATTTGTGGTGGTTTTCAGAAAAGAAGAGAGAATGATGAGGTGAAGAGAGTGGTGAGAGTGAGTGAGCTTGGGAAGGAGACTTGTGTGAGGAAGTACCAGGAGAGACTGAGTACAGAATGGAAAAAGGTGAGAACAAAGGACGTAAAGGGAGTGGGGGAGGAATGGGATGCATTTGGAGAAGCAGTGATGGCTTGCGCAAAAGATGCTAGTGACATGAGAAGCATGGGAGGTAGGCAGATTAAAAAAGGTAGTAAGTGGTGGAATGAAGAAGTAAGATTACTAGTGGAAGAGAAGAGAGAGGCATTTAGGCGATTTATGTACGGAAAGAATGCAAATGAGGCAGGAGGTCAAGAGAAAGGTGCAAGAGGTGGAAAAGAGGCCAAATGAGAGTTGGGGTGAGATAATATGATTAAATTTTATGGAGAATAAAAAGATGTTATCGAAGGAGGGAAATAAAGTGCGTAAGACAAGGGAGCAAATGGGAACCTCCGTGAAGGGGGCTAATGAAGAGGTGATAACAAGTAGTGGTGATGTGAGAAGGAGATGGAGTGAGTTTTTTAAAGTTTTTTTTTTAATGTGTTTGATGATAGAGTGGCAGATATAGGGTGTTTTGGACCAGGTGGTGTGCAAAGTGAGAGGGTTAGGGAGAAGTAGGAAAAGAGGTAGTAAAAGATGTATTAAAAAAGGGTTGACTGTACTGTTGACTGGTTAGTAAGATGCTTGAAGACTGGCGGAAAGCTTGTATAGTGCCATTATACAAAGGCAAAGGGGATAAAAGTGAGTGCTCAAATTACAGAGGTATAAGTTTGTTGAGTATTCCTGGTAAATTATACGTGGAGGAATTGATTGAGAGGGTGAAGGTTCGTACAGAGCATCAGATTGGGGAAGAGCAGTGTGGTTTCAGAAGTGGTAGAGGATGTGTGGATCAGGTGTTTGCTTTGAAGAATGCTTTGCTTTGAAGAAGCAAATGGATTTATATGTAGCATTTATGGATCTGGAGAGTGCTTATGATAGAGTTGATAGAGCTGCTTTGTGGAAGATATTAAGAATATATGCTGTGAGAGGGAAGGTGTTAGGAGCAGTGAAACGTTTTTATCGAGGATGTAAGGCATATGTACGTGCAGGAAGACAGGAAAGTCATTGGTTCTCAGTGAATGTTGCTTTGCGGCAGGGGTGTGTGATGTCTCCATGGTTGTTTAATTTGTTTATGGATGGGGTTGTTAGTGAGGTGAATGGAAGAGTTTTGGAAAGAGGGCCAAGTATGCAGTCTGTTGTGGATGAGAGAGCTTGGGAAGTGAGTCAGTTGTTCGCTGATGATACAGCGCTAGTGGCTGACTCGGGTGAGAAACTGTAGAAGCTGGTGACCGAGTTTGGTAAAGTGTGTGAAAGAAGAAAGCTGAGAGTAAATGTGAATACGAACAAGGCTATTAGGTACAGTAGGTGTGAGGTACAAGTTAATTAGGAGGTATATTTGAATGGAGAAAAACTGGAGGAAATGAAGTGTTTTAGATATCAGATAGTGGATTTGGCAGCGGATGGAACCATGTGAGCAGAAGTTAATCATAGGGTGGGGGAGGGAGAGAAAATTCTGGGAGCGTTGAAGAATGTGTGTAAGTCGAGAACGTTATCTTGGAAAGCAAAAAAGAGTATGTTTGAAGGAATAGTGGTTCCAACAATGTTATATGGTTGCGAGCGCGGGCTATAGATAGAGTTGTGCGGAGGAGGGTGGATGTGCTGGGGATGAGATGTTTGAGGACATGTTTTGTGAAGTGGTTTGATCGAGTAAGTAATGAAGGGGTAAGAGAGATGTGTGGTGATGAAAAGAGTGTGGTTGAGAGAGCAAAAGAGGGTGTTTTGAAATGGTTTGTTCGCATGGAGAGAATGAGTGAGGGAAGATTGTCAAAGAGGATACATGTGTCAGAGGTGGAGGGAATGAGGAGAAGTCGGAGGCCAAATTGGGAGAGGAAAGATGGAGTGAAAAAGATTTTGTGTGATCGGAGCCTGAACATGCAAGACCGTGAAAGGCGTGCAAGGAATAGAGTGAATTGGAACGATATGGTATACCTAGGTAGACGTGCTGTCAATGGATTGAACCAGGACATGTGGAGAGTCTGGGGCAAACCATTGAAAGTTCTGTGGGGCCTGGATGTGGAAAGGGAGCTGTGGTTTCTGTGCATTATACATGACAGCTAGAGACTGAGTGTGAACGTATATGGCCTTTGTTGTCTTTCCCTAGAGCTACCTCGCACACATACGGGGGAGGGGGTTGTTATTTCATGTGTGGCGGAGTGGAGACGGGAATGAATAAGAACAGGCAGTATGAATTATGTATGTTTATATGTGTATAAGTCTGCATGTGTATATATATATGTATTCGTTGAGATGTATATGTATGTATATGTGCGCATGTGGACGTGTATGTATATACATGTGTATGTTGGTGGGTTGGGCCATTTTTCCGTCTGTTTCCTTGCGCTACCTCGCTAACGCGGGAGACGGCGACAAAGTGTATATATATATATATATATATATATATATATATATATATATATATATATATATATATATATATATATATATATATATATATATATATATATATTTATATATATATATATATATATATATATATATATATATATATATATATATATATATATATATATATATATATATATATATATATATATATATATATATATATATATATATATATATATATATATATATGTGTATATATATATATGTATATATATATATATATATATATATATATATATATATATATATATATATATATATATATATATATATATATATATATATATATATATATATATATGTATATATATATGTATATATATATATATATATATATTATCCCTGGGGATAGGGGAGAAAGAATACTTCCCACGTATTCCCTGCGTGTCGTAGAAGGCGACTAAAAGGGGAGGGAGTGGGTGGCTGGAAATCCTCCCCTCTCGTTTTTTTTTAATTTTCCAAAAGAAGGAACAGAGAAGGGGGCCAGGTGAGGATTTTCCCTCTAAGGCCCAGTCCTCTGTTCTTAACGCTACCTCGCAAACGCGGGAAATGGCGAATAGTATGAAAAAAAAAAAAAAAATATATATATATATATATATATATATATATATATATATATATATATATATATATATATATATATATATATATATATATTTATTTATTTTGCTTTGTCCCCGTCTCCCGCGTTAGCGAGGTAGCGCAAGGAAACAGACGAAAGAATGGCCCAACCCGCCCACATACATATGTATATACATACACGTCCACACACGCAAATATACATACCTATGCATCTCAATGTACACATATATATATACACACACAGACATATACATATGTACACATATATATAATTCATACTGTCTGCCTTTATTTGTTCCCATCGCCACCTCGCCACACATGGAAAAACTACCCCCTCCCCCCTCATGTGTGCGAGGTAGCGCTAGGAAAAGATAAAAAAGGCCCACTTCGTTCACACTCAGTCTCTAGCTGTCATGTAATAATGCACCGAAACCACAGCTCCCTTTCCATATCCAGGCCCCACAAAACTTTCCATGTTTTACCCCAGTCGCTTCACATGCCCTGGTTCAATCCATTGACAGCACGTCGACACGGTATACCATATCGTTCCAATTCACTCTATTCCTTGCACGCCTTTCACCCTCCTGCATGTTCAGGCCCCGATCACTCAAAATCTTCTTCACTACATCTTTCCACCTCCATTTTGGTCTCCCACTTCTCGTTCCCCCCACCTCTGACACATATATCCTCTTGGTCAATCTTTCCTCACTCATTCTCTCCATGTGACCAAACCATTTCAAAACACCATCTTCTGCTCTCTCAACCACACTCTTTTTATTTCCACACATCTCTCTCACCCTTACATTACTTACTCGATCAAACCACCTCACACCACATAATGTCCTCAAACATCTCATTTCCAGCACATCCAACCTCCTGCGCACAACTCTATCCATAACCCACGCCTCGCAACCATACAACATTGTTGGAACCACTATTTCTTCAAAAATATCCATTTTTGCTTTCCGAGATAATGTTCTCGACTTCCAAACATTCTTCAAGGCTCCCAGAATTTTCGCCTCCTCCCCCACCCCTATGATTCACGTCCGCGTCCATGGTTCCATCCGCTGCCAGATCCAATCCCAGATATCTAAAACACTTTACTTCCTCCAGTTTTTCTCCATTCAAACTTACCTCCCAATTGACTTGACCTTCAACCCTACTTTACGTTATAACCTTTCTCTTATTCACATTTACTCTTAACTTTCTTCTTTCACACACTTTACCAAACTCAGTCACCAGCTTCTGCAGTTTCTTACATGAATCAGCCACCAGCGCTGTATCATCAGCGAACAACAACTGACTCACTTCCCAAGCTCTCTCATCCACAACAGACTGCATACTTGCCCCTCTTTCCAAAACTCTTGCATTCAACTCCCTAACAACCCCATCCATAAACAAATTAAACAACCATGGAGACATCACACACCCCTGCCGCAAGTCTACATTCACCGAGAACCAATCACTTTCCTCTCTTCCTACACGTACACATGCCTCACATCCTCGATAAAAACTTTTCACTGCTTCTAACAACTTGCCTCCCACACCATATATTCTTAATACCTTCCACAGAGCATCTCTATCAACTCTATCATATGCCTTCTCCAGATCCATAAATGCTACATACAAATCCACTTGCTTTTCTAGGTATTTCTCACATACATTGTTCAAAGCAGACACCTGATCCACACATCCTCTACCACTTCTGAAACCACACTGCTCTTCCCCAATCTGATGCTCTGTACATGACTTCACCCTCTCAATCAATACCCTCCCATGTAATTTACCAGGAATATTCAACAAACTTATACCTCTGTAATTTGAGCACTCACTCTCATCCCCTTTGACTTTGTACAATGGCACTATGCAAGCATTCCGCCAACAATCAGGCACCTCACCATGAATCATACATACATTAAATAACCTTACCAACCAGTCAACAATACAGTCACCCCCTTTTTTAATAACTTCCACTGTAATACCATCCAAACCTGCTGCCTTGCCGTCTTTCATCATCCTTAAAGCTTTTACTACCTCTTCTCTATTTACCAAATCATTTTCCCTAACCCTCTCACTTTGCACACCACCTCGACCAAGACACCCCACATCTGCCACTCTATCATCAAACACATTCAAAAAACCTTCAAAATACTCACTCCATCTCCTTCTCACATCACCACTACTTGTTATCATCTCCCTATTAGCCCCCTTCACTGAAGTTTCCATTTTCTCCCTCGGTTTACGCACTTTATTTACCTCCTTCCAAAACATCTTTTTATTTTCCCTAAAATTTAATGATACTCTCTCACCCCAACTCTCAATAATCACCCATCTCTCACCATCAACGTTCAGTTTTACCCATATCAATCTAGAATTTACTTTCTTACACGCTATCACATACTCCCTAAACTCCTGATTGAGGAGTAGTGCTACTTCTTCCCTTGCTCTTGTCCTCTCACTAACCCCTGACTTTACTCCCAAGACATTCCCAAACCACTCTTCACCTTTACCCTTGAGCTTCGTTTTACTCAGAGCCAAAATATCCAGGTTCCTTTCCCCAAACATACTACCTATCTTTCCTTTTTTCTCATCTTGGTTGCATCCACACACATTTAGACACCCCAGTCTGAGCCTTCGAGAAGAATGAGCACTCCTCGCGTGACTCCTTCTTCTGTTTCAACTTTTAGAAAGTTAAGATACAAGGAGGGGAAGGTTTCTGGCACCCCGCTCCCGTCCCCTTTAGTCGCCTTCTACGACACGTGATGAATGCGTGTGAAGTATTCTTTCTCCCCTATCCACAGGGATATATATATATATATATATATATATATATATATATATATATATATATATATATATATATATATATATATATATATATATATATATATATATATATATATATATATATATATATATATATATATGATTCCACAAGATAATGATCAGACATCCCTCCAGTTGCATCTCTCAGCACATTAACATCCAAAAGTCTCTCTTTCGTGCGTCTATCAATTAACACATAATCCAATAACGCTCTTTGGCCATCTCTCCTACTTACATACGTATACTTATGTATATATCGCTTTTTAAACCCGGTATTCCCAATCACCAGTCATTTTTCAGCACATAAATCTACGTGCTCTTCACCATTTCCATTTACAACACTGAACACTCCATGTATACCAATCATTCCCTCAACTGCCACATCACTCACCTTTGCATTCAAATCACCCATCACTATAACCCGGTCTTGTGCAGCAAAACCACTAACGCACTTATTCAGCTGCTCCCAAAACACTTGCCTCTCATGATCTTTCTTCTCATGCCCAGGTGCATATGCACCAATAATCACCCATCTCTCTCCATCAACTTTCAATTTTACCCATATCAATCTAGAATTTACTTTCTTACACTCTATCACATACTCCCACAACTCCCGATTGAGGAGTAGTTCTACTCCTTCCCTTGCTCTTGTCCTCTCACTAACCCCTGACTTTACTTCCAAGACATTCCTAAACCACTCTTCCCCTTTACCCTTCAGCTTCGTTTCACTCAGAGCCAAAACATCCAAGTTCCTTTCCTCAAACATACTACCTATCTCTCCTTTTTTCTCATCTTGGTTACAGCCACACATATTTAGACACCCCAATCTGAGCCTTCGAGGAGGATAAGCACTCCTCGCGTGACTCCTTCTTCTGTTTTCCCTTTTAGAAAGTTGAATTACAAGGGGAGGGTTTCTGGCACCCCGATCCCGTCCCCTTTAGTCGCCTTATACGACACGTGAAGAATGCGTGGGAAGTATTCTTAATCCCCTATCCCTCTTTTCTGTGGGGGTTTTCAGAAAAGAAGAGAGAATGTTAGGGTGAAGAGAGTGGTGAGAGTAAGTGAGCTTGGGAATGAGACTTTTGTGAGGAAGTACCAGGAGAGACTGAGTACAGAATGGAAAAAGGTGAGAACAAAGGAGGTAAGGGGAGTGGGGGAGGAATGGGATGTATTTAGGGAAGCAGTGATGGCTTGCGCAAAAGATGCTTGTGGCATGAGAAGCGTGGGAGGTGGGTTGATTAGAAAAGGTAGTGAGTGGTGGGATGAAGAAGTAAGAGTATTAGTGAAAGAGAAGAGAGAGGCATTTCAACGATTTTTGCAGGATGCAAATGAGTGGGAGAGGTATAAAAGAAAGAGGCAGGAGGTCAAGAGAAAGGTGCAAGAGGTGAAAAAGAGGGCAAATGAGAGTTGGGGTGAGAGAGTATCATTAAATTTCAGGGAGAATAAAAAGATGTTTTGGAAGGAGGTAAATAAAGTGCGTAAGACAAGGGAGCAAATGGGAACTTCAGTGAACTGGGCTAAAATCCCCAAGATATATATATATATATATATATATATATATATATATATATATATATATATATATATATATATATATATATGGAAGGTATTAAGAGTATATGGTGTGGGAGGCAAGTTGTTAGAAGCAGTGAAAAGTTTTTATCGAGGATGTAAGGCATGTGTACGTGTAGGAAGAGAGGAAAGTGATTGGTTCTCAGTGAATGTAGGTTTGCGGCAGGTGTGTGTGATGTCTCCATGGTTGTTTAATTTGTTTATGGATGGGGTTGTTAGGGAGGTAAATGCAAGAGTCCTGGAAAGAGGGGCAAGTATGAAGTCTGTTGGGGATGAGAGAGCTTGGGAAGTGAGTCAGTTGTTGTTCGCTGATGATACAGCGCTGGTGGCTGATTCATGTGAGAAACTGCAGAAGCTGGTGACTGAGTTTGGTAAAGTGTGTGGAAGAAGAAAGTTAAGAGTAAATGTGAATAAGAGCAAGGTTATTAGGTACAGTAGGGGTGAGGGTCAAGTCAATTGGGAGGTGAGTTTGAATGGAGAAAAACTGGAGGAAGTGAAGTGTTTTAGATATCTGGGAGTGGATATGTCAGCGGATGGAACCATGGAAGCGGAAGTGGATCATAGGGTGGGGGAGGGGGCGAAAATTTTGGGAGCCTTGAAAAATGTGTGGAAGTCGAGAACATTATCTCGGAAAGCAAAAATGGGTATGTTTGAAGGAGTAGTGGTTCCAACAATGTTGTATGGTTGCGAGGCGTGGGCTATGGATAGAGATGTGCGCAGGAGGATGGATGTGCTGGAAATGAGATGTTTGAGGAAAATGTGTGGTGTGAGGTGGTTTGATCGAGTAAGTAACGTAAGGGTAAGAGAGATGTGTGGAAATAAAAAGAGCGTGGTTGAGAGAGCAGAAGAGGGTGTTTTGAAATGGTTTGGGCACATGGAGAGAATGAGTGAGGAAAGATTGACCAAGAGGATATATGTGTCGGAGGTGGAGGGAACGAGGAGAAGAGGCAGACCAAATTGGAGGTGGAAAGATGGAGTGAAAAAGATTTTGTGTGATCGGGGCCTGAACATGCAGGAGGGTGAAAGGAGGGTTAGGAATAGAGTGAATTGGAGCGATGTGGTATACAGGGGTTGACGTGCTGTCAGTGGATTGAATCAAGGCATGTGAAGCGTCTGGGGTAAACCATGGAAAGCTGTGTAGGTATGTATATTTGCGTGTGTGGACGTGTGTATGTACATGTTTATGGGGGGGGGGGGGGGGGGTTGGGCCATTTCTTTCGTCTGTTTCCTTGCGCTACCTCGCAAACGCGGGAGACAGCGACAAAGTATAAAAGAAAAAAAAAAAAAAAAATATATATATATATATATATATATATATATATATATATATATATATATATATATATAAAGGGCAAATGAGAGTTGGGGTGAGAGAGTATCATTAAATTTTAGGGAGAATAAAAAGATGTTCTGGAAGGAGGTAAATAATGTGCGTAAGACAAGGGAGCAAATGGGAACTTCAGTGAAGGGCGCAAATGGGGAGGTGATAACAAGTAGTGGTGATGTGAGAAGGAGATGGAGTGAGTATTTTGAAGGTTTGTTGAATGTGTTTGATGATAGAGTGGCAGATATAGGGTGTTTTGGTCGAGGTGGTGTGCAAAGTGAGAGGGTTAGGGAAAATGATTTGGTAAGTAGAGAAGAGGTAGTAAAAGCTTTACGGAAGATGAAGGCCGGCAAAGCAGCAGGTTTGGATGGTATTGCAGTGGAATTTATTAAAAAAGGGGGTGACTGTATTGTTGACTGGTTGGTAAGGTTATTTAATGTATGTATGACTCATGGTGAGGTGCCTGAGGATTGGCGGAATGCGTGCATAGTGCCATTGTACAGAGGCAAAGGGGATAAGAGTGAGTGCTCAAATTACAGAGGTATAAGTTTGTTGAGTATTCCTGGTAAATTATATGGGAGGGTATTGATTGAGAGGGTGAAGGCATGTACAGAGCATCAGATTGGGGAAGAGCAGTGTGGTTTCAGAAGTGGTAGAGGATGTGTGGATCAGGTGTTTGCTTTGAAGAATGTATGTGAGAAATACTTAGAAAAGCAAATGGATTTGTATGTAGCATGTATGGATCTGGAGAAGGCATATGATAGAGTTGATAGAGATGCTCTGTGGAAGGTATTAAGAATATATGGTGTGGGAGGCAAGTTGTTAGAAGCAGTGAAAAGTTTTTATCGAGGATGTAAGGCATGTGTACGTGTAGGAAGAGAGGAAAGTGATTGGTTCTTAGTGAATGTAGGTTTGCGGCAGGGGTGTGTGATGTCTCCATGGTTGTTTAATTTGTTTATGGATGGGGTTGTTAGGGAGGTGAATGCAAGAGTTTTGGAAAGAGGGGCAAGTATGAAGTCTGTTGGGGATGAGAGAGCTTGGGAAGTGAGTCAGTTGTTGTTCGCTGATGATACAGCGCTGGTGGCTGATTCATGTGAGAAACTGCAGAAGCTGGTGACTGAGTTTGGTAAAGTGTGTGAAGAAGAAAGTTAAGAGTAAATGTGAATAAGAGCAAGGTTATTAGGTACAGTAGGGTTGAGGGTCAAGTCAATTGGGAGGTGAGTTTGAATGGAGAAAAAGCTGGAGGAAGTGAAGTGTTTTAGATATCTTGGAGTGGATCTGGCAGCGGATGGAACCATGGAAGCGGAAGTGGATCATAGGGTGGGGGAGGGGGCGAAAATTCTGGGAGCCTTGAAGAATGTGTGGAAGTCGAGAACATTATCTCGAAAGCAAAAATGGGTATGTTTGAAGGAATAGTGGTTCCAACAATGTTGTATGGTTGCGAGGCGTGGGCTATGGATAGAGTTGTGCGCAGGAGGATGGATGTGCTGGAAATGAGATGTTTGAGGACAATGTGTGGTGTGAGGTGGTTTGATCGAGTAAGTAACGTAAGGGTAAGAGAGATGTGTGGAAATAAAAAGAGCGTGGTTGAGAGAGCAGAAGAGGGTGTTTTGAAGTGGTTTGGGCACATGGAGAGGATGAGTGAGGAAAGATTTACCAAGAGGATATATGTGTCGGAGGTGGAGGGAACAAGGAGAAGAGGGAGACCAAATTGGAGGTGGAAAGATGGAGTGAAAAATATTTTGTGTAATCGGGGCCTGAACATGCAGGAGGGTGAAAGGAGGGCAAGGAATAGAGTGAACTGGAGCGATGTGGTATACCGGGGTTGACGTGCTGTCAGTGGATTGAAGCAGGGTATGTGAAGCGTCTGGGGTAAACCATGGAAAGCTGTGTAGGTATGTATATTTGCGTGTGTGGACGTATGTATATACATATGTATGGGGGGGGGGGGTGGGGCCATTTCTTTCGTCTGTTTCCTTGCGCTACCTCGCAAACGCGGGAGACAGCGGCAAAGTATAAAAAGAAAAAAAAAAAAAAAAATATATATATATATATATATATATATATATATATATATATATATATATATATATATATATATATATATATATATATATATATATATCAATTACGAGAACCATGTAAGGAGTGAGATATATGCATTGGGATTGGGAACTCATGGACGATAAAGGCATAGCAATCACTTGAACAAGCTTTATAATTCTGTTTTGATACTAGAACGTAACGACATGAATCTTGAGATATCAATAATCAGCGCTCACACGATAATAGAAGTTAGCGAAGTATTAACACAGAGAAGCCGATGGCAAAGAAAGAAAGAAAAAACCCAGGTCCTGATGGTTTCTATCCACTAATATTAAATCTCTCTATAACCGATGAGTCCTGCTAGACTGGAGGCAGGTAGACGGCACTTCTATAAACAAAATGGGAAGGCACGAATTGCTTGGCATTTACCGTCCTATTTGCCTCACATCCTTTATATGTAAACTTTTTTGAGTCAATTATCAGAGATGAAATCATAGGCTACTTGGAGCAACACAGTCTGATCAATTATACACAGCATGGATTTATAAGGTGTTGATCATGCCTTACACCCCCACCCCCCCTTGAATCGATGTTATCAAATACCCACGAAAAAACAAAAACAGTAGATTTTATATTTCTGTACTTCCGGAAACAATCCCACACACACACACACACACACACACACACACACACACACACACGCACACACACACACACACACACACACACACATACACACACACACACACACACACACACACACACACACACACACACACACATACACAAACACACACACACAGAAAACACACACACACACACACACACACACACACACACAAACACACACACACACACACACACACACACACACACACACACACACACGTTGAAGTGATGCATAAAGCCCGAGCCTTGGGATTACTAGTTGCATAGGAAATTGGATAGAAGCCTGGTTAGGTGATGGGAGGCAGAGAGTCGTTATGAATGGTGAATCATTACCGTGTTCACCCGTTACTTTTTTGACAGAGAGCTGAATAACTGAGTGTCGAAATTAGCAGTAGACTCAAAGGTCGTCGGTGCCATATTGAGAAAATAGGGGAAGTTGCGAGAAGATTTAGATGAAATTGCTGAATGGTCTAGAAAAAGGAAAATTCTATTTAACGCCAATAAATGTCATTTGTTACATGTAGGAAACCTCGACTCGACAAAAAATTTGATTATGAACTGATGGGCCACAAGATAAAGGACACCCTTAATGTGAAGGATCTCGAGGTCACTGTCTCCAACAACATTTAATTCTCCCAGCATTACAATGAAACTGCCAAGAAAGCAAATGGGGGTGTTAGGATCTACAACAGAAACTTTTCTTTCAGCTCCAAGGATGTGATATTGCTACTATACCTAAATATAGCTACACTAAATCACGAATAAGCAGTACAGTTTTGGACCCTCTACTTAATCAAGGATATTCTTAAACTGAAAGTAGTGCAACTGAGAGCAACTAAATTGATTGATTCCTTGAGCAACAATCCATATGAAAGACAGCGAGAATAAACTTATTTTCCCTAAGCAAGAGGTGTCACCAGAACAAATTAATAGAATGTTTTGAAACTTTTGCATGATTCAACAACGTCAATATTGAACATTTGTTCATAGTTACGCCAACATATCACCGATAGCAAATAAACTAAAACTTAGAGGTCACTAAGCTAATCTGGACTACGAAATATTTCATTACAAACAACATTATTGATACTTGAAATATGCTTCCAGAGAATATCATTTAAAGCAACACCCTTAATATTTACAAAATTAAACATGATCATCACTAGTCATTATCCGGTATTGAATAATTAATCTAATCAGTCATCATAACCACTGATCTCTCCCTGGCCATGTTGTGATATCATACTAACACTGATTGACCCTATGTCACCTACTTTGGAAGGGTAAGAATTATTGTATCATTCTTCACCATCAGGAATAATATAACCATGGTAAGTCCAGGCAGGAACTCAAGTTTATCCTTACATTGTCTTGATTACAAAAAAGTGGGGATGCATGCCGTTGGTGATGGAATGCAAGACATATTAATGTCCATTCTACCTTGTGACTTTCATGTAAAAATTTCCTTCAGGCATAATAGTGCTGCAAAATATTCTTTTCTACCTGTTTTCCGGCCGGTGTGTACCCTTTTCTTCTATTGCTTTTAAGGGGACTGTATCTTTTGTAAGTAGTGTTAAGGGAAGACCACCTCACTTGGACCTTGGGTCCGTGGAGTCTCTCTCTCTCTCTCTCTCTCTCTCTCTCTCTCTCTCTCTCTCTCTCTCTCTCTCTCTCTCTCTCTCTCTCTCTCTCTCTCTCTCTCTCAGGCGGTATAAGTAGTGGGTTAGCGGAGTTACAGGTCAAATCTAAGATAACTTTTAAGACCAAGGCTGGTAGGCTAGTCCAGTGCGGGAAGGTCAGAGTAAGACGGCGAACCCAAGAGATGGAAAAACGACCCTCTCCGCTGCACACGCAAACGTTAACACTGACAATACAAACATACGTACTGACAGTAAAAAAAGAAAAAGAAAAGGCAAACTCAGTCGAGAAATCAATTCCAAGGAAAATAAGTTTTATATACACAAATATCCGGAGCATCATTACGAAACGCGATGAACTTATGTCCGATGCAGTTACTGAAAAACCGAATATTATTGCAGTCTCAGTAACGTGGGTAAACTCTGAAAATAGACACTTAATCGCCGAGTTAGGAATACCCTAATACAAACTATGTACGAAAGATCGCTTATAGAGGTTCGGTGGTGGAGTTTTGATCTACGTTGATAACAACGTAAGTGCTATTAAGATAAACAAATAGACACACACACTTACGACTCTATGTTGATATTACCGACAAGTTCAAAGGTAAACTATGTCTTGGCGTTAGTTACAGACCTCCTAAACAAAAAGAAGACGACGATAAGATGTTATACAATGAAATCAATATCATAGGAAACCAAAAAGAAGTCATAATAGCAGGAGACTTCTACAGTCCAAACATAAACTGGAACACATTAACAGGTGACTGAGAGAGAACGAGACTAACGGAACTGATTGAAGACGCTTTCCTAAAAATTAATCAAATACCAAACTAGAGGTAAAAAAGAAATTAGATATTGAAATGAAAGACAAACTCTAAATACCAGATTACAGACGTGGAAATTTTGGAAACATCAGACACCAACCAATAAAAACGTTTCAAGCATCTGTTGATATAAAGTTGAAGGTTAGAAAAATAAAGAGCTCTGAAGCACTTATATACCTAGACCAGTTAAATCTTAACAAATCCAACGGCCCAGATAACTTAGCTGCAAGATTATTAAGAGGTCAGCAGACAGCTGATATACCCCATAACAAAAATATTCAACAAATCTCTATCGGATGGGCAGGTGCCAACTGACTGGAAACTAGTAAATGTTACTCCTATTTATAAATTAGGAGACAGAATGTATGCCTTGAACTACCGCCCAATTGGCCTTACGTTAGTGTTAGATAAAACGATGGAAACATTAATACTAGATAAAGTTGTCGTTTCTAGATCACAAAATTATATCGGACAACCAACACGGTTTCCGCTGTAGAAGATCCTGCCTGAAAAATTTGCTGGAATTTTTTCCATGTCATTTATCCGAATTGGAAAGGAAAAGAACCATCTGATATAGCATACTTAGATTTCCAAAAAACTTTCGATGAAGTACCTCACAAGAGACTTTTGTGTAAAATCAAAGCACACGGAATTGGTGAAGATCTCTGTACATGAATCAGAGACTAGCTTATCAGAAGAAAGCAGCGTTTAGTAGTAAACGTCGAAGCCTCAAATTAGCTAGACGTAACGAGTGGTGTACCACAGGGGTAGGTCCAAGGCCCTCACCCTTCTTATAATATACATTAATGACCTAGAACTTGGTCTCATATCTAAGACCTCCAAATCTGCTGACGATACTAAAGTAGGAGGTAAAGCTGTAAACAGGCGGGCTGCGAAATCATGAAAAAGATCTTAATTCGCTAGCAAAGTGGTCAGATAGATGGTAAATAAAGTTCAATGTAGACAAGTGTAAAGTCATGCACTTTGGAGACAAGAATATACATTACGACTACAAACTATTCGGAAACTAAAGTAAATGAAGAAAAAGACCTTGAGGTTGTCATTAACAACAATCTGAAGTACACTAAACAGTGTCAAGTAGCATTCAAAAAGGCAACTGAACGTTGTTTCATAGCCAGGAGCATAGATCACAAGACACCAGAAAGAAATTTTCATACTTTATGATTCTGTAGTATGACCACACTTTGAATATGCAGACCAGTTTTGGTCTCCAAACTATAAAATATACGAGGAAAAATTAGAGCAGGTGCAAAGATCTCGACAAAACCAATCCCATCCCTCAGAAATCTAGCATATAAAAGAGAGGCTAGAATGAGTGGATTTCTTCTCCCTTAAAACGCTTAAACTTCGCGGCTACTTATTCCAAGTGTTCAAAATTCTGAACAAGTTCAATAACGCAAACCCCGAACATCTTTACAAATACAAGAAAGTAGGGTTACCAGGACAAATGGAATAATAGTCAAAGTTGAAGATGTAGTACGGACGTGGGGAAAAAAGCTTCTTTTCCTATAGGTGTGTTAAGCACTGGAATAAGTGACCGTCAGACGTCGTGAATGCTAAGACCATATATACCTTTAAAAGTTGTTTGACAAATGCTTTATAGACCAATCAGGCCTCCTGTTGTCTCTCTTTTTCATGTAAACTCCTCTCTCTCTCTCTCTCTCTCTCTCTCTCTCTCTCTCTCTCTCTCTCTCTCTCTCTCTCTCTCTCTCTCTCTCTCTCTCTCTCTCTCTCTCTCTCTCTCTCTCTCTCTCTCAGCCCACAAACAAACAATTTCTCCAACTCACACACACATCTGACAACACGTAACTCACGCGACTCGTTCTTCGTATTTCTATTCTATATCTTCCTAAGGTGAGCATCACGCGTTAGCCCTGTCCTGTAGACAAAACCTGTCCGAAAAATTCGGAAGAAAGTATTTTCTTGGTATCTCCATATATGACAGTCGTTTCATGGAAAGATAAAGGATATGTTCGAACACTCGCTCACACACACTCTAATGACTAAATCTGGTTGCTTTGAATTAAAATTTACAGAAAACTGAATTTAAGTTTAATGGTGCAAACTTAGTCCAACTCCGTTTAAGCAGCGCTCCACTAATTTTTCTCTTCCCAGTCACCAGTGCCCTTAAAAAGGAAAAGCTCCTCATGATGGACAGGGTGAGTCTGTGTGTGTGCGTGTGTGTGAGTCTGTGTGTGTGTGTGTGTGTGTGTGTGTGTGTGTATGTGTGTGTGTGTGTGTGTGTGTGTTTGTGTGTGTGTACTTCCGCTTCGGGACGAATGCAGGTGCTTGGAAAGATGATGTTCTCGGAATCATTCCACCGTACTTGATATATGATGTGAAAACGAGGTTGTCAATATAAGCTGATTGAAACTGACCGTCTTCATTGCTTTGATTATCGTATGGCTTTGATATTTAAGAGGTTTGGTAACATATTCGATACATTTATAATAGCATGTGATTTATCTATACAATACAATTCATTGACTCCAACTTAGATTACCTTTCCAAGTGTCTTCAATGTTTCGCGATGTGACACTACATACCAGTGGGGATGTCTGACTCTTGCATCAAAACACGTTTGTTGCTTTATGGTTATGTTCAAAAATATTTCTATGACGACTCGATGACATGGTGATTAACTAAATGATGAAAGATGAAGATTATACATGCTTTTCAAACAGGAGTAAAATTTGGCATGACTGCTCTACTCATCGTGTAATATATTCTTGCTTCCTTTAATTTGATTCCTGGAGTAATGAGTCAAAGAAAAATCCAGTTTATATATATATATATATATATATATATATATATATATATATATATATATATATATATATATATATATATATATATATATATATATATATATATATATGCATATAGTTATTTAATACTAATCTAGGCCCATAGCCTAGCGGTAACATTCCCGCCTGTGGTACGGGAGTCCCAGGTTCGATCCTGGCTGTTGGAGGTTTATATGTTCTATGAAGATGCATTTTCCTGTGCACTTTGTTCGTATACATATATGTATATATATATATATATATATATATATATATATATATATATATATATATATATATATACATATATATATATATATATATATATATATACATATATATATAATTATTCCTGGGGGTAGGAGAGAAAGAATACTTCCCACTTATTTCCTGCGTGTCATAGAAGGCGACTGAAAGGGGAGGGAGCAGGGGTCTGGAAATCGTCCCCTCTCGTTTTTTTTAATTTTCAAAAAGAAAGAACAGAGAAGAATAAAGAGTGAGGATATTCCCTCAAAGACCGAGTCCTCTGTTCTTAACACTACCTCGCTAACGCGGGAAATAGCGAATAGTATGAAAGAAGGATATGACAGAAGCTTTGTCGCTGTCTCCCGCGTTTGCGAGGTAGCGCAAGGGAACAGACGAAAGAAATGGCCCAACCCACCCCCATACACATGCATATACATACGTCCACACACGAAAATATACATACCTACACAGCTTTCCATGGTTTACCCCAGACGTTTCACATGCCCTGATTCAATCCACTGACAGCACGTCAAGCCCGGTCTACCACATCGATCCAGTTCACTCTATTCCTTGCCCACCTTTCACCCTCCTGCGTGTTCAAGTCCCGATCACTCAAAATCTTTTTCACTCCATCTTTCCACCTCCAATTTGGTCTCCCACTTCTCCTCGTTCCCTCCACCTCCGACACATATATCCTCTTGGTCAAACTTTCCTCACTCATTCTCTCCATGTGCCCAAACCATTTCAAAACACCCTATTCTGCTCTCTCAACCACGCTCTTTTTATTTCCACACATCTCTCTTACCCTTACATTACTTACTCGATCAAACCACCTCACACCACACATTGTCCTCAAACATCTCATTTCCAGCACATCCATCCTCCTGCGAACGACTCTTTCCATAGCCCACGCCTCGCAACAATGAAACATTGTTGGAACCACTATTCCTTCAAACGTACCCATTTTTGCTTTCCGAGATAATGTTCTCGATTTCCAAACATTCTTCAAGGCTCCCAGGATTTTCGCCCCCTCCCCCAACCTATGATCCACTTCCGCTTCCATGGTTCCATCCGCTGCCAGATCCACTCCCAGATATCTAAAACACTTTACTTCCTCTAATTTCTCTCCATTCAAACTTACCACCCAAATTGACTTGACCCTCAACCCTACTGTACCTAATAACCTTGCTCTTATTCACATTTAATCTTAACATTCTTCTTTCACACACTTTACCAAACTCAGTCACCAGCTTCTGCAGTTCCTCACATGAATCAGCCTGCAGCGCTGTATCATCAGCGAACAACAACCGACTCACTTCCCAAGCTCTCTCATCACCAACAGACTGCATACTTGCCCTTCGTTCCAAAACTCTTGCATTCACCTCCCTAACAACTCCATCCATAAACAAATTAAACAACCATGGAGACATCACACACCCTTGCCGCAAACCTACATTCACTGAGAACCAATCACTTTCCTCTCTTCCTACACGTACACATGCCTTACATCCTCGATAAAAACTTTTCACTGCTTCTAACAACTTCCTAACACACCATATGTTCTTAGTACCTACCACAGAGCATCTCTATCAACTCTATCATATGCCTTCTCCAGATCCAGAAATGCTACTTACAAATCCATTTGCTTTTCTAAGTATTTCTCACATACATTCTTCAAAGCAAACACCTGATCCACACATCCTCTACCACTTCTGCAACCAAACTGCTTTTCCCCAATCTGATGCGCTGTACATGCCTTCACCCTCTCAATCAATACCCTTCCATATAATTTACCAGGAATACTGAACAAACTTATACCTCTGTAATTTGAGCACTCACTCTTATCTCCTTTGCCTTTGTACACTGGCACTATGCAAGCATTCCGCCGATCCTCAGGCACCTCACCATGAATCATACATACATTAAATAACCTTACCAACCAGTCAACAATACAGTCACCCCTTTTTTAATAAATTCCACTGCAGTACCATCCAAACCTACTGTCTTACCGGCTCTCATATTCCGTAAAGCTTTTTCTACCTCTTCTCTGTTTACCAAATCATTTTCCCTAACCCTCTCACTTTGCACACCACTTCGACCAAATCTTTTTATTCTCCCTAAAATTTAATGATACTCTCTCACCCCAACTCTCATTTGCCCTCTATTATTTTGCTTTGTCGCTGTCTCTCGCGTTAGCGAAGTAGCGCAAGGAAACAGACGAAAGAATGGCCCAGCCCACCCACATACCCATGTATATACATATATGTCCACACACGCAAATATACATACCTATACATCTCAATTTATACATATATATACACACACACATATACATGTATACACATGTACCTAATTCGTAATGCCTGCCTTTATTCATTCTATCGCCACCTCGCCACACATGGAATAACAACCCCTTCCCCCCTCATCTGTGCGAGGTAGCGCTAGGAAAGACAACAGAGGCACCATTCGTTCACACTCAGTCTCCAGCTGTCATGTAATAATATATATAAGGGGAGTGGGGGAGGAATGGGATGTATTTAGGGAATCAATGATGGATTGCGCAAAAGATGCTTGTGGCATGAGAAGGGTGGGAGGTGGGTTGATTAGAAAGGGTAGTGAGTGGTGGGATGAAGAAGTAAGATTATTAGTGAAAGAGAAGAGAAAGGCATTTGGACGATTTTTGCAGGGAAAAAATGCAATTGAGTGGGAGATGTATAAAAGAAAGAGACAGGAAGTCAAGAGAAAGGTGCAAGAGGTGAAAAAGAGGGCAAATGAGAGTTGGGGTGAGAGAGTATCATTAAATTTTAGGGACCATAAAAAGATGTTCTGGAAGGAGGTAAATAAAGTGCGTAAGACAAGGGAGCAAATGGGAACTTCAGTGAAGGGCGCAAATGGGGAGGTGATAACAGGTAGTGGTGATGTGAGAAGGAGATGGAGTGAGTATTTTGAAGGTTTGTTGAATGTGTTTGATGATAGAGTGGCAGATATAGGGTGTTTTGGTCGAGGTGGTGTGCAAAGTGAGAGGGTTTGGGAAAATGATTTGGTAAACAGAGAAGATGTAGTAAAAGCTTTGCGGAAGATGAAAGCCGGCAAGGCTTTGGATAGTACTGCAGTGGAATTTATTAAAAAAGGGGGTGACTGTATTATTGACTGGTTGGTAAGGTTATTTAATGTATGTATGACTCATGGTCAGGTGCCTGAGGATTGGCGGAATGCGTGCATAGTGCCATTGTACAAAGGCAAAGGGGATAAGAGTGAGTGCTCAAATTACAAAGGTATAAGTTTGTTGAGTATTCATGGTAAATTATATTGGAGGGTATTGATTGAGAGGGTGACGGCATGGACAGAGCATCAGATTGGGGAAGAGCAGTGTGGTTTCAGAAGTGGTAGAGGATGTGTGGATCAGGTGTTTGCTTTGAAGAATGTATGTGAGAAATACTTAGAAAAGCAAATGGATTTGTATGTAGCATTTATGGATCTGGAGAAGGCATATGATAGAGTTGATAGAGATGCTCTGTGGAAGGTATTAAGAAAATATGGTGTGGGAGGCAAGTTGTTAGAAGCAGTGAAAAGTTTTTATCGAGGATATAAGGCATGTGTACGTGTAGGAAGAGAGGAAAGTGATTGGTTCTCAGTGAATATAGGTTTGCGGCAGGGGTGTGTGATGTCTCCATGATTGTTTAATTTGTTTATGGATGGGGTTGTTAGGGAGGTGAATGCAAGAGTTTTGGAAAGAGGGGCAAGTATGAAGTCTGTTGGGGATGAGAGAGCTTGGGAAGTGAGTCAGTTGTTGTTCGCTGATGATACAGCGCTGGTGGCTGATTCATGTGAGAAACTGCAGAAGCTGGTGACTGAGTTTGGTAAAGTGTGTGAAAGAAGAAAGTTAAGAGTAAATGTGAATAAGAGCAAGGTTATTAGGTACAGTAGGGTTGAGGGTCAAGTCAATTGGGAGGTAAGTTTGAATGGAGAAAAACTGGAGGAAGTAAAGTGTTTTAGATATCTGTGAGTGGATCTGGCAGCGGATGGAACCATGGAAGCGTAAGTGGATCATAGGGTGGGGGAGGGGGCGAAAATTCTGGGAGACTTGAAGAAAATGTGGAAGTCGAGAACATTATCTCGGAAAGCAAAAATGGGTATGTTTGAAGGAATAGTGGTTCCAACAATGTTGTATGGTTGCGAGGCGTGGGCTATGGATAGAGTTGTGCGCAGGAGGATGGAAGTGCTGGAAATGAGATGTTTGAGGACAATGTGTGGTGTGAGGTGGTTTGATCGAGTGAGTAACGTAAGGGTAAGAGAGATGTGTAGAAATAAAAAGAGCGTGGTTAAGAGAGCAGGAGAGGGTGTTTTGAAATGGTTTGGGCACATGGAGAGAATGAGTGAGTAACGATTGACCAAGATGATATATGTGTCGGAGGTGGAGGGAACGAGGAGAAGTGGGAGACCAAATTGGAGGTGGAAAGATGGAGTGAAATAGATTTTGTGTGATCGGGGCCTGAACATGCAGTAGGGTGAAAGGATGGCAAGGAATAGAGTGAATTGGATCGATGTGGTATACCGGGGTTGACGTGCTGTCAGTGGATTGAATCAGGGCATGTGAAGCGTCTGGGGTAAACCATGGAAAGCTGTGTAGGTATGTATATTTGCGTGTGTGGACGTATGTGTATACATGTGTATGGGGGTGGGTTGGGCCATTTCTTTCGTGTGTTTCCTTGCGCTACCTCACAAACGCGGGAGACAGCGACAAAGCAAAAAAAAAAAAAGAAAAAAGAAATATATATATATATATATATATATATATATATATATATATATATATATATATATATATATATATATATATATATATATATATATATATATATATATATGTATATCCCTGGGGATAGGGGAGAAAGAATACTTCCCACGTATTCCTTGCGTGTCGTAGAAGGCGACTAAAAGGGGAGGGAGCGGGGGGCTGGAAATCCTCCCCTCTCACTTTTTTTTTTTAATTTTCCAAAAGAGGGAACAGAGAAGGGGCCCAGGTGAGGATATTCCCTCAAGGGCCCAGTCCTCTGTTCTCAACGCTACCTCGCTAATGCGGGAAATGGCGAATAGTATGAAAGAAAGAAAGATATATATATATATATATATATATATATATATATATATATATATATATATATATATATATATATATATATATATACATATATATTCGCTATTTCCCTTAATTTTTAGGATACATAACTATATTCATATTCCCCTGAACCTATTCAATTACATTCCAATTTTTTGTAATTGTTTATCCTAATTAATCTTTTTTGACCATAATCGTTTGTGTTTTGTTTTCAACTAAAAATTTTTTGACAATATGATTTATATATTTTTCCCTCGTATTTCTTTTTTTTATATCTGTCGTTGCATTTCCATTATCATTCAATGTATGTTAGTCTGTTTGACTGTGTTGTGTCAGTTTGTCAGAACCAGTTTCTCTCTTCTTACTCTGATCTTTACAACCAATGCTTTCTGTGTCTGTCACAGTTCTTTTTGTCAGTTCACTAGATTTTATTCGCTGTATAAGACTGACTTTTATTTAATATAGAGTATATCAAGTTCTCAATTTGTTACCCTTCTGCATGCCATTGTACATCTGTTAGGTTTACCCCTAAATGCTGCGAAAAAAGGAACACTTTAACTCAAAAACAATTTTAAAATCTATTTTTACTATTACAAATCGGCTATTCCCACTGCTAACCACAGGATAAACGTCTTAGAGATCTTGCTTAAGAAACAATGGAGTCTATATGCATATTACGGTGATACATTGTCACAAGCAGAGAAAAGTCAAGCAATCTATGTTTTCAACACTCTGTGCAATATGATATAACTATTATAATCATGAAATTCAAAGATAGTATACTCAACGCCACGGTACGAAAAATAGTGTTCGTAAGCTCTCATCCAAACTTTCTCACCTATTACTTTTACAAAGTTTAAAAACGAACGACTAAAAATTTTTCAGATATTAATCAGAGTTGAGATTTTTTTCTAGAATGGAAAACAACGTTTCATTTGACCTGCTGTGGTTACAGTTAGGTTTTGGACTGGAAAGACTGTCAGCAGCTGAGTTGCAGGGTTTGGGTTCGAAGAGGGATTTAAAAAGAGGATTTCAACCTCGAGTACGCTAGAGAAAGCTTAGCCTCTCTGTTTTGAGGGAATACGAACACACAAACACACAGGCATACATACACACAGACACACACACATACATATATATATAAATATATATATATATATATATATATATATATATATATATATATATATATATATATATATATATATATATATATATATATATATGTGTGTGGATATATATATATTTTTTTTTTTTTTTTTTGCTTTGTCGCTGTCTCCCACGTTTGCGAGGTAGCGCAAGGAAACAGACGAAAGAAATGGCCCAACCCACCCCCATACACATATATATACATACGTCCACACACGCAAATATACATACCTACACAGCTTTCCATGGTTTACCCAAGACGCTTCACATGCCTTGATTCAATCCACTGGCAGCACGTCAACCCCGGTATACCACATCGCTCCAATTCACACTATTCCTTGCCCTCCTTTCACCCTCCCGCATGTTCAGGCCCCGATCACACAAAATCTTTTTCACTCCATCTTTCCACCTCCAATTTGGTCTCCCTCTTCTCCTCGTTCCCTCCACCTCCGACGCATATATCCTCTTGGTCAATCTTTCCTCACTCATTCTCTCCATGTGCCCAAACCATTTCAAAACACACTCTTCTGCTCTCTCAACCACGCTCTTTTTGTTTATATATATATGTATATATATATATATGTATATTATCCCTGGGGATAGGGGTGAAAGAATACTTCCCACGTATTCCTCGCGTGTCGTAGAAAGCGACTAGAGGGGACGAGAGCGGGGGGCCAGAAATCCTCCCCTCCTTGTATTAACTTTCTAAAATGGGAAACAGAAGAAGGAGTCACGCGGGGAGTGCTCATCCTCCTCGAAGGCTCAGAGTGGGGTGCCTAAATGTGTGTGGATGTAACCAAGATGTGAAAAAAGGAGAGATAGGTAGTATGTGACTCCTTCTTCTGTTTCCCATTTTAGAAAGTTAATACAAGGAGGGGAGGATTTCTGGCCCCCCGCTCCCGTCCCCTCTAGTCGCTTTCTACGACACGCGAGGAATACGTGGGAAGTATTCTTTCACCCCTATCCCCAGGGATAATATACATATATATATACATATACACATACACACACATACACATACATACGCACATATACACACACACACACATACATATATATACATATGAAAAATGTAAGAAACAATTTAGAAAACTGAAACTTCTAGCTTGAAATGAATGAAAAAGAATGAATGTCACATAATGGTTCAACCTCTGGCTATGGAAAAAAGGAAATGTATAATTTATTTACACAAACGTCAATAGCAGTTCTCATCAATTTATCCACTGTATCAATAAGCTTCAATGTCTAAGCTACATTTTTTCTCCAATTTCACTATTTTCCTTCACATTTTCAATTGTGTCTGAAGGTTCTACTTCAAGAGTGATTGTTTTTCCAGTAAGGGTCTTCACATCTTGGTTACATCCACACACATTTAGGCACCCCACTCTGAGCCTTCGAGGAGGATGCTTTACTTGTGGTGCTGACTTCCGGCCACTTGGTTCAGTGCAGTGTGGCGCAGACGGAGGCCAGATGAACCAAACGCTATATTGCCGTAGTCGTTCTCTCTCGTCGCTACCTGGCTGGCTTGCCACTGGTTGCTCGAGTCTCTCCCACTGGTTGACGGTGTCTCGAGATGGTGCACGTGGAGAGGTCACAACAGCTGGCGGTGGGGCACGACACCAAGCGATAGGTGGTAGAGGAGGAAGCTGCTGCTGCTGCTGCTGCACATATGACCACGGTGCAGCTCCACTACTAGATGAAGTTTCTCTGTAAAGACTTCATGCCAATACTCCTTTACAAAGTTGACCTCATGGAAGGGAATATCTAATCTACGACACACCCACTCTGCATCTTCTGCTTCAGCATCTGTGGTGCAATGGCCTTTTTCATCTTTTTCATCCCAGTTTCGCATAAATACACCAATAACTTCATAACCTTTTCTTTTGAGCAGAAGAGCAGAAACGGCACTGTCCACTCCACCGGATAAATTATATGGGAGGGTATTATATGGGAGGGTATTGATTGAGAGGATGAAGGCATGTACAGAACATCAGATTGGGGAAGAGCAGTGTGGTTTCAGAAGTGGTAGAGGATGTGTGGATCAGGTGTTTGCTTTGAAGAATGTATGTGAGAAATACTTAGAAAAGCAAATGGATTTGTATGTAGCATTTATGGATCTGGAGAAGGCATATGATAGAGTTGATAGAGATGCTCTGTGGAAGGTATTAAGAATATATGGTGTGGGAGGAAAGTTGTTAGAAGCAGTGAAAAGTTTTATCGAGGATGTAAGGCATGTGTACGTGTAGGAAGAGAGGAAAGTGATTGGTTCTCAGTGAATGTAGGTTTGAGGCAGGGGTGTGTGATGTCTCCATGGTTGTTTAATTTGTTTATGGATGGGGCTGTTAGGGAGGTAAATGCAAGAGTTTTGGAAAGAGGGGCAAGTATGAAGTCTGTTGGGGATGAGAGTGCTTGGGAAGTGAGTCAGTTGTTGTTCGCTGATGATACAGCGCTGGTGGCTGATTCATGTGAGAAACTGCAGAAGCTGGTGACTGAGTTTGGTAAAGTGTGTGGAAGAAGAAAGTTAAGAGTAAATGTGAATAAGAGCAAGGTTATTAGGTACAGTAGGGTTGAGGGTCAAGTCAATTGGGAGGTGAGTTTGAATGGAGAAAAACTGGAGGAAGTGAAGTGTTTTAGATATCTGGGAGTGGATCTGGCAGCGGATGGAACCATGGAAGCGGAAGTGGATCATAGGGTGGGGGAGGGAGCGAAAATTCTGGGGGCCTTGAAGAATGTGTGGAAGTCGAGAACATTATCTCGGAAAGCAAAAATGGGTATGTTTGAAGGAATAGTGGTTCCAACAATGTTGTATGGTGGCGAGGCGTGGGCTATGGATAGAGTTGTGCGCAGGAGGATGGAAGTGCTGGAAATGAGATGTTTGAGGACAATGTGTGGTGTGAGGTGGTTTGATCGAGTGAGTAACGTAAGGGTAAGAGAGATGTGTGGAAATAAAAAGAGCGTGGTTGATGGAGCAGAAGAGGGTGTTTTGAAGTGGTTTGGGCACATGGAGAGAATGAGTGAGGAAAGATTGACCAAGAGGATATATGTGTCGGAGGTGGAGGGAACGAGGAGAAGAGGGAGACCAAATTGGAGGAGGAAAGATGGAGTGAAAAAGATTTTGTGTGATCGGGACCTGAACATGCAGGAGGGTGAAAGGAGGGCAAGGAATAGAGTGAATTGGAGCGATATGATATACCGTGGTTGACGTGCTGTCAGTGGATTGAATCAAGGTATGTGAAGCGTCTGGGGTAAACCATGGAAAGCTGTGTAGGTATGTATATTTGCGTGTGTGGACGTATGTATATACATGTGTATGGGGGGGGGGGGTTGGGCCATTTCTTTCGTCTGTTTCCTTGCGCTACCTCGCAAAAGCGGGAGACAGCGACAAAGTATAAAAAAAAAAAAAAGGTAATATGTTTGAGGAAAGGAACCTGGATGTTTTGGCTCTGAGTGAAACGAAGCTCAAGGGTAAAGGGGAAGAGTGGTTTGGGAATCTTTTGGGAGTAAAGTCAGGGGTTAGTGAGAGGACAAGAGCAAGGGAAGGAGTAGCAATACTCCTGAAACAGGAGTTGTGGGAGTATGTGATAGAATGTAAGAAAGTAAATTCTCGATTAATATGGGTAAAACTGAAAGTTGATGGAGAGAGGTGGGTGTTTATTGGTGCATATGCACCTGGGCATGAGAAGAATGATCATGAGAGGCAAGTGTTTTGGGAGCAGCTGAATGAGTGTGTTAGTGGTTTTGATGCACGAGACCGGGTTATAGTGATGGGTGATTTGAATCCAAAGGTGAGTAATGTGGCAGTTGAGGGAATAATTGGTATACATGGAGTGTTCAGTGTTGTAAATGGAAATGGTGAAGAGCTTGTAGATTTATGTGCTGAAAAAGGACTGATGATTGGGAATACCTTGTTTAAAAAGCGAGATATACATAAGTATACTTATGTAAGTAGGAGAGATGGCCAGAGAGCGTTATTGGATTACGTGTTAATTGACAGGCTCGCGAAAGAGAGACTTTTGGATGTTAATGTGCTGAGAGGTGCAACTGGAGGGATATCTGATCATTATCTTGTGGAGGCTAAGGTGAAGATTAGTATGGGTTTTCAGAAAAGAAGAGTGAATGTTGAGGTGAAGAGGGTGGTGAGAGTAAGTGAGCTTGGGAAGGAGACCTGTGTGAGGAAGTACCAGGAAAGACTGAATACAGAATGGAAAAAGGTGAGAACAATGGAAGTAAGGGGAGTGGGGGAGGAATGGGATGTATTTAGGGAATCAGTGATGGATTGCGCAAAAGATGCTTGTGGCATGAGAAGAGTGGGAGGTGGGTTGATTAGAAAGGGTAGTGAGTGGTGGGATGAAGAAGTAAGAGTATTAGTGAAAGAGAAGAGAGAGGCATTTGGACGATTTTTGCGGGGAAAAAATGCAATTGAGTGGGAGATGTATAAAAGAAAGAGACAGGAGGTCAAGAGAAAGGTGCAAGAGGTGAAAAAAAGGGCAAATGAGAGTTGGGGTGAGAGAGTATCATTAAATTTTAGGGAGAATAAAAAGATGTTCTGGAAGGAGGTAAATAAAGTGCGTAAGACAAGGGAGCAAATGGGAACTTCAGTGAAGGGCGCAAATGGGGAGGTGATAACAAGTAGTGGTGATGTGAGAAGGAGATGGAGTGAGTATTTTGAAGGTTTGTTGAATGTGTTTGATGATAGAGTGGCAGATATAGTGTCTTTTGGTCGAGGTGGTGTGCAAAGTGAGAGGGTTGGGGAAAATGATTTGGTAAACAGAGAAAAGGTAGTGAAAGCTTTGCGGAAGATGAAAGCCGGCAAGGCAGCAGGTTTGGATGGTATTGCAGTGGAATTTATAAAAAAAAGGGGGTGACTGTATTGTTGACTGGTTGGTAAGGTTATTTAATGTATGTATGACTCATGGTGAGGTGCCTGAGGATTGGCGGAATGCGTGCATGGTGCCATTGTACAAAGGCAAAGGGGATAAGAGTGAGTGCTCAAATTACAGAGGTATAAGTTTGTTGAATATTCCTGGTAAATTATATGGGAGGGTATTGATTGAGAGGGTGAAGGCATGTACAGTCAATCAGATTGGGGAAGAGCAGTGTGGTTTCAGAAGTGGTAGAGGATGTGTGGATCAGGTGTTTGCTTTGAAGAATGTATGTGAGAAATACTTAGAAAAGCAAATGGATTTGTATGTAGCATTTATGGATCTGGAGAAGGCATATGATAGAGTTGATAGAGATGCTCTGTGGAAGGTATTAAGAATATATGGTGTGGGAGGAAAGTTGTTAGAAGCAGTGAAAAGTTTTTGTCGAGGATGTAAGGCATGTGTACGTGTAGGAAGAGAGGAGACTGATTGGTTCTCGGTGAATTTACGTTTGCGAAAGGGGTGTGTGATGTCTCCATGGTTGTTTAATTTGTTTATGGATGGGGTTGTTAGGGAGGTAAATGCAAGAGTTTTGGAAAGAGGGGCAAGTATGAAGTCTGTTGGGGATGAGAGAGCTTGGGAAGTGAGTCAGTTGTTGTTCGCTGATGATACAGCGCTGGTGGCTGATTCATGTGAGAAACTGCAGAAGCTGGTGACTGAGTTTGGTAAAGTGTGTGGAAGAAGAAATTAAGAGTAAATGTGAATAAGAACAAGGCTATTAGGTACAGTAGGGTTGAGGGTCAAGTCAATTGGGAGGTGAGTTTGAATGGAGAAAAACTGGAGGAAGTGAAGTGTTTTAGATATCTGGGAGTGGATCTGGCAGCGGATGGAACCATGGAAGCGGAAGTGGATCATAGGGTGGGGGAGGGGGCGAAAATTCTGGGGGCCTTGAAGAATGTGTGGAAGTCGAGAACATTATCTCGGAAAGCAAAAATGGGTATGTTTGAGGGAATAGTGGTTAAAACAATGTTGTATGGTTGCTAGGCGTGGGCTATGGATAGAGCTGTGCGCAGGAGGATGGATGTGTTGGAAATGAGATGTTTGAGGACAATGTGTGGTGTGAGGTGGTTTGATCGAGTGAGTAACGTAAGGGTAAGAGAGATGTGTGGAAATAAAAAGAGCGTGGTTGAGAGAGCAGAAGAGGGTGTTTTGAAGTGGTTTGGGCACATGGAGAGAATGAGTGAGGAAAGATTGACCAAGAGGATATATGTGTCGGAGGTGGAGGGAACGAGGAGAAGAGGGAGACCAAATTGGAGGTGGAAAGATATAGTGAAAAAGATTTTGTGTGATCGGGGCCTGAACATGCAGGAGGGTGAAAGGAGGGCAAGGAATAGAGTGAATTGGAACGATGTGGTATACCGGGATTGACGTGCTGTCAGTGGAGTGAATCAAGGCATGTGAAGCGTCTGGGGTAAACCATGGAAAGCTGTGTAGGTATGTATATTTGCGTGTGTGGACTTATGTATATACATGTGTATGGGGGGGGTTGGGATATTTCTTTCGTCTGTTTCCATGCGCTACCTCGCAAACGCGGGAGACAGCGACAAGATATAATAAAAAAAAAAAAAAAAAAATATTTATATATATATGTATATATATGTGTATATATATATATATATATATATATATATATATATATATATATATATATATATATATATATATATATATATATATATATATATATATATATATATATATATATATATGTATATATATATATTGTTGGAACCACTATTCCTTTAATCATACCCATTTTTGTTTTCCGAGATAATGTTCTCGACTTCCACACATTCTTCAAGGCCCACAGAATTTTCGCCCCCTCCCCCACCCTACGATCCACTTCCTCCAGTTTTTCTCCATTCAAACTCACCTCACAATTGACTTGACCCTCAACCCTACTGTACCTAATAACTTTGCTCTTATTCACATTTACTCTTAATTTTCTTCTTCCACACACTTTACCAAACTCATTCACCAGCTTCTGCAGTTCCTCACATGAAAAGCCACCAGCGCTGTATCATCAGCGAACAACAACTGACTCACTTCCCAAGCTCTCTCATCCACAACAGCCTTCATACTTCCCCCTCTTTCCAAAACTGTTGCATTTACCTCCCTAACAACCCCATCCATAAACAAATTAAACAACCATGGAGACATCACACACCCCTGCCGCAAACCTACATTCACTGAGAACCAATCACTTTCCTCTCTTCCTACACGTACACATGCCTTACATCCTCGATAAAAACTTTTCACTGCTTCTAACAACTTTCCTCCCACACCATATATTCTTAATACCTTCCACAGAGCATCTCTATCAACTCTATCATATGCTTTCTCCAGATCCATAAATGCTACATACAAATCCATTTGCTTTTCTAGGTATTTCTCACATACATTCTTCAAAGCAAACACCTGATCCACACATCCTCTACCACTTCTGAAACCACACTGCTCTTCCCCAATCTGATGCTCTGTACATGCCTTCACTCTCTCAATCAATACCCTCCCATATAATTTACCAGGAATACTCAGCAAACTTATACCTCTGTAATTTGAGCACTCACTCTTATCCCCTTTACCTTTGTACAATGGCACTATGCACGCATTCCGACAATCCTCAGGCACCTCACCATGAGTCATACATACATTAAATAACCTTACCAACCAGTCAACAATACAGTCACCCCCTTTTTTAATAGATTACACTGCAATACCATCCAAACCTGCTGCCTTTCCGGGTTTCATCTTCCGCAAAGCTTTCACTTCCTCTTCTCTGTTTACCAAATCATTTTCCCTAACCCTCTCACTTTGCACACCACCTCGACCAAAACACCCTATATCTACCACTCTATCATCAAACTTATTGATACAGTGGTTAATTATATGAGAACTGCTATTGACGCTTGTGTAAATAAATTATACATTTCCTTTTTCCATAGCCAGAGGTTGAACCATTATGTGACATTCATTTTTTCATTCATTTCAAGCTAGAAGTTTCAGTTTTCTAAATTGTTTCTTACATTTTTCATATGTATATATATGTATGTGTGTATGTGTGTATATTTGCGTATGTATGTGTATGTGTGTGTATGTGTATATGTATATATATATATATATATACTTCCCACGTATTCCTCGCGTGTCGTAGAAAGCGACTAGAGGGGACTGGAGCGGGGGCCAAAAATCCTCCCCTCCTTGTATTAACTTTCTAAAATGGGGAATATATATAGATATATAGATATATATATTGCGGTGCCTAAATGTGTGTGGATGTAACCAAGATGTGAAAAAAGGAGAGATAGGTAGTATGTTTGAGGAAAGGAACCTGGATGTTTTGGCTCTGAGTGAAACGAAGCTCAAGGGTAAAGGGGAAGAGTGGTTTGGGAATCTTTTGGGAGTAAAGTCAGGGGTTAGTGAGAGGACAAGAGCGAGGGAAGGAGTAGCAGTACTCCTGAAACAGGAGTTGTGGGAGTATGTGATAGAATGGAAAAAAGTAAATTCTCGATTAATATGGGTAAAACTGAAAGTTGATGGAGAGAGATGGGTGATTATTGGTGCATATGCACCTAGGCATGAGAAGAAAGATCAAGAGAGTCAAGTGTTTTGGGAGCAGCTGAATGAATGTGTTAGTGGTTTTGATGCACGAGACCGGGTTATAGTGATGGGTGATTTGAATGCAAAGGTGAGTAATGTGGCAGTTGAGGGAATAATTGGTATACATGGGGTGTTCAGTGTTGTGAATGGAAATGGTGAAGAGCTTGTGGATTTATGTGCTGAAAAAGGACTGATGATTGGGAATACCTTGTTTAAAAAGCGAGATATACATAAGTATACTTATGTAAGTAGGAGAGATGGCCAGAAAGGGTTATTGGATTACGTGTTAATTGACAGGCGAGCGAAAGAGAGACTTTTGGATGTTAATGTGCTGAGAGGTGCAACTGAAGGTATGTCTGATCATTATCTTGTGGAGGCTAAGGTGAAGATTTGTATGGGTTTTCAGGAAAGAAGAGTGAATGTTGGGGTGAAGAGGGTGGTGAGAGTAAGTGAGCTTGGGAAGGAGACTTGTGTGAGGAAGTACCAGGAGAGACTGAGTACAGAATGGAAAAAGGTGAGAACAATGAAAGTAATGGGAGTGGGGGAGTAATGGGATGTATTTAGGGAATCAGTGATGGATTGCGCAAAAGAGGCTCTTGGCATAAGAAGAGTGGGAGGTGGGTTGATTAGAAAGGGTAGTGAGTGGTGGGATGAAGAAGTAAGAGTATTAGTGAAAGAGAAGAGAGAGGCCTTTGGACGATTTTTGCAGGGAAAAAATGAAATTGAGTGGGAGATGTATAAAAGAAAGAGACAGGAGGTCAAGAGAAAGGTGCAAGAGGTCAAAAAAAGGGCAAATGAGAGTTGGGGTGAGAGAGTATCATTGAATTTTAGGGAGAATAAAAAGATGTTCTGGAAGGAGGTAAATAAAGTGCGTAAGACAAGGGAGCAAATGGGAACCTCAGTGAAGGGCGCAAATGGGGAGGTGATAACAAGTAGTGGTGATGTGAGAAGGAGATGGAGTGAGTATTTTGAAGGTTTGTTGAATGTGTTTGATGATAGAGTGGCAGATATAGGGTGTTTTGGTCGAGGTGGTGTTCAAAGTGAGAGGGTTAGGGAAAATGATTTGGTAAACAGAGGAGAGGTAGTAAAAGCTTTGCGGAAGATGAAAGCCGGCAAGGCAGCAGGTTTGGATGTTATTGCAGTGGAATTTATTAAAAAAGGGGGTGACTGTATTGTTGACTGGTTGGTAAGGTTATTTAATGTATGTATGACTCATGGTGAGGTGCCTGATGATTGGCGGAATGAGTGCATAGTGCCATTGTACAAAGGCAAAGGGGATAAGAGTGAGTGCTCAAATTACAGAGGCATAAGTTTGTTGATTATTCCTGGTAAATTATATGGGTGGGTATTGATTGAGAGGGTGAAGGCATGTACAGAGCATCAGATTGGGGAAGAGCAGTGTGGTTTCAGAAGTGGTAGAGGATGTGTGGATGAAGTGTTTGCTTTGAAGAATGTATGTGAGAAATACTTAGAAAAGCAAATGGATTTGTATGTAGCAATTATGGATCTGGAGAAGGCATATGATAGAGTTGATAGAGATGCTCTGTGGAAGGTATTAAGAATATATGGTGTGGGAGGCAAGTTGTTAGAAGCAGTGAAAAGTTTTTATCGAGGATGTAAGGCATGTGACCGTGTAGAAGGAGAGGAAAGTGATTGGTTCTCAGTGAATGTAGGTTTGCGGCAGGAGTGTGTGATGTCTCCATGGTTGTTTAATTTGTTTATGGATGGGGTTGTTAGGGAGGTGAATGCAAGAGTTTTGGAAATAGGAGCAAGTATGAAGTCTGTTGGGATGAGAGAGCTTGGGAAGTGAGTCAGTTGTTGTTCGCTGATGATACAGCGCTGGTGCCTGATTCATGTGAGAAACTGCAGAAGCTGGTGACTGAGTTTGGTAAAGTGTGTGAAAGAAGAAAGTTAAGAGTAAATGTGAAAAAGAGCAAGGTTATTAGGTACAGTAGGGTTGAGGGTCAAGTCAATTGGGAGGTGAGTTTGAATGTAGAAAAACTGAAGGAAGTGAAGTGTTTTAGATATCTGGGAGTGGATCTGGCAGCGGATGGAACCATGGAAGCGGAAGTGGATATATATATATATATATATATATATATATATATATATATATATATATATATATATATATATATATATATATATATATATATATATATATATTATATTCTTATTTTTTATTACACTTTGTCGCTGTCTCCCGCGTTTGCGAGGTAGCGCAAGGAAACAGACTAAAGAAATGGCCCAGCCCCCCCCATACACATGCATATACATACGTCCACACACGCAAATATACATACCTACACAGCTTTCCATGGTTTACCCCAGACGCTTCACATGCCTTGATTCAATCCACTGACAGCACGTCAACACCGGTATACCACATCGCTCCAATTCACTCTATTCCTTGCCCTCCTTTCACCCTCCTGCATGTTCAGGCCCCGATCACACAAAATCTTTTTCACTACGTCTTTCCACCTCCAATTTGGTCTCCCTCTTCTCCTCGTTCCCTCCACCTCCGACACATATATCCTCTTGGTCAATCTTTCCTCACTCATTCTCTCCATGTGCCCAAACCACTTCAAAACACCCTCTTCTGCTCTCTCAACCACGCTCTTTTTATTTCCACACATCTCTCTTACCCTTACGTTAGTCACTCGATCAAACCACCTCACACCACACATTGTCCTCAAATGTCTCATTTCTAGCACATCCATCCTCCTGCGCACAACTCTATCCATAGCCCACGCCTCGCAACCATACAACATTGTTGGAACCATTATTCCTTCAAACATACCCATTTTTGCTTTCCGAGATAATGTTCTCGACTTCCACACATTCTTCAAGGCCCCCAGAATTTTCGCCCCCTTCCCCACCCTATGATCCACTTCCGCTTCCATGGTTCCATTCGCTGCCAGATCCACTCCCAGATATCTAAAACACTTCACTTCCTCCAGTTTTTCTCCGTTCAAACTCACCTCCCAATTGACTTGACCCTCAACCCTACTGTACCTAATAACCTTGCTCTTATTCACATTTACTCTTAGCTTTCTTCTTTCACACACTTTACCAAACTCAGTCACCAGCTTCTGCAGTTTCTCACATGAATCAGCCACCAGCGCTGTATCATCAGCGAACAACAACTGACTCACTTCCCAAGCTATCTCATCCCCAACAGACTTCATACTTACCCCTCTTTCCAAAACTCTTGCATTTACCTCCCTAACAACCCCATCCATAAACAAATTAAACAACCATGGAGACATCACACACCCCTGCCGCAAACGTACATTCACTGAGAA
Organism: Panulirus ornatus; assembly: GCF_036320965.1. Lineage (NCBI taxonomy): Eukaryota > Metazoa > Arthropoda > Malacostraca > Decapoda > Palinuridae > Panulirus > Panulirus ornatus. The sequence goes on along the minus strand of NC_092238.1, from coordinate 48,654,782 downwards.
CCAATCACTTTCCTCTCTTCCTACACGTACACATGCCTTACATCCTCGATAAAAACTTTTCACTGCTTCTAACAACTTTCCTCCCATACCATATATTCTTAATACCTTCCACAGAGCATCTCTATCAACTCTATCATATGCCTTCTCCAGATCCATAAATGCTACATACAAATCCATTTGCTTTTCTAAGTATTTCTCACATACATTCTTCAAAGCAAACACCTGATCCACACATTCTCTACCACTTCTGAAACCACACTGCTCTTCCCCAATCTGATGCTCTGTACATGCCTTCACCCTCTCAATCAATACCCTCCCATATAATTTACCAGGAATACTCAACAAACTTATACCTCTGTAATTTGAGCACTCACTCTTATCCCCTTTGCCTTTGTACAATGGCACTAATATATATATATATATATATATATATATATATATATATATATATATATATATATATATATATATATATATATATATATATATATATATATATATATATATATATATATATATATTTATATATGTGTGTGTGTGTGTATGTATATATATATATATATATATATATATATATATATATATATATATATATATATATATATATATATATATATATATATATATATATATATATATATAAATATATATATATATATATATATATATATATATATATATATATATATATATATATATATATATATATATATATATTACAGTTGTTAGAAGATGTGAAAAGTTTTTATCGAGGATGTAAGGCATGTGTACGTGTAGAAAGAGAGAAAAGTGATTGGTTCTCAGTGAATGTAGGTTTACGGCATGGGTGTGTGATGTCTCCAAGGTTGTTTAATTTGTTTATGGATGGGGTTGTTAGGGAGGTGAATGCAAGAGTTTTGGAAAGAGGGGCAAGTATGAAGTCTGTTGGGGATGAGAGAGTTTGGGAAGTGAGTCAATTGTTGTTCGCTCAGGGTACAGCGCTGGTGGCTGATTCATGTGAGAAACTGCGAAAGCTGGTGACATAGTTTGGTAAAGTGTGTGAAAGAAGAAAGTTAAGAGTAAATGTGAATAAGAGCAAGGTTATTAGGTACAGTGGGGTTGAGGGTCAAGTCAATTGGGAGGTTATTTTGAATGGAGAAAAACTGGAGGAAGTAAAGTGTTTTAGATATCTGGGAGTGTATCTGGCCGCAGATAGAACCATGGAAGCGGAAGTGGATCATTGGGTGGGGGAGGGGGCGAAAATCCTGGGAGCCTTGAAGAATGTGTGGAAGTCGAGAACATTATCTCGGAAAGCAAAAATGGGTATGTTTGAAGGAATAGTGGTTCCAACAATGTTGTATGGTTGCGAGGCGTCGGCTATGGATAGAGTTGTGCGCAGAAGGATGGATGTGTTGGAAATGAGATGTTTGAGGACAATGTGTGTGTGAGGTGGTTTGATCGAGCAAGTAACGTATGGGTAAGAGAGATGTGTGGAAATAAAAAGAGCATGGTTGAGAGAGCAGAAGAGGGTGTTTTGAAATGGTTTGGGCACATGGAGAGAATGAGTGAGGAAAGATTGACCAAGAGGATATATATGTCGGAGGTGGAGGGAACGAGGAGAAGTCGGAGACCAAATTGGAGGTGGAAAGATGGAGTGAAAAAGATTTTGTGTGATTGGGGGTGAATATGCTGGAGGGTTAAAGGTGGGCAAGGAATAGAGTGAATTGGATCGATGTGGTATACCGGGGTTGACGTGCTGTCAGTGGATTGAATCAGGGCATGTGAAGCGTCTGGGGTAAACCATGGAAAGCTGTGTAGGTATGTCCATTTGCGTGTATGGACGCATATATATACATATGTATGGGGGTGGGTTGTGCCATTTCTTTCGTCTGTTTCATTGCGCTACCTCGCAAATGCGGGAGATAGCGACAAAGCAAAAAAAAAAAAAAAAAAAAAAAATATATATATATATATATATATATATATATATATATATATATATATATATATATATATATATATATATATATATATATATATATATATATATATATATATATATATATATATATATATATATATATATATATATATATATATATATATATATATATATATATATATATATATATATATATATATATATATATATATATATATATATATATATATATATATATATATATATATATATATATATATATATATATATATATATATATATATATATATATATATATATATATATATATATATATATATATATATATATATAGGCATGAGAAGAAAGATCATGAAGGCAAGTGTTTTTGGAGCAGCTGAGTGTGTGTGTTAGTACTCTTCATGCACGAGACCGGGTTACAGTGATTGGTGATTTGAACACAAAGGTGAGTAGTGTGGCAGTTGAGGGGATAATTAGTGTACATGTGATGTTCAGTGTTGTAAATGAAAGTAATGAACACATTGTAGATTTGTGTGCTGAAAAAGGACTGGTGATTGGGAATACCTCGTTTAAAAAGAGAGATATACATAAGTATACGTATGTAAATAGGAGAGATGGCAAGAGAGCGTTAATGGATTACATGTTAATTGATCGACGCGCGAAAGAGACACTTTTGGATGTTAAAATGCTGAGAGGTGCAACTGGAGGGATGCCTGATCATTATCTTCTTCAGGCGAAGGTGAAGATTTATAGATGTTTTCAGAAAACAAGAGAGAATGTTGGGTTAAAGAGAGTGGTGAGAGTAAGTGAGCTTGGGAAGGAGACTTGTGTGAGGAAGTACCAGGAGAAGCTGAGTGCAGAATGGAAAAAGGTGAGAGCAAAGGAGGTAAGGGAAGTGGGGGAGGAATGGGATGTATTTAGGGAAGCAGGGATGGCTTGCGCAAAAGGTGCTTGTGGCATGAGAAGCGTGAGAGGAGGGCAGATTAGAAAGGGTAAGTTGTGGGATAAAGAAGTAAGATTATTAGTGAAAGACAAGAAAGAAGCTTTTGTACGAGTTTTGCAGGGGAATAGTGCAAATGACTGGGATATGTATAAAAGACAGAGGCAGGGGGTCAAGAGAAAGATGCAATAGGTGGAAAAGAGATATGTGGGTGAGAGAGAGAGAGAGTATCATTAAATTTTAGTGAGAAAAAAAAGATGTTTTGGAAGGAGGTATCTAAAGTGCGTAAAACAAGAGAACAAATGGGAACATCGGTGAAGGGGACTAATGAGGAAGTGATAACAAGAAGTGGTTATGTGAAAAGGAGATGGAGTGAGTATTTTGAAGTTTTGTTGAATATGTTAGATTATAGAGTGGCAGATATAAAGTGTTTTCGACGAGGTAGAGTGAAAAGAGGGTTTTGGAGAATGATTTGGTAAACATAAAAGATGTAGTAAAAGCTTTGCGGAAGATAAAATCCGGCAAGGCAGCAGGTTTGGAAGGTATTAAAGTGGAATTTAATAAAAAAGGGGGTGACTGTGCTGTTAAGTTTTTGATAAGGATATCTAATGTATGTGTGACTCATGCTTAGGTGCTTGAGGATTGGCGGAATACATGCATAGTGCCATTGTACAAAGGCTAAGGGGATAAAGGTGAGTGCTCAAATTACAGAGGTATAAATTTGTTGAGTATTCCTGGGAAATTATATGGGAGGGTATTGACTGAGAGGGTGAAGGCATGTACAGAGCATCTGATTGGTGAAGAAGAGTGTGGTTTCCGAAGTGGTAGAGGATGTGTGGATCAAGTGTTTCCTTTGAAGAATGTATGTGAGAAATACTTCGAAAGGAAGTGGATTTTTATGCAGCATTTATGGATCTGGAGTAGGCAACTGATTGAGTTGATAGTGATGCTATGTGGGATGTATTAAGAATATATGGTGTGGGAGGCAAGTTGATAAAAGCAGTGAAAGGATTTCATCAAGAATGTACGGCCAGTGTGCGAGTGTGAAGAAAGGAAATTGATTGTTCTCAGCAAATGTCGATTTGCGGCAGAGGTGAGTCATGTCTCCATGGTTGTTTAATTTGTTTATGGATGGTGTTGGTAGGGAAGTGAATGCAAGAGTTTTGGAGAGAGGGGCAAGTATGCAGTCTGCTGTGGATGAGAGAGCTTAGGAAGTGAGTCAGTTGTTGTTCGCTGATGATACAGCGCCAATGGCTGATTCTTGAGAAACTATAGAAGCTGGTGACTGAGTTTGGTAAAGTGTGTGAAAGAAGAAAGGTAAGAGTAAATATGAATAAGAGGAAGGTTATTAGGTGCAGTAGGGTTAAGGGACAAGTCAATTTAGAGGTATGTTTGAATGGAGAAAAACTAGAGAAAGTGAAGTGTTTTAGATATCTGGGAATGGATTCAGGAGCGATTGGAACCATAAAAGCTTAAGGAAGTCACAAGGTGTGAGAGGTTACGAAAGTTCTGGAAGCGTAGAGAAATGTGTGGAAGGCGAGAACATTATCTCAGAAAGCAAAAATGTGTATGTTTGAAGGAATAGTAGTTCCAACAATGTTTTATGGTTGCGAGGCGTGGGCTATAGATAGAGGTATGCGAAGTAGGATGGATGTGTTCGAAATGAGATGTTTGAGGACAGTTTGTGGTGTGAGGTGGTTTGATCGTGTAAATAATGAAATGGTAAGAGAGATGTTTGGCAATAAAAAGAGTGTGGTTGAGCGAGCACAAGTGGGTGTTTTGAACTGGTTTGGTCGCATGACGAGAATGAGTGACGAAAGATTGACAAAGAGGATATATATGTCAGAGGTGAATGGAACGAGAAGTGGGAGACGAAATTGGAGGTGGAAGATGGAGTGAAAAAGTTTTGAGCGATCAGGGCCTGAACATGCAGGAGGGTGAAAGGAGTGCAAGGAATAGAGTGAATTGGAACGATGTGGTATACCGGGGTCGACGTGGTGTCAATGGATTGAGCCAAGGCATGTGATGTGTCTGGGGTTAACCATGGAAAGTTTTTTAGGGCCTGGATTCGGAAAGGGAGCTGTCGTTTCGGTGTATTATACACGACAGCTATAGACTGAGTGTGAACGAATGTGGCCTTTGTTGTCTTTTCCTAGCGCTACCTCGGGCGCATATGGGGGAGGGGGATGTTATTTCATGTGTGGCGGGATGGTGACGGGAAAGAATACAGGCAGCAAGTATGAATTATATATATATATATATATATATATATATATATATATATATATATATATATATATATATATATATATATATATATATATATAGATATATATATATATATATATATATATATATATATATATATATATATATATATATATATATATATATATATATATATATATATATGTTTAATTTGTTTATGGATGGGGTTGTTAGGGAGGTGAATGCAAGAGTTTTGGAAAGAGGGGCAAGTATGAAGTCTGTTGGGGATGAGAGAGCTTGGGAAGTGAGCCAGTTGTTGTTCGCTGATGATACAGCGCTGGTGGCTGATTCATGAGAGAAACTGCAGAAGCTGGTGACTGAGTTTGGTAAAGTGTGTGAAAGAAGAAAGTTAAGAGTAAATGTGAATAAGAGCAAGGTTATTAGGTACAGTAGGGTTGAGGGTCAAGTCAATTGGGAGGTGAGTTTGAATGGAGAAAAACTGGAGGAAGTGAAGTGTTTTAGATATCTGGGAGTGGATCTGGCAGCGGATGGAACCATGGAAGAGGAAGTGGATCATAGGGTGGGGGAGGGGGCGAAAATTCTGGGAGCCTTGAAGAATGTGTGGAAGTCGAGAACACTATCTCGGAAAGCAAAAATGGGTATGTTTGAAGGAGTAGTGGTTCCAACAATGTTGTATGGTTGCGAGGCGTGGGCTATGGATAGAGTTATGCGCAGGAGGATGGATGTGCTGGAAATGATATGTTTGAGGACAATGTGTGGTGTGAGATGGTTTGATCGAGTAAGTAACGTAAGGGTAAGAGAGATGTGTGGAAATAAAAAGAGCGTGGTTGAGAGAGCAGAATAGGGTGTTTTGAAATGGTTTGGGCACATGGAGAGAATGAGTAAGGAAAGATTGACCAAGAGGATATATGTGTCGGAGGTGGAGGGAACGAGGAAAAGAGGGAGACCAAATTGGAGGTGGAAAGATGGAGTGAAAAAGATTTTGTGTGATCGGGGCCTGAACATGCAGGAGGATGAAAGGAGGGCAAGGAATAGAGTGAATTGGAGCGATGTGGTATACCGGGGTTGACGTGCTGTCAGTGGATTGAATCAAGGCATGTGAAGCGTCTGGGGTAAACCATGGAAAGCTGTGTAGGTATGTATATTTGCGTGTGTGGACGTATGTATATACATGTGTATGGGGGTGGGTTGGGCCATTTCTTTCGTCTGTTTCCTTGCGCTACCTCGCAAACGCGGGAGACAGCGACAAAGCAAAAAAAAAAAATGTATATATATATATATATATATATATATATATACATATATATATATATATATATGTATATATATATATATATATATATATATATATATATATATATATATATATATATATATATATATATATATATATATATATATAT
>NC_092238.1:48609200-48648189 GCF_036320965.1 Panulirus ornatus | reverse complement strand
TGTTTCCTTGCGCTACCTCGCAGGCGCGGGAGACAACGACAAAGCAAAAAAAATAAATGTAAAATATGATATATATATATATATATATATATATATATATATATATATATATATATATATATATATATATATATATATATATATATATATATATATATATATATATATCATATTTTACATTTATTTTTTTTGCTTTGTCGTTGTCTCCCGAGTTTGCGAGGTAACGCAAGGAAACTGACGAAAGAAATGGCCCAACCCACCACCATACACATGTATATACGTACACGTCCACACACGCAAATATACATACCCATACATCTCAATGTACACATATATATACACACACAGACAAATAAATACCCACGCACACAATTCACTCTGTCTGCCTTTATTCATTCCCATCACCAACTCGCCACACATGGAATAATATCCTCCTCCTTACTCATGTGTGCGAGCTAGCGCTAGGAAAAGACAACAAAGGCCCCATTCGTTCACACTCAGTCTCTAGCTGTCATGCAATAATGCCCGAAACCATCGCTCCTTTTCCATATCCAGGCCCCACAAAACTTTCCAAGGTTTACCCCAGACACTTCACATGCCCTGATTCAATCCATTGACAGCATATCGACCCTGGTATACCACATCGATCCAGTTCACTCTATTCCTTGCCCGCCTTTCACCCTCCTGCATGTTCAGGCCCCGATCACTTAAAATCTTTTTCACTCCATCTTTCCACCTCCAATTTGGTCTCCCACTTCTCCTCGTTCCCTCCACCTCCGACACATATATCCTCTTGGTCAATCTTTCCTCACTCATTCTATCCATGTGCCCAAACCATTTCAAAACACGCTCTTCTTCTCTCTCAACCACACTCTTTTTATTTCCACACATCTCTCCTACACTTACATTACTTACTCGATCAAACCACCTCAACCAACACATTGCCCTCAAACATCTCATTTCCAGCATATCCACCCTCCTGCGCACAATTCTATCCATAGCCCAAGCCTCGCAACCATACAACATTGTTGGAATCACTATTCCTTCAAACATACCTATTTCTGCTTTCCAAGATAATGTTCTCGACTTCCAAACATTCTTCAAGGCTCCAAGAATTCTCGCCCCCTCCCCCACCCTATGATTCACTTCCGCTTCCATGGTTACATCCGCTATCTGAAACACTTTACTTCCCCCAGTTTTTCTACATTCAAACTTACCACCCAATTAACATGACCCTCAACCCTACTGTACCTAATAACCTTGCTCTTATTCACATTTGCTTTTAACTTTCTTCTTTCACACAAACTCAGTCACCAGCTTCTGCAGTTTCTTACATGAATCAGCAACCAGCGCTGTATCATCAGCGAACAACAACTGACTCACTTCCCAAGCTCTCTCATCCACAACAGACTGCATACTTGCCCCTCTTTCCAAAACTCTTGCATTTACCTCCGTAACAACCCCATCCATAAACAAATTAAACAACCATGGAGACATCACACACCCCTGCCGCAAGCCTACATTCACTGAGAACCATTCACTTTCCTCTCTTCCTACACGTACACATGCCTTACATCCTCGATAAAAACTTTTCACTGCTTCTAATAACTTGCCTCCCACACCATATATTCTTAAAACCTTCCACAGAGCATCTCTGTCAACTCTATCATATGCACTCTCCAGATCCATAAATGCTACATACAAATCCATTTGTTTTTCTAAATATTTCTCACATACATTCTTCAAAGCAAATACCTGATCCACATATGCTCTACCACTTTTGAAACCACACTGCTCTTCCCCAATCTGATGCTCTGTACATGCCTTCACCCTCTCAATCAATACCCTCCCATATAATTTACCAGAAATACTCGACAAAATTATACCTCTGTAAATTTAGCACTCTCTGTTATCCCCCTTGCCTTTGTACAATGGCACTATGCAAGCATTCCGCCAATCTTCAGGCACTTCACCACGAATCACACATACATTAAATAACTTTACCAGCCAGTCAACAATACAGTCAACCCCTTTTTTAATAAACTCTATTGCAATACCATCTAAACCTGCTGACTTGACGGCTTTCATCTTCCGTAAAGCTTTTACTACCTCTTCTCTATTTACCAAATCATTTTCCCTAACCCTCTCACTTTGCACACCACCTCGACCAAAACACCCTATCTATGGCACTCTATCATCAAACACATTCAACAAACCTTCAAAATACTCACTCCATCTCCTCACATCACCACTACTTGTTATCACCTCCCCACTAGCCCCCTTCACTGAAGTTCCCATTTGCTCCCTTGTCTTAGGCACTTTATTTAGCTCCTTCCAAAACATCTTTTTATTCTCCCTGCAATTTAATGATACTCTCTCACCCCAACTCTCATTTGCCCTCTTTTTCACCTCTTGCACCTTTCTCTTGACCTCCTGCCTGTTTCTTTTATACCTCTCCCACTCATTTGCATTTTTTCCCCGCAAAAATCGTCCAAATGCCTCTCTCTTCTCTTTCACTAATAATCTCACTTCTTCATCCCACCACTCACTACCTTTTCTAATCAACCCACCTCCCACACTTCTCATGCCATAAGCATCTCTTGTGCAAGAAATCACTGCTTCCCTAAGTACATCCCATTCCTCCCCCACTCCCCTTACCTCCTTTGTTCTCACCTTTTTTGAATTCTGTTCTCAGTCTCTCCTGGTACTTCCCCACACAAGTCTCCATCCCAAGCTCACTTACTCTCACCACTCTCTTCACCCCAACATTCTCTCTTCTTTTCTGAAAACCCCCACAAATCTTCAACTTCGCCTCCACTAGATAATGATCAGACAACCCTCCAGTTGCACCTCTCAGCAAATCAAAATCAAAAAGTCTCTCTTTCGTGCGTCTAACAATTAACACGAAATCAAATAACGCTCACTGGCAATCTCTCCTACCTACATACGTATACTTATGTATATCTCGCTTTTTAAACCAGGTATTCCCTATCACAAGTCCTTTTTCAGCTCATAAATCTACAAGCTCTTCACCATTTCCATTTACAACACTGAACACTCCATGTATACCAATTATTCCCTCAACTGCCACATTACTGACCTTTGCATTCAAATCACCCATCACTATAACCCGGTCTTGTGCATCAAAACTACTAACACACTCATTCAGCTGCTCCCAAAACACTTGCCTCTCATGATCTTTCTTCTCATGCCCAGGTGCTTATGAACCAATAATCACCCATCTCTCACCATTTACTCTCAGTTTTACCCATATCTATCTAGAATTTACTTTCTTACAATCTATCACATAGTCCCACAACTCCTGATTCAGGAGTAGTGCTACTCCTTCCCTTGCTCTTGTCCTTGTCCTTTACTCCCAAGACTTTCCCAAACCACTCTTCCCCTTTACCCTTCAGCTTCGTTTCACTAAGAGCCAAAACGTCCAGGTTCTTTTACTCAAATATACTAGCTATATCATATTTTTTCTCATCTTGGTTACATCCACACACATTTAGACACCCCAATCTGAGCTTTCGAGGAGGATGAACACTCCTTGCGTGACTCCTTCTTCTGTTTCCCCTTTTAGAAACTTAAAATACAAGTAGGGGAGGGTTTCAGGCCCCCCACTCCAGTCCCCTTTAGTCGCCTTCTACGATACGTGAGGAATGCGTGGGGAGTATTCATCCTCTCCTATCCCGAGGGATATATATATATATATATATATATATATATATATATATATATATATATATATATGTGAATGTACGTTTGCGGCAGGGGTGTGTGATGTCTCCATGGTTGTTTAATTTGTTTATGGATGGGGTTGTTAGGGAGGTAAATGCAAGAGTTTTGGAAAGAGAGGTAAGTATGAAGTCTGTTGGGGATGAGAGAGCTTGGGAAGTGAGTCAGTTGTTGTTCGCTGATGATACAGCGCTGGTGGCTGATTCATGTGAGAAACTGCAGAAGCTGGTGACTGAGTTTGGTAAAGTGTGTGGAAGAAGAAAGTTAAGTGTAAATGTGAATAAGAGCAAGGTTATTAGGTACAGTAGGGTTGAGGGTCAAGTCAATTGGGAGGTGAGTTTGAATGGAGAAAAACTGGAGGAAGTGAAGTGTTTTAGATATCTGGGAGTGGATCTGGCAGCGGATGGAACCATGGAAGCGGAAGTGGATCATAGGGTGGGGGAGGGGGCGAAAATTCTGGGGGCCTTGAAGAATGTGTGGAAGTCGAGAACATTATCTCGGAAAGCAAAAATGGGAATGTTTGAAGGAATAGTGGTTCCAACAATGTTGTATGGTTGCGAGGCGTGGGCTATGGATAGAGTTGTGCGCAGGAGGATGGATGTGCTGGAAATGAGATGTTTGAGGACAATGTGTGGTGTGAGGTGGTTTGATCGAGTGAGTAACGTAAGGGTAAGAGAGATGTGTGGAAATAAAAAGAGCGTGGTTCAGAGAGCAGAAGAGGGTGTTTTGAAGTGGTTTGGGCACATGGAGAGAATGAGTGAGGAAAGATTGACCAAGAGGATATATGTGTCGGAGGTGGAGGGAACGAGGAGAAGAGGGAGACCAAATTGGAGGTGGAAAGATGGAGTGAAAAAGATTTTGTGTGATCGGAGCCTGAACATGCAGGAGGGTGAAAGGAGGGCAAGGAATAGAGTGAATTGGAGCGATGTGGTATACCGGGGTTGACGTGCTGTCAGTGGATTGAATCAAGGCATGTGAAGCGTCTGGGGTAAACCATGGAAAGCTGTGTAGGTATGTATATTTGCGTGTGTGGACGTATGTATATACATGTGTATGGGGGGGGGGGCATTTCTTTCGTCTGTTTCCTTGCGCTACCTCGCAAACGCGGGAGACAGCGACAAAGTATAAAAAAAAAAAAAAAAAAAAAAAAATATATATATATATATATATATATATATATATATATATATATATATATATATATATATATATATATATATATATATATATATATGGAGGAAGTAAAGTGCTTTAGATATTTGGGAGTGGATCTGTCATCGGATGGAATCATGGAATCGGTAGTGGATCATAGGGTGGGGGAGGGGGCGAAAATTCTGGGAGATTTGAAGAATGTGTGGAAGTCGAGAACATAATCTCGGAAAGCAAAAATGGGTATCTTTGAAGGAATAGTGGTTCCAACAATGTTGTATGGTTCCGAGGCGTGGGCTATGGATAGAGTTGTGCGCAGGAGGATGTATGTGCTGGAAATGAGATGTTTGAGGACAATGTGTGGTGTGAGGTGTTTTGATCGAGTAAGTAACGTAAGGGTAAGAGAGATGTGTGGAAGTAAAAAGAGCGTGGTTGAGAGAGCAGAAGAGGGTGTTTGAAATGGTTTGGGCACATGGAGAGAATGAGTGAGGAAAGATTGACCCAAGAGGATGTATGTGTCGGAGGTGGAGGGAACGAGGAGAAGTGGGAGACCAAATTGGATGCGGAAAGATAGAGTGAAAAAGATTTTGTGTGATCGTGGCCTCAACATGCAGGAGGGTGAAAGGCGGGCAAGGAATAGAGTGAATTGGATCGATGTGGTATACCGGGGTTGACGTGCTGTCGGTGGATTAAATCAGGGCATGTGAAGCGTCTGTGGTAAACCATGGAAAGCTGTGTAGGTATGTATATTTGCGTGTGTGGACGCGTATGTATATATATGTGTATGAGGGTGGGCTCGGGCCATTTCTTTCGTCTGTTTACTTGCGCTACCTCACAAACGCGGGAGACAGCGACAAAGCAAAAAAAAAATATATATATATATATATATATATATACATATATATATATATATATATATATATATATATATATATATATATATATATATATATATATATATATTTAAAAGAAAGAAAGAATATATATATATATATATATATATATATATATATATATATATATATATAAATTCTCTCCATGTGCCCAAACCATTTCAAAACACCCTCTTCTGCTCTCTCAACCACACTCATTTTATTTCCACACATCACTCTTACCCTTACATTACTTACTCGAACAAACCACCTCACACCACATATTGTCTTCAAACATCTCATTTCCAACGCATCCACCCTCATGTGCACAACTCTATCCATAGCTCCCGCATTTATATATATATATATATATATATATATATATATATATATATATATATATATATATATATATATATATATATATATATATATATATATATTCTTTCTCCCCTATCCCTAGGGATAAATATATATATATATATATATATATATATATATATATATATATATATATATATATATATATATATATATATATATATATATATATACATATTTATCCCTAGGGATAGGGGAGAAAGAATACTTCCCACGTATTCCCTGCGTGTCGTAGGAGGCGACTAAAAGGGGAGGGAGCGGGGTGCTGGAAATCATCCCCTCTTGTTTTTTTTTTTAACTTTCCAAGAGAAGGAATAGAGAAGGGGGCCGGGTGAGGATATTTCCTCAGAGGCCCAGTCCTCTGTTCTTAACGCTACCTTGCTAATGCGGGAAATGGCGAATAGTTTGAAAAAGAAAGAAAGATATATACATATATATCTGATCATTATCTTGTGGAGGCTAAGGTGAAGATTTGTATGGGTTTTCAGAAAAGAATAGTGAATGTTGGGGTGAAGAGAGTGGTGAGAGTAAGTGAGCTTGGGAAGGAGACTTGTGTGAGGAAGTACCAGGAGAGACTGAGTACAGAATGGGAAAAGGTGAGAACAATGGAAGTAAGGGGAGTTGGGGAGGAATGGGATGTATTTAGGAAATCAGTGATGGATTGCGCAAAAGATGCTTGTGGCATGAGAAGAGTGGGAGGTGGGTTGATTAGAAAGGGTAGTGAGTACTGGGATGAAGAAATAAGATTATTAGTGAAAGAGAAGAGAGAGGCATTTAGACGATTTTTACAGGGAAAAAATGCAATAGAGTGGGAGATGTATACAAGAAAGAGACAGGAAGTCAAGAGAAAGGTGCAAGAGGTGAAAAAGAGGGCAAATGAGAGTTGGGGTGAGAGAGTATCATTAAATTCTATAGAGAATAAAAAGATATTCCGGAAGGAGGTAAATAAAGTGCGTAAGACAAGGGAGCAAATGGGAACTTCAGTGAAGGGCGCAAATGGGGAGGTGATAACAAGTAGTGGTGATATGAGAAGGAGATGGAATGAGTATTTTGAAGGTTTTTTGAATGTGTTTGATGATAGAGTGGCATAGTTAGGGTGTTTTGGTCGAGGTGGTGTACAAAGTGAGAGGGTTATGGAAAATGATTTGGTAAAAAAAGAAGAGGTGGTAAAAGCTTTGCGGAAGATGAAAGCCGGCAAGGCAGCAGGTATGGATGGTATTGCAGTGGAATTTATTAAAAAAGGGGGTGGCTATATTGAATGGTTGGTAAGGTTATTTAATGTATGTATGACTCATGGTGAGGTGCGTGAGGATTGGCGGAATGCGTGTATAGTGCCATTGTACAAAGGCAAAGGGGATAAGTGTGAGTGCTCAAATTACAGAGGTATAAGTTTGATGAATTTTTTTTTTCTATTTTTCCAAAAAAAGGAACAGAGAAGGCGGCTAGGTGAGGATATTCAGTCAAAGGCCCAGTTCTCTGTTCTTAATGCTACCTCGCTAACGCGGGAAATGGCGAATAGTTTGAAAGAAAGAAATAAAAATGTTTGATGAGTATTCCTGTTAAATTATATGGGAGGGTATTGATTGAGAGGGTGAAGGCATGTACAGAGCATCAGATTGGGGAAGAGCAGTGTGGTTTCAGAAGTGGTAGAGGATGTGTGGATCAGGTGTTTGCTTTGAAGAATGTATGTGATAAATACTTAAAAAAGCAAATGGATTTATATGTAGCATTTATGGATCTGGAGAAGGCATAGATGATAGAGATGCTCTGTGGAAGGTATTAAGAATATATGGTGTGGGAGGCAAGTTGTTAGAAGCAGTGAAAAGTTTTTGTCGAGGATGTAAGGCATGTGTACGTATAGGAAGAGAGGAAAGTGATTGGTTCTCAGTGAATGTAGGTTTGCGGCAGGGGTGTGTGATGTCTCCATAGTTGTTTAATTTGTTTATGGATGGGGTTGTTAGGGAGGTGAATGCAAGAGTTTTGGAAAGAGGGGCAAGTATGAAGTCTGTTGTGGATGAGATAGCTTGGGAAGTGAGTCAGTTGTTGTTCGCTGATGATACAGCGCTGGTGGCTGATTCATGTGAGAAACTGCAGAAGCTGGTGACTGAGTTTGGTAAAGTGTGTGAAAGAAGAAAGTTAACAGTAGATGTGAATAAGAGCAAGGTTATTAGGTACAGTAGGGTTGAGGGTGAAATCAGTTGGGAGGAAAGTTTGAATGGAGAAAAACTGGAGGAAGTAAAGTGTTTTAGATATCTGAGAGTGGATCTGGCAGCGGATGGAACCATGGAAGCGTAAGTGAATCATAGGGTGGGGGAGGGGGCAAAAATACTGGGATCCTTGAAATATGTGTGGAAGTCGACAACATTATCTCGGAAAGCAAAAAAGGGTATGTTGGAAGGAATAGTGGTTCCAACAATGTTGTATGGTTGCGAGGCGTGGGTTATGGATAGAGTTGTGCGCAGGAAGATGGATGTGCTGGAAATGAGATGTTTGAGGACAATGAGTGGTGTGAGGTGGTTTGATCGAGTAAGTAATGTAAGGGTAAGAGAGATGTGTGGAAATAAAAAGAGCGTGGTTGAGAGAGCAGAAGAGCGTGTTTTGAAATGGTTTGGGCACATGGAGAGATTGAGTGAGGAAAGATTGACCAAGAGGATATATGTGTCGGAGGTGGAGGGAACGAGGAGAATTGGGAGACCAAATTGGAGGTGGAAAGATGGAGTGAAAAAGATTTTTAGTGATCGGGGCCTGAACATGCAGGAGGGTGAAAGGCGGGCAAGGAATAGAGTGAATTGAAACGATGTGGTATACCGGGGTTGACATGCTGTCAGTGGATTGAACATGGGCATGTGAAGCGTCTGGGGTAAACCATGGAAAGTTGTATGGGGCATGGATGTGGAAAGGGAGCTGTGGTTTCGGGCATTATTGCTTGACAGCTAGAGACCGAGTGTGAACGAATGGGGCCTTTGTTGTCTTTTCCTAGCGCTACCTCGCACACATGAGGGGGAGGGGTATGTTATTCTATGTGTGGCGACGTTGCGATGGGAATGAATAAGGGTAGACAGTGTGAATTGTGTGCATGGGTATATATGTATGTGTCTGTGTGTGTATATAAATATGTACATTGAAATGTATAGGTATGTATATTTGGGTGTGTCGACGTATATCCATATACATGTGTATGGGGGTGTGTTGGGCCATTTCTTTCGTCTGTTTCCTTGCGCTACCTGGCAAACGCGGAAGACAGCGACAAATCAAAATGAATAAATAAATATAATATATATATATATATATATATATATATATATATATATATATATATATATATATATATATATATATATATATATATATACATACATATAATCCTATGAGTCCAAGGGGAAAATGAAACACGTGTTTCGTGTGTCATTTTCCCCAGGCACTCATAGGAATATCTTGATCACGCGCAAAATTTTGATCCTTTCCAATATATATATATATATATATATATATATATATATATATATATATATATATATATATATATATATATATATATATATATACATGAGAGGGTTAGGGAAAATGATTTGCTAAACAGAGAATAGGTAGTAAAAGATTTGCGGAAGATGAAAGCCGGCAAGGCAGCGGGTTTGGATGGTATTGCGGTGGAATTTATCAAAAAAGGGGGTGACTGTATTGTTGACTGGTTGATAAGGTTATTTAATGTATATATAATTCATGGTGAGGTGCCTGAGGATTGGCGGAATGCTTGCATATTGCCATTGTACAAAGGCAAAGGGGATGAGAGTGAGTGCTCAAATTACAGAGGTATAAGTTTATTGAGTATTCCAAGGAAATTATATGGGAGGGTATTGATTGCCAGGGTGAAGGCATGTACAGAGCGTCAGATTGGGGAAGAGCAGTGTGGTTTTAGAAGTGGTAGAGGATGTGTGGATCAGGTGTTTCCTTTGAAGAATGTATGTGGGAAATACTCAGAAAAACAAATGGATTTTTATATAGCATTTATGGGTCTGGAGAAGGCATATGAGAGAGTTAATAGACATGCTCTGTGGAAACTATTAAGAATATATGGTGTGGGATGCAAATTGTTAGAAGCAGTTAAGTTTTTATCGAGGATGTAAAGGCATGTGTACGTGTAGGAAGGGAGGAAAGTAATATGTCTCTGTGAATGTATTTATGCGGCATGGGTGTTTGATGTCTCCATGGTTGTTTAATCTGTTTATGGATGGTGTTATTATGGAGGTGAAGGCAAGAGTTTTGAAAAGAGGGGCAAGTATGCAGTCTGTTGTGGATGAGAGAGCTTGGGAAGTGAGTCAGTTGTTGTTCGCTGATGATACACCGCTGGTGGTTGATTCATGTGAGAAACTGCAGAAGCTGGTGACTGAGTTTGGTAAAGAGTGTGAAAGAAGAAAGTTGAGAGTAAATGTGAATAAGTGCAAGGTTATGAGGTACATTAGGGTTGAGGGTCAAGTCAATTGGGAGGTAAATTTAAATTGAGAAAAACTGGAGGAAGTGAAGTGTTTCAGATATCTGGGAGTGGATCTGGCAGCGGATTGAACCATGGAAACGGAAATGAATCATAGGGTGGGGGAGGCCGCGAAAATTCTGGGAGCCTTGAAGAATGTGTGGAAGTCGAAAACATTATCTCGGAAAGTAAAAACGTGTATGTTTGAAGGAATAGCGGTTCCAATAATGATGTATGTTTTAGAGGCATGGGCTATGGATAGAGTTGCGCGCAGGAGGGTGGATGCGCTAGAAATGATATGTGTGAGGGAACTATATGGTGTGAGGTGGTTTGATCGAGTAAGTAATGTAAGGGTATGAGAGATGTGTGGTAATAAAAAGAGTGTGGTTGAGAGAGCCTAAGAGGGTGTTTTAAAATGTTTTGGCCACATGGAGAGAATGAGTGAGGAAAGATTGACCAAGAGGATATATGTGTCAGAGGTGGAAGGGACGCGGAGAAGTGGGAGACGAATTTGGAGATGGAAAGATGGAGTGAAAAAGATTTCGAGTGATCGGGTCCAGAACATGCAGGAGGGTGAAAGGCGTGCAAGGAATAGAGTTAATTGGAACGCTGTGGTATACCGGAGTCAATGTGCTGTAAATGGACTGAATCAGGGCATGTGAAGCGTCTGGGGTAAACCATGAAAAGTTCTGTGGGGCCTGGATGTGGAAAGGGATCTGTGGTTTCGGTGCATTATTACATGACATCTAGAGATTGAGTGTGAACGAATGTCGCCTTTTTGTCTTTTCCTTGCGCTACCTCACACATATGAGGTGGGAGGGGATTGTTATTCCATGTATGGCGGGGTGGCATGGGGAATGAACAAGTGCAGATAGTATGAATTATGTACACGTGTATATATGTATATGTCTGTGTGTGTATATATACGTATACATTGAGATGTATAAGTATGTATATTTGCGTGTGTGGACGTGTATGTATATACATGTGCATATGGGTGGGTTGGGCCATTCTTTCGTCTGTTTCCTTGCGCTACCTCGCTAACGCGGGAGATAGCAACAAAGCAAAATAAATAATAGAAATATATATATATATATATATATATATATATATATATATATATATATATATATATATATATATATATATAATATATATATATATATATATATATATATATATACACACACACACAAACACCCGCATATATACATATGCCACCTCGCCACACACGAAAATAGCCTCCCCCTCCCCCAAATGTACGCGAGCTAGCGCTCGGAAAAGACATCAAAGCCACTTTCGTTCACATTCAGTCTCTAGCTGTCATGTAATAATACACCGAAACGACAGCTCCCTTTCCACATCCACGCCCCACAGAACTTTCCACGGTTTACCCCATATGTTTAACATACCCTGGTTCAATACATTGACAGCACGTCGACCCCTGACTGCGTTCAGTACGCCAGATGGTCATTGGCAGTTTTATGCATGCCCTTCGGTCTTCATTCCTCACCAATCACCTTCTCAAGGTTAACATTTTTCGTCACATGTTGGGCAAAGAAGTATTGATCTGTCTTGATGATATAATTGTCATGTCTCCAGATATTGCTTCTCATTTCAAAAGTCTTGAGAGAGTATTTCTGCGACTTAAGGATGCAAACCTAAAAGTCAAGTTATCCAAATGTTCGTTTCTACACACAAGAATTTATTACTTAGGTCACACCGTTGACGAAAACGGTATTCAACCTAATGCAGATAAAGTAAAAACATTTGTGGAATGGCCAGTCCCTTCCACAACAGACAAGGTCAAATCTTCCTTGGTTTAGCCGATATTATCGAAGATTTATCGCTAATTTCGCGAAGATCGCAAACCCACTCACTTCACTTCTGAAACAGGGAGTTACATTCCAGTGGTCAACAGCGCAAGACAATGCGTTTAACTTACTCAAGCGACACTTGATAGAAGCACCTATCCTTCGATTTCCCAACTTTGAGAAACCCTTCATTTTGCACACAGATGCTTGTAAACAGGGTCTTGGAGCTGTACTTATGCAGGAGTCATATAGGGGCAGACTTTTTCCCATAGCTTATGCGAGCCGTACATGTTCGACGACGGAATCGAAATACTCAATAACAGAATTGGAAGGCCTTGCAGTTGTTTGGGCACTCAAACATTTTAAGGAATACATATATGGTTACCCTATTACAGTTTATACAGATCACAGAGCACTGTTAGGTATTTTTCAAAGACAAGATCCTACAGGAAAGTTTCAGAGGTGGTTTTTAACTATACAAGCATTTGACCCAGATTTTCGCTTTGTTTCGGGTTCATCCAATGTAGTTGCAGACGCACTCTCCCGCAGAGTGGGTACAGTCACTGTAGGCAATAGCCCCGTAGATTTTGATGTAGAAAGGTTGACACGACATCAACGAGATGACCCAGTCTGGGGTCCTGTCATAGAATACCTAGAGGGTTTAATATCTTCATTGGATGCTAAAACAGTTGTTCCAGTCAGAGAATTGTATTTATCGCAGGGAGTCTTGTGCAGGGACGCGAAATTAGGAGTACCTGCTCGTGTTGTTAAGCAAACAATAATTCCAACAACATTAGTACAGGATTTCTTGAAGTTAGCATATGATTCACCGCAGGCCGCACACCCAGGCGCAGATAAATGCTATAAGCAAACTCGTTTGAGGTATTTCTGGCCAAGAATGCAGAAAAACATTAAGGATTATATTTTGAGGTGCCAAACATGTAACACATACAAGGGAAGTCCCACTACCCCGCAGACTGTGTTGAAATATCCTTTACCTACATACCCATGGGAAAGAGTTCATATGGACATATTAGGAGGTTTCCCTAGATCCATGGCAGGCTACAGATACATTTTAGTAATTACTGATGCCTTCACGAGATATTGTGAATTAGTCCCAGTTCAAAATAAAGACGCAGCCACGGTCGCTAAGGCGTTCAAAAAATATATCTTAGACAGACATAATGCTCCTAAGATTTTGGTTACAGATAATGGTGGCGAATTTGATAACTCATTATTAGAAGAACTCTGTAAATTGTATAACATGAATAAATGTAACATAATGGCACATCATCCAGCCTCGAATGGCCTGGCAGAAAGGTTGAACCGTAAGATCCTCCAGTGTCTTCGTACCAACATTAACTTTGATCATGATGAATGGGATGAATACCTGTCTGATGTCCAATGTTCATTAAACTCAGCTTATCATAAGTCAATTGGAGACACTCCCTTCCACGCCTTACACGGTTTTGATAAAGTGTTGCCGTATGACATAATAGCGCCTCTTCCTTCATGTCCAGCGGTCCAGAAATCAGTTGTAGCGGAAAAATATCGCACGACTCAATTAATTCATCAAAGAATCAAGGAAAATCTAGGTGAAGCCACTGCAACCTTCACAAACCAGGCTAATAAATCCGCGAAACCATCAAAGGTACGTGGCTCCCGGACTCTTGGTAATGGTGCAGGAATTTAACTCTAGAAGTGAGGTTCCTAAACTTGATCCAAAATTTTCCGGCCCCTATAGAGTCTTAGCTCATTTAAAGGGACATAAGTTCAGGGTTCGACATCTAAATACAGGTGACATTCGTGAAGAACATGAGGACCACTTGAAAGTTTTACAGTATTCTGAACATGATTATTCCGGTACCACAACAGAAAGTACTCCACAAACCCCAAACAGTGTCACCCAAACAACTTCTACCACTGTTCAGACTGACCCCACACCAGAACCGACCACCCTCACATCACCACCACAGACACATCAGTATTCATCAAGACCTCGCCTTTAAGAAGTTGCTAAGTTTATCATTTTCCAGGTTCTTCCTTCTCATGTCCTTATGGTGTCTTCCTGTATATGACACCATGGCAGTACCAGGCGCCCTTCTCACGACTCCCCGCGGGGTCCGCCTCGTGAGGGACACAGTCTCGGTTAAGCTGGGCCTGGAGGGTCTACCCTACACTTACGATAATCTAGTGAAACTAATGGAGGCGGTACCTCGCTTACGGTCTACCTTACTCAAGTTTTACAACAGTGCGTCCATCAGAAACTCTAGTGTTGCTCCTCCTCCAACTTTGTTAAACCAGTGGACCTGGAAATTGAATAGTACCTGTGTGATTCTGTATGACATAATACAAGACATTGAATCTCCAGTAAATACTAATGCCAGGATGAACACGGAAAAGCAGAGGAGAAGCAAGAGAGGTCTGCTTAATTTTGTAGGGTCCCTCCAATCATACTTGTTTGGTATTGCTACTCAGGAAGAACTTAATTCAGTTAGGAATCAGATTGCATCTTTACAATTTCAACAACTTCTTAACAACAGGTTTATTAAAGCTGAAGCTAAGGTCTTAAAACAACATTCTAGATATTTGAATGACATAATGTTAACTGTTGATAACCTGACACAACAAGTAGCACTACTGTCAAAGTCTGTTAATACTATATATGCTATGGTGACTATTTCCACATATGTTGATAGTTTATATACCCAAATCACTTATTATGCACATTATTTCACTGACTTATTGGAAGATGTTAATAATCTGGTAAACCAAGTTGTCACACCATCGTTTTTTCCCTTCTCGGAACTCACACGTATCATTAAACAAGCAATGACGAAATTCGGTTACACCCCAGCTCTCCCTCTACATCACGTGGCCAGTTATTACTCCTTACTAACGGTTGACGTGATCCTCGAAGCGGTCATTATCCACATACCATTCACTGACTCCAATACTTACAGCCTTGTGAACGTAATACCATTCCCTTTTAATTATACAAAAGAGATGCAAAAGACTATCATCCTTGCTGATAACATGAACTTTCTCTTATATAATATTAATTCCTCGTTGATTGCACATCTCTCCTTGCATGATTTAGCATTGTGCCATAAACCATTGCTTGACAACTTGATTTGCCCCCCTCAATACCTTGGTTTTTCATGATTTACAAACAAACTCATGTGAGTACCAACTACTTTTAGGGCATCAACAAAATGTTCTTCATTCCTGTTCCTTTAAGGAAATTACTGTTACTGAACCTTGGATTGAAATTATGGGCAAATATTTCGTACTGTTTTTTCCAGAACCACAAAATGTTCTCATTCATTGCCCACCAAATCATCCCAAATCTTATTTGTTTCTGGGACACATTCAGTTAGGACAGCAATGTACTGTTATCAGTTCAAGTTTCAAATTGTTCGGAACTCATGATCATTTTTTGGGCCAGATTGATAGAGCTATCCCGAGTATAGAACGAATCCCCCAAAACATCAACTTATCCATCATTAATGAAGTAAATATCCAACACCTTCCATCTATGGTTCAAGAAGATTTAGATTCTGCAATAGATGTTTTGGCTTTTGTACCTTTTAAGTACACTTCTCATGTTTCTGGATTTTCAATTATTTCGTTGTCTATTGCACTCATATTATTATTCATAGTATTCCTCTTATATTGTCGTCTACGACATAGGGTGTCTAATATAGAATTCCCTACAGCCACATTGGATGTTCAGAAGGTAGTCGCAGCAGCACTTCCTTATTTAAGGAGGAATCTAACTCCAGAATAATATGTATTGAATGAGTTGCTTGAATTTTTTTTTGCATACTGATTTTGTTTACAACATATATATATATATCTTTCTTTTTCTTTCAAACTATTCGCCATTTCCCGCGTTAGCGAGGTAGCGTTAAGAACAGAGAACTGGGCCTTTGAGGGAATATCCTCACCTGGCCCACTTCTCTGTTCCTTCTTTTGAAAAAAAAAAAAAAAAAAAACAAGAGGAGAGGATTTCTAGCCCCCCGCTCCCTGCCCTTTTATATATATATATATATATATATATATATATATATATATATATATATATATATATTTCTTCTTTTCAAACTATTCGCCATTTCCCGCATTAGCGAGGTAGCGTTAAGAACAGAGGACTGGGCCTTGAGGGAATACCCTCACCTGGCCCAATTCTCTGTTCCTTCTTTTGGAAAATTAAAAAAAAAACGAGAGGGGAGGATTTCCAGCCCCCCGCTCCCTCCCCTTTTAGTCGCCTTCTACGACACGCAGGGAATACGTGGGAAGTATTCTTTCTCCCCTATCCCCAGGGATAATATATATATATATACATATATATATATATATATATATATATATATATATATATATATATATATATATATATATATATATATATATATATATATATATATATCTTTTTAATCCTCTAACAATTGTAGAGTGTGTTATCTATCTTATCAAGAATACTAGTTGATATAGGAGTACCTCTTGTTAATAACTATAATTTGCTTATTTCTGTATTCAGTATTATTTCGTAAATATCCATAACTTTTCATGGCTCGCAGGAGCTTGAGCCAGGTTGTGGCCGAGCAAAATGTAAGACTCACTCATACTACCATTAATTTTTCATTAACTATTTGTTATTATCATTTTACTGTAAGTTACATAGAGTTAGATGCATGTTCCCACGGGCCCACTGTTCCCACGGGCTACTGTTACTCAGGATGTTTGAACACGTAAGATCTGATCTGTTAATTGAACACGTTGTTGAATGGGTGTTGACGGACTCCCATATAACTCCTGTCAGTGTGACCCGAGGAGACACACTGGCCAGCATCGTCACACTGTTCACTAGAGTGTGTCGTAGTGTGTCATAAGACTATAGCCCAGAGTACTACAGATGTACGTACATATTCTTTTGTAATAAATCTACAAAGGCCGCCTGATCTTCATTGACTACCATCCACGAAGAAGACCTGTATTCATTCCTGTCGACGCAACCTTACACCAATTCACTCTATTCCTTGTACGCCTTTCACCCTCCTGCATGTTCAGGTCCAGATCAATCAAAATCTTTTTCACTCCATCTTTCCACCTCCAATTTGGTCTCCCACTTCTCCCCGTTCCCTCCACCCTCGACACATATATCGTCTTGGTCAATCCTTCCTCACTCATTCTCTCCATGTGACCAAACCATTTCAACACACCCTCTTCTGCTCTCTCAACCACACTCTTTTTATTACCACATATCTCTCTTACCCTATGGTTATATATTCGATCAAACCACCTCACACCACATATTGTCCTCAAACATCTCATTTCCAGTACATCCACCCTCCTCTGCACAACTCTATCTATAGCCCACGCCTTGCAGCCATATAACATTGTTGGAACTACTATTCCTTCAAACATACCCATTTTTGCTTTTCGAGATAATGTTCTCGACTTCTACACATTTTTCAAGGCTCCCAGAACTTTCGCCCCCTCCCACACCCTATGATTCACTTCCGCTTCCATGGTTCTATCCGCTGCCAAATCCACTACCTGATATCTAAAACACTTCACTTCTTCCAGTTTTTCTCCATCCAAACTTACCTCCCAATTGACCTGTCACTCAACCCTACTGTTCCGCATAACCTTGCTCTTATTCACATTTACTCTCAGCTTTCTTCTTCCATACACTTTACCAAACTCAGTCACCAGCTTCTGCAGTTTCTCGAAAGAATCAGCCACCAGGGACTGTATCATCAGCGAACAACTGACTCACTTCCCAAGCTCTCTCATCCACAACAAACTGCATAATTGCCCATCTTTCCAAAACTCGCGCATACACCTCCTTAACATCCTCACCTATAAACAATTTAAACAACCATGGAGACATCACACACCGCTGCCGCAAACCTCAATTCACTGAGAACCAATCGCTTCCTCTCTTCTTATATGTACACATACCTTTCATCCTCAATAAAAATTTGTCACTGCTTCTAACAACTTGCCTCCCACACCATATATCCTTAATACCTTCCACAGAGCATCTCTATCAACTCTATCATATGCCTTCTCCAGATCCGTAAATGCTACATACAAGTCCATTTGATTTTCTAAGTTTTTCTCACATACATTCTTTCTTCAAATCAAACACCTGATCCACACATCCTCTACCACTTCTGAAACCACACTGCTCTTCCCCAGTCTGATGCTCCGTACATGCCTTCATGCTCTCAATCAATACCCTCCCATATAATTTCCCAGGAATACTCAACAAACTTATACATCTGTAATTTGATCACTCACTCTTATCCCCTTTGCCTTTGTACAATGGCAATATGCAAGTATTCTTCCAATCTTCAGGCACCTCACCATGAGTCATACATACATTAAATAACCTTACCAACCAGTCAACAATACAGTCACCCCCTTTTTTAACAAATTCCATTGCAATACCATCCAAACCTGCTGCCATGCCGGCTTTCATCTTCCGCAATGCTTTTACTATCTCTTTTCTGTTTACCAAATCATTTTCCCAAACCCTCTTACTTTGCACACGACCTCGACCAAAACACCCTATATCTGTCACTCTATCATGAAACACATTCAACAAACCTTCAAAATACTCACTCCATCTCCTCTCACATCACCAATACTTTTTTTTCACCTCCCCACTTGCCCCCTTGATTGAAGTTCCCATTTGTTCTCTTGTCCTAGGCACTTTATTTACCTCCCAAAACATCTTTTTATTTTATTTGATGAGACTCTCTTACCCTAACTCTCATTTACCTTCTTTTTCACCTCTAGCACCTTTCTCTTGACATCTTGCCTCTTTCGTTTATACATCCTCCACTCATTGGCATTAGTTCCCTGCATAAATTGTCCAAATGCCTTTTTCTTCTCTTTCACTAATAATTTTACTTCTTCATCCCACAACTCACTACCCTTTCTAATCTGGCCACCTCCCAAGCTTCTCATGCTACAAGCATCTTTTGCGCAAGCCATCTCTGCTTCCCTAAACACTTCCCATTTCTTCCCCAGTCCCCTTACGTCCTTTCTTCTCAACTTTTTACATTGTCTACTCAGTCTCTCCTGTTACTTCCTCACACAAATTTCCTTCCTAAGTTCGCTTACTATCACCACTCTTTTCACCCCAACATTCTCTCTTCTTTTCTGAAGACCTCTACAAATCTTTACGCTCGCCTCCACAAGATAATAATCAGACATCCGTTCAGTTGCACATCTCAGCACATTAACATGCAATATATACATATATATATATATATATATATATATATACATATATATATATATATATATATATATATATATATATATATATATATATATATATATATATATATATATATATATATATATATATATATATATATATTATCCCTGGGGATAGGGGATAAAGAATACTTCCCACGTATTCCCTGCGTGTCGTAGAAGGCGACTAAATGGGGAGGGAGCGGGGTGCTGGAAATCCTCCCCTGTCGTTTTTTTTTTCTTTCTTTCTTTAATTTTCCAAAAGAAGGAACAGAGAATTGGGCCAGGTGAGGGTATTCCCTCAAAGGCCCAGTCCTCTGTTCTTAACGCTACCTCGATAATGCGAAAAATGGCGAATAGTTTGAAAAAAAAAAAAGTGAAGTGTTTTAGATATCTGGGAGTGGATCTGGCAGCGGATGGAACCATGGAAGCGGAAGTGGATCATAGGGTGGGGGAGGGGGCGAAAATTCTAGGAGCCTTGAAGAATGTGTGGAAGTCGAGAGCATTATCTCGGAAAGCAAAAATGGGTATGTTTGAAGGAATAGTGGTTCCAACAATGTTGTATGGTTGCGAGGCGTGGGTTATGGATAGAGTTGTGCGCAGGAGGATGGATGTGCTGGAAATGAGATGTTTGAGGACAATGTGTGGTGTGAGGTGGTTTGATCGAGTAAGTAACGTAAGGGTAAGAGAGATGTGTGGAAATAAAAAGAGCGTGGTTGAGAGAGCAGAAGAGGGTGTTTTGAAATGGTTTGGGCACATGGAGAAAATGAGTGAGGAAAGATTGACCAAGAGGATATATATGTCGGAGGTGGAGGGAACGAGGAGAAGAGGGAGACCAAATTGGAGGTGGAAAGATGGAGTGAAAAAGATTTTTTGTGATCGGGGCCTGAACATGCAGGAGGGTGAAAAGAGGGCAAGGAATAGAGTGAATTGGAGCGATGTGGTATACCGGGGTTGACGTGCTGTCAGTGGATTGAATCAAGGCATGTGAAACGTCTGGGGTAAACCATGGAAAGCTGTGGAGGTATGTATATTTGCGTGTGTGGACGTATGTATATACATGTGTATGGGGGTGGGTTGGGCCATTTCTTTCGTGTGTTTCCTTGCGCTACCTCGCAAACGCGGGAGACAGCGACAAAGAAAAAAAAAAAAAAAAAAATATATATATATATATATATATATATATATATATATATATATATATATATATATATATATATATATATATATATATATATATATATATATATATATATATATAAACAAATTAAACAACCATGGAGACATCACACACAACTGCCGCACACCTACATTCACTGAGAACCAATCACTTTCCTCTCTTCCTACACGTACACATGCCTTACATCCTCGATAAAAACTTTTCACTGCTTCTAACAACTTGCCTCCCACACCATATATTCTTAATACCTTCCACAGGGCATCTCTGTCAACTGTATCATATGCCTTCTCCAGATCCATAAATGCTACATACAAACCATTTGTTTTTCTAAGTATTTCTCACATACATTCTACAAAGCAAACACCTGATCCAAACATCCTCTTCCGCTTCTGAAACCACACTGCTCTTCCCCAATCTGATGCTCTGTACATGCCTTCACCCTCTCAATCAATACCCTCCCACATAATTTAACAGGAATACTCAAGAAACTTATACCTCTGTAATTTGACCACTCACTTTTATCCCCTTTGCCTTTGTACAATGGCACTATGCAAGCATTCCGCCAATCCTTAGTCACCTCACCATGAATCATAAATACATTAAATAACCTTACCAACCAGTCAACAATACAGTCACCCCCTTTTTTAATAAATTGCACTGCAATACCATCCGAGCCTGCTGCTTTGCCGGCTTTCATCTTCTGGAAAGCATTTACTACCTCTTATCTATTTACCAGATCATTTTCCCTAACCCTCTCACTTTGCACACCACCTCGACCAAAACACCCTATATCTGCCACTCTATCATCAAACACATTCAACAAACCTTCAAAATACTCACTTCATCTCCTTCTCACATCAACACTACCTGTTATCACCTCCCCATTAGCGCCCTTCACTGAAGTTCCCATTTGCTCCATTGTCTTACGCACTTTTTTTACCTCCTTCCAAAACATCTTTTTATTCTCCCTGAAATTCAATGATACTCTCTCTCCCCAACTATTATTTGCCCTCTTTTTCACCTCTTGCACCTTTCTCTTGACCTCCTGCCTCTTTCTTTTGTACCTCTCCCACTCATTTTCATTTTTTCCCTGCAAAAATCGTTCAAATGACTCTCTCTTCTCTTTCACTAATAATCTTACTTCTTCATTCCACCACTCACTACCTTTTCTAATCAACCCACTTCTCACGCTTCTCATGCCACAAGCATCTTTTGCGCAAGCCATCACTGATTCCCTAAATACATCCCATTCCTCCCCCACTCCCCTTACCTCCTTTGTTCTCACCATTTCCCATTCTGTACTCAGTCTCTCCTGGTACTTCCTCACACAAGTCTCCTTCCCAAGCTCACTTACTCTCACCACTCTCTTCACCCCAACATTCTTCTTTTCTGAAAACCCCCACAAATATTCACCTTCGCCTCCACAAGATAATGATCAGACATCCCTCCAGTTGCACCTCGCAGCACATTAACATCCAGAAGTCTCTCTTTCGTGCGTCTATCAATTAACACGTAATCCAATAACGCTCTCTGGCCATCTCTCCTACTTACATACGTATACTTATGTATATCTCGCTTTTTTAAACCAGGTATTCCCAATCACCAGTCCTTGTTCAGCACATAAATCTACAAGCTCTTCACCATTTCCATTTACAACACTGAACACTCCATGTATACCAATTATTCCCTCAACTGCCACATTACTCACCTTTGCATTCAAATCACCCATCACTATATCCCGGTTTTTTGCATCAAAACCACTAACACACTCATTCAGCTGCTCCCAAAACACTTGCCTCTCATGCATATGCACCAATAATCAAAACATCTCTCTCCATCAACGTTAATTTTTAAACATATCAATCTAGAATATATTTTCTTACGCTCATCACATACTCCCACAACTCCTGATTCAGGAATAGTGCCACTCCTTCCCTTCCTCTTGTCCTCTCACTAACCCCTGACTTTACTCCCAAGACATTTCCAAACCATTCTTCCCCTTTACCCTTTAGCTTCGTTTCACTCAGAGCCAAAACATCCAGGTTCCTTTGCTCAAACATACTACCTATCTCTCCTTTTTTCTCATCTTGGTTACATCCACACACATTTAGACACCCCAATCTGAGCCTTCGAGGAGGATGAGCACTCTTCGCGTGACTCCTTCTTTTGTTTCCCCTTTTAGAAAGTTAAGATACAAGTAGGGGAGGGTTTCTGGCCCCCAGCTCCCGTCCCCTTTAGTCGCCCTCTACGACACGTGAGGAATGCGTGGGAAGTATTCTTTCTCCCCTATCTCCAGGGATAAGATATATATATATATATATATATATATATATATATATATATATATATATATATATATATATATATATATATATATATATATATATATATATATTGTTGTTCGCTGATGATACAGCGCTGGTGGCTGATTCATATGAGAAACTGTAGAAGCTGGTGACTGAGTTTGGTAATGTGTTTGAAAGAAGAAAGTTAAGAGTAAATGTGAATAAGAGCAAGGTATTTAGGTACAGTAGGGTTGAGGGTCAAGTCAAATGGGAGGTAAGTTTGAATGGAGAAAAACTGGATGAAGTAAAGTGTTTTACATATCTGGGAGTGGATCTGGCAGCGGATGGAACCATGGAAGCGGAAGTGGATCATAGGGTGGGGGAGGGGGCGAAAATCCTGGGAGCCTTGAAGAATGTGTGGAAGTCGAGAACATTATCTCGGAAAGCAGAAATGGGTATGTTTCAAGGAATAGTGGTTCCAACAATGTTGCATGGTTGCGAGGCGTGGGCTATTGATAGAGTTGTGCGCAGGAGGATGGATGTGCTGGAAATGAGATGTTTGAGGACAATGAGTGGTGTGAGGTGGTTTGATCGAGTAAGTAACGTAAGGGTAAGAGAGATGTGTGGAAATAAAAAGAGCGTGGTTGAGAGAGCAGAAGAGGGTGTTTTGAAATGGTTTGGGTACATGGAGAGAATGAGTGAGGGAAGATTGACCAAGAGGATATATGTGTCGGAGGTGGAGGGAACGAGGAGAAGTGGGAGACCAAATTGGAGGTGGAAAGATGGAGTGAAAAAGATTTTGTGTGATCGGGGCCTGAACATGCAGGAGGGTGAAAGGAGGCAAGGAATAGAGTGAATTCGATCGATATGGTATACCGGGGTTGACATGCTGTCAGTGGATTGAATCAGGGCATGTGAAGCGTCTGGGGTAAACCATGGAAAGCTGTATAGGTATGTATATTTGCGTGTGTGGACATATGTATATACATGTGTATGGGGGTGGGTTGGGCTATTTTTTTTTTTTTTTTGCATTGTCGCTCTCTCCCGCGTTTGCGAGGTAGCGCAAGGAAACAAACGAAAGAAATAGCCCAACCCACCCCCATACACATGTATATACATACGTCCACACACGCAAATATACATACCTATACAGCTTTCCATGGTTTACCCTAGACGCACCGAAATCAGAGCTCCCTTTCCACATCCGGGCCCCACAGATCTTTCCATGGTTTACCCCAGACGCTTCACATGCCCTACTTCAACCCATTGACAGCACTTCGACCCCAGTATACCACATCGTTCCAATTCACTGTATTCCTTGCACGCTGTCAACCTCCTGCATGTTCAGGTCCCGATCACTCAAAATCTTTTTCACTCCATCTTTCCATCTCCAATTTGGTTTCCCATTTCTCCTCTTTCCCTTCACCTCTGACACATATATTTTCTTGGTCAATGTTTCCTGTCTCATCTTTTTCATGTGACCAAACCATTTAAAAACACCCTCTTCTGCTCTCTCAACCACTCTCTTTTTATTACCAGACATCTCTCTTACCCTATTATTGCTTACTCGATCAAACCACCTCACACCACATATTGTCCTCAAACATCTCATTTCTAGCACATCCACCCACCTCTGCAGAACTGTATCTATAGCCCACGCCTCGCTACCTTATAACGTTGTTGGAGCCACTATTCCTTCAAACATACACATTTTTGCTTTCCGAGATAATGATCTCGACTTCCACACATTCTTCAACGCTCCCAGAACTTTCGCCCAATCCACTACCTTATGATTCACTTCCGCTTCCATGGTTCCATCCGCTGCCAAATCCACTCCCAAAAAACTAAAACACTTCACTTCCTCCAGTTTTTCTCCATTCAAATTTACCTCCCAGTTGACATATCCCTCAACCCTACTGTACCTTATAACCTTGCTCTTATTCACATTTACTCTCAGCTTTCTTCTTTCACACACTTCACCAAACTCAGTCAGCAGCTTCTGCAGTTCCTCACACGAATCAGCCACCAGCTCTGTATCATCAGAGAGCAACAACTGACTCACTTCCCAAGCTCTCTCATCCACAACAGACTGCATACTTGCCCCTCTTTCCAAAACTCTTCCATTCACTTCCCTAACAACTCCATTCATAACAAATTAAAGAACCATAGAGACATCACACACCCCATGCCGCAAACCTACATTCATTAAGAACCAATCGCTCTTCTCTCTTCCTACACGTACACATGCCTGTTTTTTATATATAACAATAATCTTCACCCACTATTCCGCTTCAAAGGTGGTGTCTGTGCTTAGTGTAACATCACCACACCTGTTGCATGACACGAACACCTTGAGTTCCCAAACTTTGATGTTAACTGACTCAAGATCCGTCTCCCAATTACCAAAGTTTTCCTTCGTATCTCTTACTGCTCACCTAATTCTGCAAATTTTATATATTTCTCCTACTATCTAAGTTCCTGCTATGAGACTTTGGTATCCCCTTAAACTGCAGGACAATATCCTGTTCCTTGGGGATTTCAAAGTTTACCGTAGGGAATGGATGAATTCCTCCTATGTGGATTGTTGGGTGATTGAATCCTCATGTTTTGCATACTCAGTGATCCAGAGCAAATTATCTCCCACTCCACTCATATTCCTGACCACTGTGACCACTCTTATAGTATTCTAGATCCTTTTTTCACCTCTCATTCTTCGTGCTATAATTACACTATCTCTTCCTTAGTTGGTTCATCTAACCAAACTCTTATAAATGTATCTGCCTTAACAACACCTCCCCTCTAGCAGTTCCTACTAAGCACAAATACTGGCACCTCAAGAAAGCTAATTGGAATAACTTACGAAAATTCTTTTCCGGCTTTCCTCTGGTAAATTGCTCAATTTTATGTGACGATGCTTCCGTTTTCGACAAACGCATAGCAGAAGAAATTTTTACGGGAATGAAGCATTTATCTCCTCCCTCCTTCTCCAAGATGACTTCTTGCAATCTATGGTTCAACCGTTCTTGTTTTGAGGCCATTCAAGCATGTGATCTGGCATATCGGGATCAGAAAAACTCTTTTCTCCTTTTCTCATGCAGCATTTATCGCTGCCCGTAATCATTGCATGTGCGTTATCTGCAAGGCAAATCATCTCTCTATTCAAAGGAAGTGCAGTAACCTCCTCTCGTCATCCACTGATCGGTTCTCTCTAATCTTTAGATATGGGAATCGCAAACAACTTCTGTCACTCTTTCTTTCCTTTACTTTTCCGTTCTGACTGTACTATGGCTGTCTTTCTCGTAGATAAAACAACTCTTACTGGTTTCCGTTCCCCCTCTAACTCTACCATGGATGAATCTGACGTTCTCTCATCCTCTGATGCTCCTCTAACCCTATGAACCTTACCGTAATCTCTTCTCAAACTGTCTGAAAAGCGCATATCTCTCTGAACATGATGGCATCCATCCCGGTGTACTGAAAGAGTGTGCCTCGGAACTTTTCCATCTTCATGGAAGCATGCGTTGGTATATTCCATCCCTAAGAATGGTGACCGTTCTAACCCCCCTGATTATCGTTCTGTTGCTTTAACCTCTAACATTTCCAAAGTCTTTGAATCCCTCCTCGAACATCTTGAATCTCGCAAACTTCTCTCTGATCACCAGTACGGCTTCCATGAAACGAGATCCACTTGTGGTATTCTTTCCTATCTTATTAATACCTGGTCACCATCCATAAGAAATTTTTTAGGAATCTTGTACAGCTGCCCTTGACGAATCCGATGGTTTTTACAGGGTGTAGCATCGAGTTCTCATCTCTAGCCTCCCTCCTTTTGACTTTCACCCTAACTTTGCTCCATCATAAATAGCTTCTCTGGCTGATCTATCTCTATGGTTGTTGATGGATCAGCATTTCTCCTCTTTTTTCATCAACTGCTGTAGCCTTCAAGGTTCTGTCTCATCTCCTCAGCTTTTTCGCCTTTTTATCAACGAATTCATTTTTTCCACAAATAACCAAATGCATCCATACGCTAACGATTCAACACTGCATTCCTCTGCATATTTCAGTTCTGGTCCTTCTTTCACTCGTTATACATCTCGTCTCAACACAACTTGCTAATGTAAACATCTTTCCATTAAAGATTCCTGACAACTTTTCTCCCTCCTTTGACGGTTCTGTAATTTCACCTCTTCATTCAATATACATACTTTGCATTACTTTAACATCCGTTCTATCTTAGAAACCCAACACTATGGAAATAGCTAAGTCTGCCTCTAAGAAACTGGAAATCCTGTTTGGTTGTCGAAATCTTTTCTTCTGAACACTGGCTCCATTTATATAAAGGGTTGAATCGTAATTGCTTGAAGTACAGCTCTCACGTCTGGGTTGGTTCTAATCCTGCATCTCACTTAACAGAGCTGAATCGAAAGTGGTCTGACTTATAAGCTCTATCAAGTTAACTTTAAGACTTGACCCGCCAATCAACCTTCTACGTTCTCACGTCTTTCCCAGCATCTATGACCTGGCATTTATTATGACATTTTCTTTTAACTTCCTGCAAAATTCGTCAGTACTTTCCCTTGTATCTTCGTTTTCCCTTTCGTCATCTTTCCCATAATTCATGTAAGACCAGGCCTTGATGTACTTTTGTACTTGACCGGAACCACCAACTTAAAAAGAAATGATGATAACCAAAAGATAGCAGCGAACGGAATGGGATGGTTGAAGAGAGGTAATGCCAGAAGAATTAATGAGACGGAAGGTTTTTGATCCCACTTTAGTTGATAGAGAGGTAGAAGGTAAACCGCTCCAGATGTGTGAGCCATATTCCGTACCCGGGCGGCTATTACGATGGAATGACTTGAAAGGGAATTATGCATTAGAGATCAGAAAGAAGCAGTGAAACCGAAGGAAGTGTACCCTACCTTCCTTCGGTATCACCGCTTCGTTTATACCATATCTTGTCAGATTCTTTGGAAACGTCTGGAAATACATATATCACCAGAATCCCTTAAAGAGGACTAAAAGTGAGTCACATAAGAAAGATCACCGCAGCGACATCCATACAATTCATCTGAAGAAAGGAAATATGATTACAAGTGTTTAAGAAAGCTAGAGTTTAGGAGAGTTTCAAAGACTTTGGAGACAGTAAAGGTGCGAGTAATGGGGCAGCAATTGGAGTTGCTAGAGTTGTCTCCTGTCTTATGTATGGCCTGCACCAAGGCTTGTTGGCAAGCAGAAGGAAACGTCTGGTTCACTCGACAGAGACGAAATAGGAGAACAGGGATTGGTGCTAGATCAGAGGAACACTCCCTTAAAACACAATAAGGTATGCCATCTTAGCCATACGCCTTGTCCACTTGGATCTGAGAGAGCATCTGGAAGACCTTCCACGAAGAAAATATAAGAAATGGCATAGGTTTAGAGGGAGAAGACGGGGACTCAGGATTAAAACCTTAATCATCCAAATTTTAGTTGGCAGAAAACAAGATGCCGAATAAAACAACTTTATCAGTTGGAGAGTTAGGCATAGATTGATAAGGTCGGAAAAGATAAGAAAAGGATGAGATACAGAAGCTGTTGAAGACGCATTTGGTGAAGGACCAAAGACATTCGTCAGTAGAAGTCAGGTTAGCACACTTTCCTATACTCTTCGAAGAACAGCTTGGTAATGATTCCGAATGGAAATGAAATTAGTGCGGGCGTTTAGGGAGGGGATGAGTTTGATTTTCCGGTACACATCGGCCCCGATGGGAGAGACACCAGAACAGGAACAATAAAACGTTGACTGAACAGAAAAAAAAGATTTATAAGAAGAAGAAGATGATATGTAGGCTTCCATGTGTTTAACACAACGCGCGGCATCCAGACCACAGAAGCGGTACCCGTCCAAGAGAAAGTCATCGAAGAAGTTGCATAAGTACAACCACTCAGCTATCTCAAAGTACCAAAGTTGGCGTTTCGAGGGAGGAATAGAGTAAGAATCAGTACAAATAAGATTGTGGTCAGGGGATCCTCAGGGGGAAGAAAAGGTATATGTATAGTGGGAGGATTTAGAAGAAAAAATGTTAAGTGTATTAGAAAAATGGTCATGACGACTGGAAATCGGTACGGTGTTTATTCAGTTGTTCCAGATCGTTTAGGAGGAAAAATAGAAAGACCTTGGCTTCACCAGGACTTTATCCGGATCTTTGCTATTGCTCTGATATCAGTTATTCTTTTTTCTTTGTCTAACAAAACAAATGATGTTAATTCATCATTTTATTTTAACATATCAGTACTGGTATAGAAAACGTTTATATTTCGCTTAGAGAGACGAGTGTGACGCAAATCCTTTGAGTTTAGTCCACCAAACTCGCGTTCCGTCGGACACTAACACAACAGGTGCGATCGAACCTGACTTGAATGACATTTGTCATCCTGTTTAGGTACAACCTGTTCTTACTGGACATCTGACAAAAACTGTTAGTAGGTTCATGCAAAGTCCTAACAAGACGCAGTTACAGCCCCGTTTGAACTGAAGACTTTCTTGGCAAACAAGCTTCTGTTTCCTATTAATCTACCACACAGAAATCTATGTAGTTAACTCACACGTCTTTACTGATCTTCAGTACTCAGATTTGCAGCTCCAACATCATACCTCGGAAGAAGTCTTTCGAAGACAGCCTTATTTCAGCTTTATCTAAACTTACTCATCTTCCTACACTTTCGAAGGACCTTTTCTGATGAACCCTGAGCTGAGTTGCTGGTTTGAGCCTGAATAACAACTACATTGTGTATGAGGTCTTCCAGCTTAGCCCTCGAGTAAGGTAGTATTCTCCTATGTTCTTATCATAAAGCTACTCACTCAAGTAATGAACTAAGATTCCTAACAAGATTAAGGCTAAGCTCTTCGTCCATATAGTCATCTAATGCAATATACTTGGTGTATGTTTCTGTTTCCGTTATGCATTCCCTGTAGTTGGGCTTTATCCATCCTTAACTACTTGAAAATCATGACTTCTGTCCACTGTCATCCCTACCGTAACTATGCAAGTTTCTAGATCTCCGACTGTCTTTGCAAAGTCTTTGCTCTTCCCGGCAAAGCTTTAACTGTGACCTGACCAATTGTGTTGTCACGTACACTAAGTCATTTACTACACTTCTGATAGCTGTCATGTTTTAACGGATTCATGATAACCTTATTTGAACACCACAGAAAAAAGAAAATATTAAACTTCGTCTCTGATCATTACGTCTTTAGTGACTGGAGACACCAATATCTTCTATATGGCATACTGGGAGTATTTCTAGATAACTAGGCAGACTTCTGTGGTGTGACTCAAGGTTCACTGGCAAGTCGCATGACCAGTTGATGCGATTCAAAGGTTACTAGCGAACTATATGACCAGTGCAGGTGCCTCAGTATATTATAAAGCTATTTGATCAGCATTGGTGACTCGAGTTACCAGCGAGCCACGTGAACTATAGAAGTGATTCAAGGGTTACTAACAAGCCAAATGACAAGTAGTGGTGACTCAAGGGTCACTAGCAAGCCTCATGACCAGTTGAGGTGACCCAAGAGTCACTGATGGGCGATATAACTGATAAACATAGGTCAAGGGTCGCTGGGAGACAAATGACCAGTGACAATAACCTGAGTGGCCACCACCAATTGGTTTAAAAGCGAAACAACCAGCATATCTCTCTCTCTCTCTCTCTCTCTCTCTCTCTCTCTCTCTCTCTCTCTCTCTCTCTCTCTCTCTCTCTCTCTCTCTCTCTCTCTCTCTCTCTCTCTCTCTCTCTCTTTCTCTCTCTCTCTCTCTCTCTCTCTCTCTCTCTCTCTCTCTCTCTCTCTCTCTCTCTCTCTCTCTCTCTCTCTCTCTCTCTCTCTCTCTCTCTCTCTCTCTCTCTCTCTCTCTCTACTTCCTTCCCATTGACCGCCTCTTGTCGTGTCTAGTAAAAGTGACTACGTGTCCTGAATATTTTCTCATGTTAAGACTTGCTTCATCAGAATCCATTGTCTCACTGTTCATCATTACCTGACTGTCTCGTTATACTTGAAATACCTTACGGATTTCCAGCACAGCGGGTTCATTATATGGAGGATGAAAGATGATCATCTTACCTTTATCCTCACCGTCCTACCTCTTGAAGCCTTAGGGGGAATATTATAGGAGAATGATGCCCCTTGATACATGGTTTTATAGTTCATAGCTCGGGCTATTCTGTAAGATGATTAGAAAGTTGGTGGGTTTTGCCGGCTCTTTACTCGAGAGACAAATAGATATGTAGTTAGACAGATAGTCCTAAAGTTTGACAGATGAATAGAATGATTGATAGATATATACATACATACATAGTGAAATAGATACATGAGAGAGAGAGAGAGAGAGAGAGAGAGAGAGAGAGAGAGAGAGAGAGAGAGAGAGAGAGAGAGAGAGAGAGAGAGAGAGAGAGAGAGAGAGAGAGAGAGAGAGAGAGAGAGAGAGAGAGAGAGAGAGAGAGAGAGAGAGAGAGATGATGATGATAATGATGATCATGATAACAGGGGATCAAGAATGGAACAAACCAGTGAAAGAAAGTAAAATGAATATAAGATATGTGGTGGTTTGTGATGCTTGTCATATGCATCGACAAGAAAAGTGGCAGCAAAGGTGTGAAATGACAGTATGTGAGAGGCAAGTAGGTATTTTTCGTAAAAGCACTGAAACGGTACAGCCTTATGGTATTCTTGTCTAACCATTGACATAAGACCCTTGAGAGCAAGATCAAAGGACACTTAAGTAAGCCCAACGATCGTATTATCGTGACCAAGAATTGTCTATCGTACGTAAGTGGTATATGATCGAACGCAAGGCTCAGAGGAGGTACTGATTCTTTTTGTTTGTCAGTTGAGACGGCATGGAAAAATGAATACCCACATCAACACCGCTCAATAAAGTCACAAACATCTACATATGTATATATATATATATATATATATATATATATTTTTTTTTTTTCTTTTTTTATGCTTTGTCGCTGTCTCCCGCGTTTGCGAGGTAGCGCAAGGAAATAGACGAAAGAAATGGCCCAACCCACCCCCATACACATGTATATACATACGTCCACACACGCAAATATACATACCTACACAGCTTTCCATGGTTTACCCCAGACGCTTCACATGCCCTGATTCAATCCACTGACAACACGTCAACCCCGGTATACCACATCGATCAAATTCACTCTATTCCTTGCCCTCCTTTCACCCTCCTGCATGTTCAGGCACAGATCACATAAAATCTTTTTCACTCCATCTTTCCACCTCCAATTTAGTCTCCCACTTCTCCTCGTTCCCTCCACCTCCGATACATATATCCTCTTGGTCAATCGTTCCTCACTCATTTTCTCCATGTGCCCAAACAATTTCAAAACACCCTCTTCTGCTCTCTCAACCACGCTCTTTTTATTTCCACACATCTCTCTTACCCTTACGTTACTTACTCGATCAAACCACCTCAAACCACACATTGTCCTCAAACATCACATTTCCAGCACATCCATCCTCCTGCGCACAACTCTATCCATAGCCCACGCCTCGCAACCATACAACATCGTTGGAACCACTATTCCTTCAAACATACCCATTTTTGCTTTCCGAGATAATGTTCTCGACTTCCACACATTCTTCTTCCGCTGCCAGATCTACTCCCAGATATCTAAAACACTTTGCTTCCTCCAGTTTTTCTCCATTCAAACTTACCTCCGAACTGACTTGACCCTCAACCCTACTGTACCTTATAACCTTGCTCTTATTCACATTTACTCTTAACTTTCTTCTTTCACACACTTTACCAAACTCAGTCATCAGCTTCTGCAGTTTCTCACATGAATCAGCCACCAGCGCTGTATCATCAGCGAACAACAACTGACTCACTTCCCAAGCTTTCTCATCCACAACAGACTGCATACTTGCCCCTCTTTCCAAAACTCTTGCATTCACCTCCCTAACAACCCCATCCATAAACAAATTAAACAACCATGGAGACATCACACACCCCTGCCGCAAACCTACATTCACTGAGAACCAATCACTTTCCTCTCTTCCTACACGTACACATGCCTTAAATCCTCGATAAAAACTTTTCACTGCTTCTAACAACTTGCCTCCCACACCATATATTCTTAATACCTTCCACAGAGCATCTCTATCAACTCTATCATATGCCTTCTCCAGATCCATAAATGCTACATACAAATCCATTTGCTTTTCTGATTATTTCTCACATACATTCTTCAAAGCAAACACCTGATCCACACATCCTCTACCACTTCTGAAACCACACTGCTCCTCCCCAATCTGATGCTCTGATATGTATATATATATATATATATATATATATATATATATATATATATATATATATATATATATATATATATATATATATATTTTTTTTTTTTTTTCCTATTATTCGCCATTTCCCGCGATAGCGAGGTAGCGTTAAGAACAGAGGACTGGACCTTTGAGGGAATATCCTCACCTGGCCCCCTTCTCTGTTCCTTCTTTTGGAAAATTAGAAAAAAAAAACGAGAGGGGAGGATTTCCAGCCCCCCGCTCCCTTCCCTTTTAGTCGCCTTCTACGACACGCAAGGAATACGTGGGAAGCATTCTTTCTCCCCTATCCCCAGGGATAATATATATATATATATATATATATATATATATATATATATATATATATATATATATTTTTTTTTTCTTTCTTTTTGCTTTGTCGCTGTCTCTCTGGACAATCACAGGTTTACCAAATGGCGTCCCAGCTTCGTCTCTTCGATGTATATCAACTGACTGTTATATTCCTCTCTTGTGTCTCCCCTGATGATGTGATTATTACACGAAAGTGCACTTGGGAACTTTTCGTGTTTCATTTTCCCCGTGGACTCATAGGAATATCTTGATCACCCGCAAAACTGTGATCCTTTCCAACATATATATATATATACACACACACACACACACATATATATATATATATATATATATATATATATATATATATATATATATATATATATATATATATATATATATATATATATATATATATATATATGTATATATATATATATATACTATATATATATATATATATATATATATATATATATATATATATATATATATATATATATATATATATATATATATATATATATATATATATATATATATATATATATATATATATATATATATATATATATAAAGAGCGTGGTTGAGAGAGCAGAAGAGGGTGTTTTGAAATGGTTTGGGCACATGGAGAGAATGAGTGAGGAAAGGTTGACCAAGAGGATATATGTGTCGAAGGTGGAGGGAACGAGGAGAAGAGGGAGACCAAATTGTAGGTGGAAAGATGGAGTGAAAAAGATTTTGTGTGATCGGGGCCTGAACTTGCAGGAGGGTGAAAGGAGGGCAAGGAATAAAGTGAATTGGAGCAATGTGGTATACCGGGGTTGACGTGCTGTCAGTGGATTGAATCAAGACATGTGAAGCGTCTGGGGTAAACCATGGAAAGCTGTGTAGGTATGTATATTTGCGTGTGTGGACGTATGTATATACATGTGTATGGGGGGGGGGTTGGGCCATTTCTTTCGTCTGTTTCCTTGCGCTACCTCGCAAACGCGGGAGACAGCGACAAAGTATAAAAAAAAAAAAAAAAATATATATATATATATATATATATATATATATATATATATATATATATATATATATATATATATATATATGTATGTATATATATATATATATATATATATATATATATATATATATATATATATATATATATATATATATATATATATATATATATATTTATATATATATATATATATATATATATATATATATATATATATATATATATTGTTTTAATATCATTATTTTGCTTTATCACTGTCTCCTGTGTTAACGAGGTAGCGCAAAGAAACAGACGAGAGAATGGCCCAACCCACCCACATACACATGTATATACATACACGTCACACACGCAAATATACATACCTATACATCTCAACATATACATATATATACACACTCAGACATATACATATACACACATGTACATAATTCATACTGTCTGCCTTTATTAATTCCCATCGCCACCCCGCCACACATGAAATGACAACCCCTTTCCCCCTTGTGTGCGCGAGGTAGCGCTAGGAAAAGAGAACAAAGGCCACATTCGTTTTCACTCAGTCTCTAGGTGTCATGTAATAATGCACCGAAACCGCAGTTCCCTTTCCACATCCAGGCCCCACGGAACTTTCCATGGTTTACCCCAGACTCTCCACATGCCCTGGTTCAATCCATTGAGAACATTTCGACCCCAGAATACCACATCGTGCCAATTTTCTCTCTTCCTTGTACGCCTTTCACCCTCCTGCATGTTCAAGCCCCGATCACTCAAAATCTTTTTCACCCCATCTTTCCATATCCAAGTTGGTCTCCCATCTCGCCTCGTTCCCTCCACCTCTGACACATACATCCACTTGGTCAATCTGTCCTCACTCATTCTCTCTATAAAACCAAAACATTTTCAAACACCTTCTTCTGCTCTCTCAACCACACTCTTTTTATTACCACACATCTCTCATACCCTTACATTACTCCCTCGATCAAACCACCTCACACCACATATTGTCCTCAAACAT
Source organism: Panulirus ornatus (assembly GCF_036320965.1). Taxonomy (NCBI): domain Eukaryota; kingdom Metazoa; phylum Arthropoda; class Malacostraca; order Decapoda; family Palinuridae; genus Panulirus; species Panulirus ornatus. Next base: position 48,612,340 of record NC_092238.1, on the reverse strand, counting down.
TACATTTTCAGCACATCCAACTTCCTCCGCACAACTCTATCCATATCCCACGCCTCGCAAACATATAACATTGTTGGAACCACTATTCCTTCAAACATAACCATTTTTGCTTTCCGAGATAATGTTCTCGACTTTCAAACATTCTTCAATGCTCCCAAAATTTTCGCCACCTCCCCCACCCTATGATTCACTTCCGCTTCCATAGTTCAGTTCGCTGCCAAATCCACTCCTAGATATTTAAAACACTTCACTTCCTCCAGTTTTTCTTCATTCAAACTTACCTCCCAATTGAATTGTCCCTCAACCCTACAGTACCTAATAACCTTCCTCTTATTCACATTTACTCTCATCAGATTTCTTCTTTCACACACTTTACCAAACTCAATCATTAGCTTCTGCAGTTTCTCACATGAAACAGCCATCAACGATGTATCATCAGCGAACACGAGCTGACTCATTTCCCAAGCTTTCTCATCCACAACAGACTGCATCTTGCCCCTTTTTCCAGAACTATTTCATTCACCTCCCTAACAGCCCCATCCATAAACAAATTAAACAACCATTGAGACATCACACACCCGTGCCGCAAACCTACATTCACTGAAAACCAATCACTTTCCTCTCTTTCTACACGTACACATGCCTTACATCCTCGATAAAAATCTTTACACTGATTATAACAACTTCACTCCCACACCATATATTCTTAATACCTTCCACAGAGCATCTCTATCAACTCTATCATATGCCTTCTCCAGATCCATAAAAACTACATACAAATCCATTTGCTTTTCTGATTATTTCTCACATACATTCTTCAAAGCAAACTCTTGATCCACACATCCTCTACCACTTCTGAGACCACACTGATGCTTTGAACATGCATTCACCCTCTCAATCACTACCGTCCCATATAATTTACCAGGAATACTCAGCAAACTTATACCTCCGTAATTTGAGCACTCACTTTTATCCCCTTTGCCTTTGTACAATGGCAATATACAAGCATTCCGCCAATCCCCAGGTAACCCACCATGAATCATACATACATTAAATAACCTAACCAACCAGTCAACAATACCGTCAGCCTCTTTTTTTAATCAATTCCATTGCAATACCATACAAACCCGCTGCCTTACCGGCTTTCATATTCCGCAAAGTTTTTACTACCTCGTCTCTGTTTACCAAATCATTTTCCCAACCCTCTCACTTTGCACACCACCTCGACCACAACACCCTATATCTGCCACTCTATCATCAAATACATTCAACAAACCTTCAAAATACTCATTCCATCTCCTTCTAACATCACCACTACTTGTTATGACCTCCCCATTAGCCTCCTCTACTGAAGTTCCCATTTGTTCCCCTGTCTTACGCACTTTATTTACTTCAATCCAAAACATCTTTTCATTCTCCCTAAAATTTAATGATACTCTCCCAACCCAACTCTCCTTTGGCCACTTTCTCACCTCTTGCACCTTTCTCTTGACCTCCTGCCTCTTTCTTTTATACATCTCCCACTCATTTGCATTATATCCCTGCAAAAATCTTCCAAATGATTCTCTCTTCTCTTTCATTAATAATCCTGCTTCATCATCCCACCACTCACTATCCTTTCTAATCTACCCACCTCCCACGCTTCTCATGCCACAAGCATCTCCTGCGCAAGCCATCACTGCTTCCCTAGCTACATCCCATTCCTCCCCCACTCCCCTTACGTTCTTTGTTCTCACCTTTTTCCATTCTGTTCTCAGTCTATCCTGGTACCGACTCACACAAGTATCCTTCCCAGGCTCACTTATTCTCACCACTATCTTCACCCCAACATTCTCTCTTCTTTTCTGAAAACCTCTAGAAATCTTAACCTTCGCCTCCGAGAGATAATGATCAGACATCCTTCTACTTGCACCTCTCAGCACATGAACATCCAAAAGTCTCTCTTTCCCGCGCCTATCAATTAACCGTAATCCAATAACGCTCTCTGGCCATCTCTCCTACTTACATACGTATACTTATGTATATCTCTCTTTTAAGCCAGGTATTCCCAATCACCAGTCTTTTTTCAGCATATAAATCTACAAGCTCTTCACCATTTCCATTTACAACACTTAACACCCATGTACACCAATTATTCCCTCAACTGCCATATTAATCACATTTGCATTCAAATCACCCATCACTATAACCCGGTCTCGTGCATCAAAATTACCAATACACTCACTCAGCTGCTCACATATATATATATATATATATATATATATATATATATATATATATATATATATATATATATATATATATATATATATATATATATATATATATATATATATATATATATATATATATATATATATATATATATATATATATATATATATATATATACATATATATATATATATATATATATATATATATATATATATATATATATATATATATATATATATATATATATATATATATATATATATATATATATATACATATGTATATATATATATATATATATATATATATATATATATATATATATATATATATATATATATATATATATATATATATATATATATATATATATATATATATATATGTATATCCCTGGGGATATGGGAGAAAGAATACTTCCCACGCATTCATCACGTGTCGTAGAAGGCGACAAAAGGGTACGGGAGCGGGGGGCCAGAAAACCTCCCCTCCTTGTATTTTAACTTCCTAAAAGGGGAAACAGAAGAAGGAGTCACGCGGGGAGTGCTCATCCTCCTCGAACGCTCAGACTGGGGTGTCTAAATGTGTGTGGATGTAACCAATATGAAAAAGAAGGAGAGATAGGTAGTATGTTTGAGGAAAGGAGCAAGGATGTTTTGGCTCTGAATGAAACGAAGCACAAGGGTAAAGGGGAAGAATGGTTTGGGAATGTCTTGGGAGTAAAGTCAGGGGTTAGTGAGAGGACAAGAGCAAGGGAAGGAGTAGCACTACTACTGAAACAGAAGTTGTGGGAGTATGTGAAAGAGTGTAATAAAGTAAATTCTAGATTGATATGGGTAAAACTGAAAGTTGATGGAGAGAGATGGATGATTATTGGTGCATATGCACTTAGGCATGAGAAGATAGATCATGAGAGGGAAGTG
>NC_092238.1:48514200-48604200 GCF_036320965.1 Panulirus ornatus | reverse complement strand
ATACACACGCACATATACACACACACACACACACACATATACATATATATACATATGAAAAATGTAGGAATAATACAGAAAACTGAAACTTCTAGCTTGAAATGAAATGAAAAAATGAATGTCACATAATGGTTCAACCTCTGGCTATGGAAAAGGGAAATGTATAATTTATTTACACAAACGTCAATAGTAGTTCTCATCAATTTAACCACTGTATCAATAAGCTTCAATGTCTAAGCTACATTTTTTCCAATTTCACTATTTTCTTGTCAAAGCACCATGTATGAAAACTATCACTCCAGTAACACAACTATAAACATTTACTTCCCCTTTAAAAAAAAGTTCTGGGGACGTCTGTCTCGATACACTACGGGACACTCTACTATCTGGCGAGGTTTGTGTTGCAATGGTTCTTGATTCACAAACGTAGTAGCATCACTGGTGGGCGGAAGAACATTCTTGTAACCACAGCAAGGATCACAGTCCGTGCAACTCCATTGTGATGGTTCTTCTCATGACGCGACGCTTAAGCTGTGACCATGGCTTCCCTGGGACTTGACAATGGTGTATAATGATGTCAACACAGTGGAAAGCTGACCAAATTCCTGGACGGCCTGGCTGCTGCAGTGCACTCTCACGGGTTTGCCTCACCTTTTTTTGACTGAAGGAGGTTTACGGGAGCTGCTGGTTGACCCCTTCTTATACCTGAAGCCCACATCACGGCCCAATGGAGCTTTCTTCTCCAGCCAAATATGTCTCCTGGCTATCGGACGGACGAAACGGATCTTTAATTGGTTCGGCGTTGTCTTCCTCACTGCTCACTCTCCGTCTTGTGAAACGTCCCATATATATATATATATATATATATATATTCTTCAACGCTCCTAGAACTCTCGCCCCCTCCCCCACCCTATGATTCCCTTCCGCTTCCATGGTTCCATCCGCTGCCAAATCCACTCCCAGATATTTAAAACACTTCACTTCCTCCAGTTCTTCTCCACTAAAACTTACCTCCTAATTGACTTGTCCCTAAACCCTACTGTACCTATTAACCTTGGTCTTATTCACATTTACTCTCAGGTTTCTTCTTTCACATACTTTAGCAAACTCAGTCACCAGCTTCTGCAGTTTCTCAACCGAATCCGTCACCATCACTGTATCATCAGCGGACAACAACTGACGCACTTCCCAAGCTCTCTCATCCACAACAGACTTCATACTTGCCCCTCTTTCCAAAACTCTTGTATTCACCTCCCTAACAACCCCATCCATAAACAAATAAAACATCCATGGATACATCACGCACCCATGCCGTAAAACAAATTCACTGAGAACCAATCACTTTCTTGTCTTCCTACACGTAACATGCCTTATATTCCCGATAAAAACTTTTCACTGCTTCTAAGAACTTGCCTCCCACACCATATATTCTTAATATCTTCCACAGAGCATCTCTATCAACTCCATTATATACCTTCTCCAGATCCATACCTTCTACATAAAAATCCATCTGTTTTTCTAAGTATTTCTCATATACACTTTTCAAAGCAAACACATGATCCGCACATCCTGTATTTCTTCTGAAACCATACTGCTCTTCCCCAGTCTTATGCTCTGCACATGCCTTTATCCTCTCAGTCAATACGCTTCTATATAATATCCCAGAAATACTCAACAAACCTATGAATGTAATTTGAATACTCACCTTTATCCCCTTTGCCTTTGTACAATGGCACTATGCATGAATTCCGCCAATCCTGAGGAAGTTCACCATGATCCATATATACAATGAATATCCTTGAAAATCAATCATCAACACGGTCATCCTCTTTTCTTATATATATAAATTCCATTCCAATTCTATCCAAACCCGCCACTTTGCCGGCTTTCATCTTCTGCAAAGCATTCACTATCTCATCTCTGTTCATTAAAACATTCTTTTTGACCGTTTCACTTCGCGCACCACCTCGACCAAACACCCTGCATCTGCCACTCCATCATCTAACACATTCAACAAACCTTCAAAATACTCATTCCAGCTCCTCACTTCACTGCTTGTTATTACCCGCCCATTTGTCCCCTATATCGATGTTCCCTTACGCATCATATTTCCCTCCTTCGAAATTATTCCCTCAACTGCCAAATTACTCACATTTGCATTCAAATCACCCATCACTATAACAAGATCGCGTGCATCAAAGTTACTAACATATTCATTCAGCTGCCCCCCAAAACACTTACCTCTCATGAGCTTTCTTCATATGCCCAGGTGAATAGGCACCAATAATCACCATCTCTCTTCTTGCACTTTCAGTTTTAACCATATAAATCAAGAACTTACTTTCTTGCTTTCTATCACGTATTTCCACAACTGCTTCAAGAGGAGTAGAACTCTTTCCTTTGCTCTTGTCCTCTTACTAATCCCTGACTTTACTCACACGACATTCCCAAACCACTCTTCCCCTTTAACCTTGAGCTTCTTTTCACTCAGAGCCAATACATCCAAGTTCTTCTCCTCAAACATACTACCTATCTTTCCTTTTCTCATCTTGGTTAAATCCACACACATTTAGAATACCCAGCCCGAGCTATGGAGGAGAATGAGCACTCCCCGCTCAACACCTTTTTCTGTTTCCCCTTTTAAAAATTTAATACAAGAGGGGGTGGGGGATGGGGGGTTCCAGCTCCCTTGACCATCCTCCTTTAGTCTGCTTCTACGATATATATATATATATATATATATATATATATATATATATATATATATATATATATATATATATATATATTTTTTTTTTTTTTTTTTCATACTATCCGCCATTTCCCGCGACAGCGAGGTAGCGTTAAGAACAGAGGACTGGGCCTTTGAGGAAATATCCTCACCTGGCCCTCTTCTCTGTTCCTTCTTTTGGAAAAAAAAAAAAAAAGAAATATATATATATATATATATATATATATATATATATATATATATATATATATATATATATATATATATATATATTTTTTTTTCTTTCTTTTTTTTTTTTATACTTTGTCGCTGTCTCCCGCGTTTGCGAGGTAGCGCAAGGAAACAGACGAAAGAAATGGCCCAACCCCCCCCATACACATGTACATACACACGTCCACACACGCAAATATACATACCTACACAGCTTTCCTTGGTTTACCCCGGACGCTTCACATGCCTTGATTCAATCCACTGACAGCACGTCAACCACTGTATACCACATCGCTCCAATTCCCTCTATTCCTTGCCCTCCTTTCACCCTCCTGCATGTTCAGGCCCCGATCACACAAAATCCTTTTCACTCCATCTTTCCACCTCCAATTTGGTCTCCCTCTTCTCCTCGTTCCCTCCACCTCCGACACATATATCCTCTTGGTCAATCTTTCCTCACTCATTCTCTCCATGTGCCCAAACCATTTCAAAACACCCTCTTCTGCTCTCTCAACCACGCTCTTTTTATTTCCACACATCTCTCTTACCCTTACGTTACTTACTCGATCAAACCACCTCACACCACACATTGTCCTCAAACATCTCATTTCCAGCACATCCATCCTCCTGCGCACAACTCTATCCATAGCCCACGCCTCGCAACCATACAACATTGTTGGAACTACTATTCCTTCAAACATACCCATTTTTGCTTTCCGGGATAATGTTCTCGACTTCCACACATTCTTCAAGGCTCCCAAAATTTTAGCCCCCTCCCCCACCCTATGATCCACTTCCGCTTCCATGGTTCCATCCGCTGACAGATCCACTCCCAGATATCTAAAACACTTCACTTCCTCCAGTTTTTCTCCATTCAAACTCACCTACCAATTGACTTGACCCTCAACCCTACTGTACCTAATAACCTTGCTCTTATTCACATTTACTCTTAACTTTCTTCTTCCACACACTTTACCAAACTCCGTCACCAGCTTCTGCAGTTTCTCACATGAATCCGCCACCAGCGCTGTATCATCAGCGAACAACAACTGACTCACTTCCCAAGCTCTCTCATCCCCAACAGACCTCATACTTGCCCCTCTTTCCAAGACTCTTGCATTTACCTCCCTAACAACCCCATCCATAAACAAATTAAACAACCATGGAGACATCACACACCCCTGCCGCAAACCTACATTCACTGAGAACCAATCACTTTCCTCTCTTCCTACACGTACACATGCCTTACATCCTCGATAAAAACTTTTCACTGCTTCTAACAACTTGCCTCCCACACCATATATTCTTAATACTTCCACAGAGCATCTCTATCAACTCTATCATATGCCTTCTCCAGATCCATAAATGCTACATACAAATCCATTTGCTTTTCTAAGTATTTCTCACATACATTCTTCAAAGCAAACACCTGATCCACACATCCTCTACCACTTCTGAAACCACACTGCTCTTCCCCAATCTGATGCTCTGTACATGCCTTCACCCTCTCAATCAATACCCTCCCATATAATTTACCAGGAATACTCAACAAACTTATACCTCTGTAATTTGAGCACTCACTCTTATCCCCTTTGCCTTTGTACAATGGCACTATGCACGCATTCCGCCAATCCTCAGGCACCTCACCATGAGTCATACATACATTAAATAACCTTACCAACCAGTCAACAATACAGTCACCCCCTTTTTTAATAACTTCCACTGCAATACCATCCAAACCTGCTGCCTTGCCGGTTTTCATCTTCCGCAAAGCTTTTACTACCTCTTCTCTGTTTACCAAATCATTTTCCCTAACCCTCTCACTTTGCACACCTCCTCGACCCAAACACCCTATATCTGCCACTCTGTCATCAGACACATTCAACAAACCTTCAAAATACTCATTCCATCTCCTTCTCACATCACCACTACTTGTTATCAACTCCCCATTTACGCCCTTCACTGAAGTTCCCATTTGCTCCCTTGTCTTACGCACCCTATTTACCTCCTTCCAGAACATCTTTTTATTCTCCCTAAAATTTACTGATAGTCTCTCACCCCTACTCTCATTTGCCCTTTTTTTCACCTCTTGCACCTTTCTCTTGACCTCCTGTCTCTTTCTTTTATACTTCTCCCACTCAATTGCATTTTTTCCCTGCAAAAATCGTCCAAATGCCTCTCTCTTCTCTTTCACTAATACTCTTACTTCTTCATCCCACCACTCACTACCCTTTCTAAACAGCCCACCTCCCACTCTTCTCATGCCACAAGCATCTTTTGCGCAATCCATCACTGATTCCCTAAATACATCCCATTCCTCCCCCACTCCCCTTACTTCCATTGTTCTCACCTTTTTCCATTCTGTACACAGTCTCTCCTGATATATATATATATATATATATATATATATATATATATATATATATATATATATATATATATATATATATATATATATATATATATATATATGTATGTATATATATATATATATATATATATATATATATATATATATATATATATATATATATATATATATATATATATATATATATATATATATATATATATATATATATATATGTATGTATATATATATATATATATATATATATATATATATATATATATATATATATATATATATATATATATATATATATATATATATATATATATATATATATATATATATATATATATATATAAATATATATATATATATATATATATATATATATATATATATATATATATATATATATATATATATATATATATATATATATATATATATTCTTTTTTTTCTTTCTTTTAAACTATTCGCCATTTCCCGCGTTAGCGAGGTAGCATTAAGAACAGAGGACTGGGCCTTTGAGGGAATACCCTCACCTGGCCCAATTCTCTGTTCCTTCTTTTGGAAAAAAAAAAAAAAAAAAAAAGAAAAAAAAAAAAAAAAACGAGAGGGGAGGATTTCCAGCCCCCCGCTCCCTCCCCTTTTAGTCGCCTTCTACGACACGCAGGGAATACGTGGGAAGTATTCTTAATCCCCTATCCCCAGGGATAACTTATGTACATATCATTGCATATTTTCTCTTTCTTTAGAACATGCCCAAAGATTAAAAAAAAAAAAATCACGCATATTCATCATTTTCCATGTCGGTGAGACAGGTCCAGGAAGAGATGATGAAACTGCCTCAATCACTCACATCCACATCCTAGTTGTCATGTACAATGCATTTAAACCAGTGCGCCCCTACCCACAACCAGGTCTCACGGACCTTTCCATGGTTTCCCTTGACTGCTTCATGTACCCTGGTTCAGCCCATTGACAGCACATCGTCCCCTGTATACCACATTACTCTAAATCACTTTTAATCCCTTGCATACCTTACACCCATACACATGTTTGGGCCCCAAATCTTTAAATAATCTTTCAATCCATCCTTGTAACTTCTCTTTGGTTTCCCTCTTTTCCTTGTCCCCATGACTTCTAAAATGTATGCACTTTTAGTCATCCTTTCCTCATTCATCCACTCCTAATGTCCAAGCCATTTCAGGACACCTTATTCAGCTCTCTCATACATACCCCCTTTACTTACACATATCTCTCTTACCCCATAATATCCTTTTCAACCAACCATCCCCATGCCACATATCACCCTCAAACATTTAATTTACAACACATCCACCCTCTTCCTTACACTTTTGCCTAATCCCACAACTCACATCCATGCAGCACTGATAGGACTACTATACCATAAAACATACCCCTCTATGCCCTTCAAGACAGTGACCTCTCTTTCCACGAATTCCTCAGTACACCCAGGATCCTTGACCCCTCATCCACCCTATGGCTCACTTTAGCTCCCTTGGTTCCATTTGCTGTGATATCCACTCCCAGGTATCTAAAACACTCCATTCACTCTAAGTTCTCCCCATTCAAACCCATTCTCCATATAACCTGTTCCTCTTCACTGTTAAACCCAGTAACCTTGCTTTTATCAACTTCTACTGTCAAGTTTCTCCTCTCACTCACTTTGCAAAAAAAAAATATATGGACACATCAAAAATCATATAACCACAAGTAAAGCCTCTTGCATACATCCTAACACTTGTATTACTTCTAATAACCCATGCTTACATCCTTTTCAGCTACATACTCTCTCACTCCACCCCACATCTAACCTTTCCACATGCCTAAATTGAATCGGTATTTAATACCATACATTTACCACTCCCTTCTTTGTTCTTCATCTCTGAACATAAGGTTTTGTTCTGTCCAATCCTATTACTCCATATCACAGTAATAAGAAATCTATTACAACAGCATATATCTTCTTTCATGCTAAATCAAAGCCAGATTTCATACTCTGTGAGTGTACTACTGATGAATTGCACAAAAACTCTTGTTATTACAATACATATCTCTTATCCTTTATATATATATATATATATATAATATATAATATATACATATATATAAATTATATATATATATATATATATATATATATAATATATATATATATATATATATATATATATATATATATATTTTTTTTTTTTTTTTTTTTTTTTTTTTTTTTTTATACTTTGTCGCTGTCTCCCGCGTTTGCGAGGTAGCGCAAGGAAACAGACGAAAGAAATGGCCCAACCCCCCCCATACACATGTACATACACTCGTCCACACACGCAAATATACATACCTACACAGCTTTCCATGGTTTACCCCAAACGCTTCACATGCCCTGCTTCAATCCACTGACAGCACGTCAACCCCGGTATACCACACCGCTCCAATTCACTCTATTCCTTGCCCTCCTTTCACCCTCCTGCATGTTCAGGCCCCGATCACACAAAATCTTTTTCACTCCATCTTTCCACCTCCAATTTGGTCTCCCTCTTCTCCTTGTTCCCTCCACCTCCGACACATATATCCTCTTGGTCAATCTTTCATCACTCATCCTCTCCATGTGCCCAAACCACTTCAAAACACCCTCTTCTGCTCTCTCAACCACGGTCTTTTTATTTCCACACATCTCTCTTACCCTTACGTTACTCACTCGATCAAACCACCTCACACCACACATTGTCCTCAAACATCTCATTTCCAGCACATCCATCCTCCTGCGCACAACTCTATCCATAGCCCACGCCTCGCAACCATACAACATTGTTGGAACCACTATTCGTTCAAACATACCCATTTTTGCTTTCCGAGATACTGTTCTCGACTTCCACACATTCTTCAAGGCCCCCAGGATTTTCGCCCCCTCCCCCACCCTATGATCCACTTCCGCTTCCATGGTTCCATCCGCTGCCAGATCCACTCCCAGATATCTAAAACACTTCACTTCCTCCAGTTTTTCTCCATTTAAATTCACCTCCCAATTGACTTGACCCTCAACCCTACTGTACCTAATAACCTTGCTCTGATTCACATTTACTCTTAACTTTCTTCTTCCACACACTTTTCCAAACTCAGTCACCAGCTTCTGCAGTTTCTCACATGAATCAGCCACCAGCGCTGTATCATCAGCGAACAACAACTGACTCACTTCCCAAGCTCTCTCATCCCCAACAGACTTCATACTTGCCCCTCTTTCCAAAACTCTTGCATTTACCTCCCTAACAACCCCATCCATAAACAAATTAAACAACCATGGAGACATCACACACCCCTGCCGCAAACCTACATTCACTGAGAACCAATCACTTTCCTCTCTTCCTACACGTACACATGCCTTACATCCTCGATAAAAACTTTTCACTGCTTCTAACAACTTTCCTCCCACACCATATATTCTTAATACCTTCCACAGAGCATCTCTATCAACTCTATCATATGCCTTCTCCAGATCCATATATATATATAGATATATATATATATATATATATATATATATATATATATATATATATATATATATATATATATATATATGTATATATATATATATATATATATATATATATATATATATATATATATATATATATATATATATATATATATATATATTTTCCCTGGGGATAGGGGAGAAAGAATACTTCCCACGTATTCCCTGCGTGTCGTAGAAGGCGACTAAAAGGGGAGGGAGCGGGGTGCTGGAAATCCTCCCCTCTCGTTTTTTTTTAATTTTCCAAAAGAAGGAACAGAGAATTGGGCCAGGTGAGGGTATTCCCTCAAAGGCCCAGTCCTCTGTTCTTAACGCTACCTCGCTAATGCGGGAAATGGCGAATAGTTTGAAAGAAAAGAAAGAAAAAAAAAAATATATATATATATATATATATATATATATATATTTATATGAATATCCCTGGGGATAGGGGAGAAAGAATACTTCCCACGTATTCCCTGCGTGTCGTAGAGGGCGACTAAAAGGGTAGGGAGCGGGTGGCTGGAAATCCTTCCCTCTCTTGTTTTTTTTTAAGTTTCCAAAAGAAGGAACAGAGAAGGGGGTCAGGTGAGGATATTCCCTCTAAGGCTCAGTTCTCTGTTCTTAATGCTACCTCGCGGGAAATGGCAAATAGTAAGAAAAAAAAAAAAATATATATATATATATATATATATATATATATATATATATATATATATATATTATATTATATTTATTATTTTGCTCTGTCGCTGTCTCCCGCGTTTGCGAGGTAGCGCAAGGAAACAGACGAAAGAAATGGCCCAACCCACCCCCATAGACATGTATGTACATACACGTCCACACAGCAAATATATATACCTATAGATCTCAATGTACACATATATATACACACACAGACACATACATATATACCCATGCACACAATTCACACTGTCTGCCTTTATTCATTCCCATCGCCACGTCACCACACATGGAATACCATCCCCCTCCCCCCTCATGTGTGCGAGGTAGCGCTAAGAAAAGACAACAAAGTCCCCATTCGTTCACACTCAGTCTCTAGCTGTCATGCAATAATGCCCGAAACAACAGCTCCCTTTCCACATCCAGGAACCACACAACTTTCCATGGTTTACCCCAGACGCTTCACATGCCCTGATTCAATCCACTGAAAGCACATCAACCCCGGTATAACACATCGATCCAATTCACCCTATTCCCTGCCCACCTTTCACCCTCCTGCATGTTCAGGCCCCGATCACTCAAAATCTTTTTCACTCCATCTTTCCACCTCCAATTAGGTCTCCCACTTCTCGTTCCCTTCACCTCCGACACACATGTACTCTTGGTCAATCTTTCCTCACTCATTCTCTCCATGTGCCCAAACCATTTCAAAACACACTCTTTTTCTATCTCAACCACGCTCCTTTTATTTCCACACATCTCTCTTACCCTTATATTACTTACTCGATCAAACCACCTCACAACACACATTGTCCTCAAACATCTCATTTCTACCACATGCACCCTCCTGCGCACAACTCTATTCATAGCCCACGCCTCGCAGCTATACAACATTGTTGGAACCACTATTCCTTCAAACATACCCATTTTTGCTTTCCGAGATAATGTTCTCGAGTTCCACACTTATTTCAAAGCTCCCAGGATTTTCGCCTCCTCCCCCACCCTATGATTCACTTCCGCGTCCATGGTTCCATCCGCTGCCAGATCCACTGCCAGATATCTAAAACACTTTACTTCCTCCAGTTTTTCTCCATTCAAACTTACCTCCCAATTGACTTGACCCTCAACCCTACTGTACCTAATAACCTTGCTCTTATTCACATTAACTCTTAACTTTCTTCTTTCACACACTTTAGCAAACTCAGTCACCAGCTTCTGCAGTTTCTCACATGAATCAGCCACCAGCGCTGTATCATCAGCGAACAACAACTGACTCACTTCCCAAGCTCTCTCATCCAAAACAGACTTCAAACTTGCCCCTCTTTCCAAAACTCTTGCATTCACCTCCCTAACAACCCCATCCATAAACAAATTAAACAACCATGGAAACATCATACACCCCTGCCGCAAACCTACAGTCCCTGAGAACCAATCACTTTCCTCTCTTCCTACACATACACATGCCTTACATTCTCGATAAAAACTTTTCACTGCTTCTAACAACTTGCCTCCCACACCATATTTTCTTAATACCTTCCACAGAGCATCTCTATCAACTCTATCATATGCCTTCTCCAGATCCATAAATGCTATATACAAATCCATTTGCTTTTCTAAGTATTTCTAACATACATTCTTCAAAGCAAACACCTGATCCACACACCCTCTACCACTTCTGAAACCACACTGCTCTTCTGAAAATCTGATGCTCTGTACATTCCTTCACCCTCTCAATCAATACCCTCCCATATAATCTACCAGGAATACTCAACAAATTTATACCTCTGTAATTTGAGCACTCACTCTTATCCCCTTTGCCTTTGTACAATGGCACTATGCACGCATTCCGCCAATCCTCAGCCACCTCACCATGAGTCATACATACATTAAATAACCTTACCAACCAGTCAACAATACAGTCACCCCCTTTTTTAATAAATTCCACAACAATTCCATCCAACCTGCTGCCTTGCCGGCTTTCATCTTCCGCAAAACTTTTACTACCTCTTCTCTATTTACCAAATTATTTTCCCTAACCCTCTCACTTTGAACACCACCTCAACCAAACACCCTATATCTGCCACTCTATCATCAAACACGTTCAACAAACCTTCAAAATACTTACTCCATCTCCTTCTCACATAACCACTACTTATTATCACCTCCCCATTAGCGTCCTTCACTGAAGTTCCCATTTGCTCCTTGTCTTACGCATTTTATTTACCTCCTTCCAGAACACCTTTTTATTCTCCCTAAAATTTAATGATACTCTCTCACCCCAACTCTAATTGCCCTCTTTTTCACCACTTGCACCTTTCTCTTGACCTCCTGTCTCTTTCTTTTATACATCTCGTACTCAATTGCATTTTTCCCTGCAAAAATCGTCCAAATGCCTCTCTCTTCTCTTTCACTAACAATCTTACTTCTTCATCCCACCATTCACTACCCTTTCTAATCAACCCACCTTCCACGCTTCTCATGCCACAAGCATCTTTTGCGCAATCCATCACCGATTCCCTAAATACATTCAATTCCTCCCCCACTCCCCTTACTTCCTTTGTTCTCACCTTTTTCCATTCTGTACTCAGTCTCTCCTGGTACTTCCTCACACAAGTCTCCTTCCCAAGCTCACTTACTCTCACCATCCTCTTCACCCCAACATTCACTCTTCTTTTCTGAAAACCCATACAAATCTTCACCTTAGCCTCCACAAGATAATGATCAGACATCCCTCCAGCTGCAACTCTCAACTTTCGCGCGCCTGTCAATTAACACGTAATCCAATAACGCTCTCTGGCCATCTCTCCTACTTACATACGTATACTTATATATATCTCGCTTTTTAAACCAGGTATTCCCAATCACCAGTCCTTTTTCAGCACATAAATCTACAAGCTCTTCACCATTTCCATTTACAACACTGAACACCCCATGTATACCAATTATTCCCTCAACTGCCACATTACTCACCTTTGCATTCAAATCACCCATCACCATAACCCGGTCTCTTGCATCAAAACCACTAACACACTCATTCAGCTGCTCCCAAAACACTTGATCTCATGATATTTCTTCTCATAACCAGGTGCATATACACCAATAATCACCCATCTATCTCCATCAACTTTCAGTTTTACCCATATTAATCGAGAATTTACTTTCTTACATTCTCTCACATACTCCCACAACTCATGTCTCAGGAGTACTGCTACTCCTTCCCTTGCTCTTGTCCTCTCAAAAACACCTGACTTTACTCCCAAGACATTACCAAACCACTCTTCCTCTTTACCCTTGAGCTTCGTTTCACTCAGAGCCAAAACATCCAGGTTCCTTTCCTCAAACATACTACCTATCTCTACTTTTTTCACATCTTGGTTACATCCACACACATTTAGACACTCCAATCTGAGTCTACGAGGAGGATGAGCACTCCCCGCGTGACTCCTTCTGTTTCCCAACTTTAGAAAGTTAAAATACAATGAGTGGAGAATTTCTGGACCCCTGCTCCCGTCCCCTCTAGTCGCCTTCTACCACACGTGAGGAATGCGTGGGAAGTATTCTTTCACCCCTATCCCCAGGTATAATCTATATATATATATATATATATATATATATATATATATATATATATATATATATATATATATATATATATATATATATATATATATATATATATATATATATTTATATATATATATATATATATATATATATATATATATATATATATATATATATATATATATATATATATATATATAATATATATATATATATATATATATATATATATATATATATATATATATATATATATATATATATATATATATATATATATATATATAAACATATGAAAAATGTATGAAATAGTTTAGAAAACTGAAACTTCTAGCTTAAAATGAAATGAAAAATGAATGTCACATAATGGTTCAAGCTCTGGCTATATAAAAGGGAAATGTATAAATTTATTTACACAAACGTCAATAGTAGTTTTCATCAATTTAACCACTGTATCATACTGCCTGGTCTACTTCTTTAATCATGAAACTTTAATATTGGCTTTCTCAATTGGCTTTCTAAATTGACTTCATTACACAAAGTACAATCATATCTTATATATATATATATATATATATATATATATATATATATATATATATATATATATATATATATATATATATATATATATATATATATATATATATATATATATATATATATATATATATATATATATATATATATATATATATATATATATATATATATATATATATATATATATATATATATATATATGTATATATATATATATATATATATATATATATATATATATATATATATATATATATATATATATAAATATATATATATATATATATATATACATATATATATATATATATATATATATATATATATATATATATATATATATATATATATATATATATATATATATATATATATATATATATTTTTTTATACTAATCGCCATTTCCCACATTAGCGAGGTAGCGTTAAGAACAGAGGATGAGGACTGGGCCTTTGAGGGAATATCCTCACCTGGCCCCCTTCTCTGTTTCTTCTTTTGGAAAAAAAAAAAGAGAGGGGAGGATTTCCAGCCTCCCGCTCCCTCCCCTTTTAGTCGCCTTCTACGACACGCAGGGAATACGTGGGAAGTATTCTTTCTCCCCTATCCCCAGGGATAATGTATATATATATATATATATATATATATATATATATATATATATATATATAGATGGGTGATTATTGGTGCATATGCACCTGGGCAAGAGAAGAAAGATCATTAGAGGCAAGTGCTTTGGGTGTAGGTGAATGAGTGTGTTAGTGGTTTTCATGCACAAGACCGGGTTATAGTGATGGGTGATTTGAATGCAAAGGTGAGTAATGTGGCAGCTGAGGGAATAATTGGTATATATGGAGTGTTCAGTTTTGTAAATGGAAATGGTGAAAAGTTTGTAGATTTATGTGCTGAAAAAGGATTGGTGATTGGGAATACCTGGTTTAAAAAGCGAGATATACATAAGTATACGTATGTAAGTAGGAGAGATGGCCGGAGAGTGTTATTGGATTTCGTGTTAATTGATAGACGCACGAAAGAGAGACTTTTGGATGTTAATGTGCTGAGAGGTGCAACTAGAGGGTTGACTGATCATTATCTTGTGGAGGCGAAGGTGAAGATTTGTCGGGGTTTTCAGAAAAGAACAGAGAATGTTGGGGTGAAGAGAGTGGTGAGAGTAAGTGAGCTTTGGAAGGAGACTTGTGTGAGAAAGTACCAGGAGAGACTGAATACTGAATGGAAAAAGGTAAGAACAAAGGAGGTAAGGGGAGTGGGGGAGGAATGGGATGTGTTTAGGGAAGCAGTGATGGCTTTTGCAAAAGATGCTTGTGGCATGAGAAGCGTGCGAGGTGGGTTGATTAGAAAAGGTAGTGAGTGGTGGGATGAAGAAGTAAGATTATTAGTAAAAGAGAAGAGAGAGGCATTTGAACGATTTTTGCAGGAAAAAAATGCAAATGAGTGGGAGAGGTATAAAAGAAAGAAGCAGGAGGTCAAGAGAAAGGTGGAAGAGGTGAAAAAGAGGGCAAATGAGAGTTGGAGTGAGAGAGTATCATTAAATTTCAGGGAGAATAAAAAGATGTTTTAGAAGGAGGTAAATAAAGTACGTAAGACAATGGAGCAAATGGGAACTTCAGTGAAGGGGGCAAATGGGGAGGTGAAAGCAAGTAGTGGTGATGCGAGAAGGAGATGGAGTGAGTATTTTGAATGTTTGTTGAATGTGTTTGATGATAGAGTGGCATATATAGGATGATTTGGTCGATTTAGTTTGCAAAGTGAGAGGGTTAGGGAAAAGGATCTGGTAAATAGAGAAGATGTAGTGAAAGCTTTACGGAAGATGAAAGCCGGTAAAGCAGCAGGTTTGGATGGTGTTGCAGTGGAATTTATTAAAAAAGGGGGTGACTGTATTGTTGACTGGTTGGTAAGGTTATTTAATGTTTGTATCATTCATGGTGAGGTGCCTGAGGATTGGAGGAATGCGTGCATAGTGCCATTGTACAAAGGCAAAGGGGATAAGAGTGAATGCTCAAATTGCAGAGGTATAAGTTTGTTGAGTATTCCTGGTAAATTATATGGGAGGGTATTGATTGAGAGGGTGAAGGCGTGTACAGTGCATCAGATTGGGGAAGAGCAATGTGGTTTCAGAAGTGGTAGAGGATGTGTGGATCAAGTGTTTGCTTTGAAGAATGTATGTGAGAAATACTTAGAAAAACAAATGGATTTGTATGTAGCATTTATGGATCTAGAGAATGCATATGATTATTGGTGCATATGCACCTGGGCATGAGAAGAAAGATCAAGAGAGGCAAGTGTTTTGGGATCAGCTGAATGAGTGTGTTAGTGGTTTTGATGCACGAGACCGGGTTATAGTGATGGGTGATTTGAATGCAAAGGTGAGTAATGTGGCAGTTGAGGGAATAATTGGTATACATGGGGTGTTCAGTGTTGTAAATGGAAATGGTGAAGAGCTTGTAGATTTATGTGCTGAAAAAGGACTGATGATTGGGAATACCTAGTTTAAAAAGCGACATATACATAAGTATACTTATGTAAGTAGGAGAGATGGCCAGAGAGCGTTATTGGATTACGTGTTAATTGACAGGCGTGCGAAAGAGAGACTTTTGGATGTTAATGTGCTGAGAGGTGCAACTGGAGGGATGTCTGATCATTATCTTGTGGAGGCTAAGGTGAAGATTTGTATGGGTTTTCAGAAAAGAAGAGTGAATGTTGGGGTGAAGAGGGTGGTGAGAGTAAGTGAGCTTGAGAAGGAGACCTGTGTGAGGAAGTACCAGGAGAGACTGAGTTCAGAATGGAAAAAGGTGAGAACAATGGAAGCAAGGGGAGTGGGGGAGGAATGGGATGTATTTAGGGAATCAGTGATGGATTGCGCAAAAGATGCTTGTGGCATGAGAAGAGTGGGAGGTGGGTTGATTAGAAAGGGTAGTGAGTGGTGTGATGAAGAAATAAGAGTATTAGTGAAAGAGAAGAGAGAGGCATTTGGACGATTTTTGCAGGGAAAAAATGCAATTGAGTGGGAGATGTATAAAAGAAAGAGACAGGAGGTCAAGAGAAAGGTGCAAGAGGTGGAAAAAAGGGCAAATGAGAGTTGGGGTGAGAGAGTATCATTAAATTTTAGGGAGAATAAAAAGATGTTCTGGAAGGAGGTAAATAAAGTGCGTAAGACAAGGGAGCAAATGGGAACTTCAGTGAAGGGCGCAAATGGGGAGGTGATTACAAGTAGTGGTGATGTGAGAAGGAGATGGAGTGAGTATTTTGAAGGTCTGTTGAATGTGTTTGATGATAGAGTGCCAGATATAGGGTGTTTTTGTCGAGGTGGTGTGCAAAGTGAGAGGGTTAGGGAAAATGATTTGGTAAACAGAGAAGAGGTAGTGAAAGCTTTGCGGAAGATGAAAGCCGGCAAGGCAGCAGGTTTGGATGCTATTGCAGTGGAATTTATTTAAAAATTGGGTGACTGTATTGTTGACTGGTTGGTAAGGTTATTTAATGTATGTATGACTCATGGTGAGGTGCCTGAGGATTGGCGGAATGCGTGCATAGTGCCATTGTACAAAGGCAAAGGGGATAAGAGTGAATGCTCAAATTACAGAGGTATAAGTTTGTTGAGTATTCCTGGTAAATTATACGGGAGGGTATTGATTGAGAGGGTGAAGGCATGTACAGAGAATCAGATTGGGGAAGAGTAGTGTGGTTTCAGAAGTGGTAGAGGATGTGTGGATCAGGTGTTTGCTTTGAAGAATGTATGTGAGAAATACTTAGAAAAGCAAATGGATTTGTATGTAGCATTTATGGATCTGGAGAAGGCATATGATAGAGTTGATAGAGATGCTCTGTGGAAGGTATTAAAAATATATGGTGTGGGAGGAAAGTTGTTAGAAGCAGTGAAAAGTTTTTATCGAGGATGTAAGGCATGTGTACGTGTAGAAAGAGAGGAAAGTGATTGGTTCTCAGTAAATGAAGTTTTGCGGCATGGGTATGTGAATCTCCATGGTTGTTTAATTTGTTTATGGATGGGGTTGTTAGGGATGTGAATTCAAGGGTTTTGGAAAGAGTGGCAAGTATACAGTCTTTTCTGGATGAGATAGCTTGGGAAGAGAGCCAGTTGTTTTTCGCTGATGATACAGCGCTGGTGGCTGATTCGTGTGAGAAACTGCAGAAGCTGGTGACTGAGTTTGGTAAAGTGTGCGAAAGAAGAAATGTGAATAGAGTAAATGTGAATAAGAGCAAGGTTACAACATTGTTGGAACCACTATTCCTTCAAACATACCCATTTTTGCTTTCCGAGATAATGTAACTTCCAAACATTCTTCAAGGCTCCCAAAATTTTCGCCCCCACCCCCACCCTATGATCCACTTCCGCTTCCATGGTTCCATCGGCTGCCAGATCCACTCCCAGATATCTAAAACACTTCACTTCCTCCAGTTTTTCTACATTCAAACTCACCTCCCAATTGACTTGACCCTCAACCCTACTGTACCTAATAACCTTGCTCTTATTCACATTTACTCTTAACTTTCTTCTTCCACACACTTTACCAAACTCAGTCACCAGCTTCTGCAGTTTCTCACATGAATCAGCCACCAGCGCTGTATCATCAGCGAACAACAACTGACTCACTTCCCAAGCTCTCTCATCCCCAACAGACTTCATACTTGCCCCTCTTTCCAAAACTCTTGCATTTACCTCCCTAACAACCCCATCCATAAACAAATTAAACAACCATGGAGATTCACATACCCATGCCGCAAAACTTCATTTACTGAGAACCAATCACTTTCCTCTCTTTCTACACGTACACATGCCTTACATCCTCGATAAAAACTTTTCACTGCTTCTAACAACTTGCCTTCCACAGCATATATTCTTATTACCTTCCACAGAGCATCTCTATCAACTCTATCATATGCCTTCTCCAGATCCATAAATGCTACATACAAATCCATTTGCTATTCTAAGTATTTCTTACATACCTTCTTCAAAGCAAACACCTGATCCACACATCCTCTACCACTTCTGAAACCACACTGCTCTTCCCCAATCTGATGCTCTGTACATGCCTTCACCCTCTAAATCAATACCCTCCCATATGATTTACCAAGAATACTCAACAAACTTATACCTCTGTAATTTGAGCACTCACTCTTATCCCTTTGCCTTTGTACAATGGCACTATGCAAGAATTCCACCAATCCTCAGGCACCTCATCATTAATCATACATACATTGAATAACCTTCCCAACCAGTCAACAATACAGTCACCCCCTTTTTAATAACTTCCACTGCAATACCATCCAAACCTGCTGCCTTGCCGGCTTTCATCTTCCGCAAGGCTTCTACTACCTCTTCTCTGTTTACCAAATCATTTTCCCTAACCCTCTCACTTTTCACACCACCTCTACCAAAACACCCTACATCTGCCACTCTATCATCAAACACATTCAACAGACTTCAAAATACTCACTCCATCTACTTCTCACATCACCACTACTAGTTATCACCTCCCCATTAGCCCATTTCACTGAAGTTCCCATTTGCTCCCTTGTCTTACGCACTTTATTTACCTCCTTCTAAAACATCTTTTCATTCTCCCTAAAATTTAATGACACTCTCTCAACCCAACTCTCATTTGCCCACTTTTTCACCTCTTGCGCCTTTCTCTTGACCTCCTGCGTCTTTCTTTTATACATCTCCCACTCATTTGCATTTTTTGCCTGCAAAAATCTTCTAAATGATTCTCTCTTCTCTTTCACTAATAATCTTACTGCCTCATCCCACATCTCACTACCCTTTCTAATCAACCCACCTCCCACGCTTCTCATGCCACAATCATCTTTTGCGCAAGCCATCACTGCTTCCCTGAATACATCCCATTACTCCCCCTCCCCCACTACCTACTTTTTTGTCACCTTTTTCCATTCATTTCTCAGTCTCTCCTGGTTCTTCGTCACACAAGTCTCCTTCCCAAGCTCACTTACTCTCACCACTCTCTTCACCCCAACATTCTCTCTTCTTTTCTGAAAACACATACAAATCCTCACCTTTGCCTCCACAAGATGATGATCAGACATCCCTCCAGTTGCACCTCTCAGCACATTAACATTCAAACGTCTCTCTTTCGCGCGCCTATCAATTAACACGTAATCCAATAACGCTCTATGGCCATCTCTCCTACTTGCATACGTATATTTATGTATATATCGCTTTTTAAAACAGGTATTCCCAATCACCAGTCCTTTTTCAGCATATAAATCTACAAGTTCTTCACCATTTCCATTTACAACACTCAACACCCCATGTATACCAATTATTCCCTCAACTGCCACATTACTCACCTTTGCATTCAAATCACCCATCACTATATCCCGGTCTTGTGCATCAAAACCACTAACACACTCATTCAGCTACTCCCAAAACACTTGCCTCACATGATCTTTCTTTTCATGCCCAGGTGCATATACACCAATAATCACCCATCTCTCTCCATCAACTTTCAGTTTTACCCATATCAATCTAGAATTTACTTTCTTACACTCTATCACATACTCCCACCAATCCTGTTTCAGGAGTAGTGCTACTCTTTCCCTTGCTCTTTTTCTTTCAGTAACCCCTGACTCTACTCACAAGACATACCCAAACCACTCTTCCCCTTTACCCTTGAGCTTTTTTTCTCTCAGAGCCAAAACATCCAGGTTCCTTTCCTCAAACATACTATCTATATCTCCTTTTTTCTCATCTTTTTTACATCCACAAACTTTTAGACACCACAATCTGAGACTTCGAGGAGGATGAGCACTCCCCGCGTGACTCCTTCTTCTGTTTCCCCTTTTAAAAAGTTAAAATACAAGGAGGGGAGGGTTTTTGGCCCCCACTCCCGTCACTTTAGTCGCCTTCTACGAAACGTGAGGAATGCGTGGTAAGTATTCTTTGTCCCCTATCGTCAGGGATGTATATATGTATATATATATATATATATATATATATATATATATATATATATATATATATATATATATATATATATATATATATATATATATATATATATATATATATATATATATATATATATATATATATATACATATATATATATATATATATATATATATATATATATATATATATATATATATATATATATATATATATATATATATATATATATATATATATATATATATATATATATATATATGTATATATATATATATATATATATATATATATATATATATATATATATATATATATATATATATATATATATATATATATATATATTTCTTTTTTTTTATACTATTCGCCATTTCCCGCAATAGCGAGGTAGCGTTAAGAACAGAGGACTGGGCCTTCGAGGGAATATCCTCACCTGGGCCCTTTCTCTGTTCCTTCTTTTGGAAAATTAAAAAAACAATGAGATGGAGGATTTCTAGCCCCCCCGCTCCCTATATATATATATATATATATATATATATATATATATATATATATATATATATATATATATATATATATATATATATTCCCTGGGGATAGGGGAGAAAGAATACTTCCCACGTATTCCCTGCGTGTCGTAGAAGGCGACTAATAGGGGAGGGAGCGGGGGGCTGGAAATCCTCCCCTCTCGTTTTTTTTTTAATTTTCCAAAAGAAGGAACAGAGAATTGGGCCAGGTGAGGGTATTCCCTCAAAGGCCCAGTCCTCTGTTCTTAACGCTACCTCGCTAATGCGGGAAATGGCGAATAGTTTGAAAGAAAAAAAGAAAATATATATATATATATATATATATATATATATATATATATATATGTATATATATATATATATATATATATATATATATATATATATATATATATATATATATATATATATATATATATATATATATATATATATATATATATATATATATATATATATATATATATATATATATATATATATATATTCTTTTTCATACTATTCGCCATTTCCTGCGTTGAGAACAGAGGATATATCCTTTGAGGGGAATATCCTCACTTGTTTCCCTGCTCTGTTCCTTCATTAGGAAAACTTAAAACGAGAGGGGAGGATTTCAAGCCCCCGCTCCCTTCCCTTTTAGTCGCCTTCTACAACACGCAGGGAATACATGGGAAGTATTCTTTCTCCCCTATCCCCAGGGATTAAATGTATATATATATATGCTGAGCCCTCATATGTGGAGGCCCAAAAGATCTAGGCAGGAGCTGGGAGTTGTCTTGCTTGTAACAGTTTTAGGGGCCCCTTTTCATGGGACCACATGATTGTCCAAACGGTCAATAGGGATCACCACACCTATCGCTGATATCTGGGACATCACTGTCAAGGTTATTCCATTCATAGCATGCCCACACCTGGAGAATAAAGGGACCGCAACCTCAACTCAGAAAGAGTCCTCCTAAGTAGCTGTCTCATTCATGGAGCTTATTGCCATCTATTTCAGAGTTTCTGAAGCGGATTGTGAGTAAAGATCCATCTTATCAGCATCTGAGCCAAAATTCCATCAAAGAAACACCTGGGTATTTACGAATCGTCAGCTGCCAAAAAAAAAAAAAAAATAAAGAAAATAAAAAAAAAATATATATACATATATATATATATATATATATATATATATATATATATATATTTTCCTTTGTCGCTGTCTCCCTCGTTTGCGAGGTAGCGCAAGAAAACAAACGAAAGAAATGGCCCAACCCACCCCCATACACATATATATACATACGTCCACACACGCAAATATACATACCTACGCAGCTTTAAATGGTTTGCCCCAGACGCTTCACATGCCCTGATTCAATCCACTGACAGCACGTCAACCCCGGTATACCACATCGCTCCAATTCACTCTATTCCTTGCCCTCCTTCACCCTCCTGCATGTTCAGGCTCCGATCTCACAAAATCTTTTTCACTCCATCTTTCCACCTCCAATTTGGTCTCCCACTTCTCCTCGTTCCCTCCACCTGCGACATATATAACCTCTTGGTCAATCTTTCCTCACTCATTCTCTCCATGTGCCCAAACCATTTCAAAACACCCACTTCTGCTCTCTCAACCACGCTCTTTTCATTTCCACACATCTCTCTTACCCTTACGTTACTTACTCGATCAAACCACCTCACACCACACATTGTCCTCAAACATCTCATTTCCAGCACATCCATCCTCCTGCGCGCAACTCTATCCATAGCCCACGCCTCGCAACCATACAACATTGTTGGAACCAATATTCCTTCAAACATACCCATTTTTGCTTTCCGAAATAATGTTCTCGACTTCCACACATTCTTCAAGGCTCCCAGGATTTTCGCCCCCTCCCCCACCCTATGATCCACTTCCGTTTCCATGGTTCCATCCGCTGCCAGATCCACTCCCAGATATCTAAAACAGTTTACTTAATCCAGTTTTTCTCCATTCAAACTTACCTCCCAATTGACTTGACCCTCAACCCTACTGTACGTAATAACCTTGCTCTTATTCACATTTACTCTTAACTTTCTTCTTTCACACACTTTACCAAACTCAGTCACCAGGTTCTGCAGTTTCTCACATGAATCAGCCACCAGCGCTTTATCATCAGCGAACAACAACTGACTCACTTCCCAAGCTCTCTCATCCACAAAAGACTTCATACTTGCCCCTCTTTCCAAAACTCTTGCTTTCACCTCCCTAACAACCCCATCCATAAACAAATTAAACAACCATGGAGACATCACAAACCCCTGCCGCAAACCTACATTCACTGAGAACCAATCACTTTCCTCTCTTCCTACACGTACAAATGCCTTACATCCTCGATAAAAACTTTTCACTGCTTCTAACAACTTGCCTCCCACACGATATATCCTTAATACCTTCCACAGAGTATCTCTATCAACTCTATCATATGCCTTCTCCAGATCCATAAATGCTACATACAAATCCATTTGCTTTTCTAAGTATTTCTCACATACATTCTTCAAAGCAAACACCTGATCCACACATCCTCTACCACTTCTGAAACCGCACTGCTCTTCCTCAATCTGATGCTCTGTACATGCCTTCACCCTCTCAATCAATACCCTCCCATATAATTTACCAGGAATACTCAACAAACTTATAACTCTGTAATTTGAGCACTCACTCTTATCCCCTTTGCCTTTGTACAATGGCACTATGCACACATTCCGCCAATCCTCAGGCACCTCACCTTGAGTCATACATACATTAAATAACCTTACCAACCAGTCAATAATTTTAGTCACCCCATTTTTTGATAAATTCCACTGCAATACCATCCAAACCTGCTGCCTTGCCGGCTTTCATCTTCCGCAAAGCTTTTACTACCTCTTCTCTGTTTACCAAATCATTTTCCCTAACCCTCTTACTTTGCACACAACCTCGACCAAAACAGCCTATATCTGCCACTCTATCATCAAACACATTCAACAAACCTTCAAAATACTCACTCCATCTCCTTCTAACATCACCACTACTTGTTATCACCTCCCCATTTGCGCCCTTCACTGAAGTTCCCATTTGCTCCCTTGTCTTACGCACTTTATTTACCTCCTTCCAGAACATCTTTTTATTCTCCCTAAAATTTAATGATACTCTCTCACCCCAACTCTCATTTGCCCTCTTTTTCACCTCTTGCACCTTTCTCTTGACCTCCTGTCTCTTTCTTTTATACATCTCCCACTCAATTGCATTTTTCCTTGCAAAAATCGTTCAAATGCCTCTCTCTTCTCTTTCACTAATAATCTTACTTCTTCATCCCACCACTCACTGCCCTTTTTAATCAACCCACCTCCCACTCTTCTCATGCCACAAGCATCTTTTGCGCAATCAATCACTGATTCCCTAAACATATATATATATACCTGAGGATAGGGGAGAAAGAATACTTCCCGCGCATTCCTCACGTGTTCTAGAAGGCGACTAATGGGGACGGGAGCAGGGGGCCAGAAACCCTCCCCTCCTTGTATTTTGACTTTCTAAAAGGGGAAACAGGAGAAGGAGTCACGCGGGGAGTGTTCATCCTCCTCGAAGGCTCACATTGGGATGTCAAAATGTGTGTGGAGTTACTCAAGATGAGAAAACAGGAGAGATAGTTAGTATATTTGAGGAAAGGAACCTGGATGTTTTGGCTCTGAGTGAAACGAAGCTCAAGGGTAAAGGGGAAGAGTGGTTTGGGAATGTCTTGGGAGTAAAGTCAGGGGTGAGTAAGAGGACAAGAGCAAGGGAAGGAATAGCACTACTCCTTAATCAGGAGTTGTGGGAGTATGTGATAGAGTGTAAGAAAGTATATTCTAGATTGAACTGAAAGTTGATGGAGAGAGATGGGTGATTATTGGTGAATACGCACCTGGGCATGAGAAGAAAGATCCTGAGAGGCAAGTGTTTTGGGAGCATCTGAATTAGTGTGTTAGTGGTTTTGATGCAAAAGATCGGATTATAGTGATGGGTCATTTGAATGCAAAGGTGAGTAATGTGATAGTTGAGGGAATAATTGGTATACATGGGGTGTTGAGTAAATGGAAATGGTGAAGAGCTTATAGATTTATATGCTGAAAAAGGACTGGTGATTGGGAATACCTGGTTTAAGAAGCGAGATATAAATCAGTATACGTATGTAAGTAGGAGAGATGGCCAAAGAGCGTTATTGGATCACGTGTTTATTGACAGGCGCGCGAAAGAGAGACTTTTGGATGTTAATGTGCTGAGAGGTGCAACTGGAGGGATGTCTGATCATTATCTTGTGGAAGCGAAGGTGAAGATTTGTCGGGGTTTTCAGAAAAGAAGAGAGAATGTTGGGGTGAAGAGAGTGATGAGAGTAAGTGAGCTTGGAAAGGAGACATGTGTGAGGAGGTACCAGGAGAGACTGAGTACGGAATGGAAAAAGGTGAGAACAAACGAAGTAAGGGGAGTGGGTGAGGAATTGGATGTATTTATGGAAGCAGTGATTGCTTCCGCAAAAGATGCTTTTTACATAAGAAGAGTGGGAGGTGGGTTGATTAGAAAGGGTAGTGATTGGTGGGATGAAGAAGTAAGAGTATTAGTGAAAGAGAAGGGAGAGGCATTTGGACGATTTTTGCAGGGAAAAATGCAATTGAGTGGGAGATGTATAAAAGAAAGAGACAGGAGGTCAAGAGAAAGGTGCAAGAGGTGAAAAAGAGGGCAAATGAGAGTTGGGGTGAGAGAGCATCATTAAATTTTAAGGAGAATAAAAAGATGTTTTAGAAGGAGGTAAATAAAGTGCGTAAGACAAAGGGAGGAAATGGGAACTTCAGTGAAGGGGACCTAATAGTGAGGTGATAACAAGTAGTGGTGATGTGAGAAGGAGATTGAGTGAGTATTTTGAAGGTTTGTTGAATGTGTTTGATGATAGAGTGGCATATATAGGGTGTTTTGGTCGAGGTGGTGTGCAAAGTGAGAGGGTTAGGGAAAATGATTTGGTAAACAGAGAATAGGTAGTAAAAGGTTTGCGGAAGATAAAAGCTAGCAAGGTAGCAGGTTTTGATGGTATTGCAGTGGAATTTATTAAAAAAGGGGATGACTGTATTGTTGACTGGTTGGTAATGTTATTTAACGTATATATGATTCATGGTGAGGTGCCTGATGATTGGCAGAATGCTTCTATAGTGCCATTGTACAAAGGCAAAGGGGATAAGAGTGAGTGCTCAAATTACAAAGGTATAAGTTTGTTGACTATTTCTTGTAAATTATATGGGAGGGTATTGATTGAGACATCACACACCCCTGCCGCAAACCTACATTCACTGAGAACCAATCACTTTCCTCTCTTCCTACACGTACACATGCCTTACATCCTCGATAAAAACTGTTCACTGCTTCTAACAACTTTCCTCCCACACCATATATATTCTTAATAACTTCCACAGAGCATCTCTATCAGCTCTATCATATGCCTTCTCCAGATCCATAAATGCTACATACAAATCCATTTGCTTTTCTAAGTATTTCTCACATACATTCTTCAAAGCAAACACCTGATCCACACATCCTCTACCACTTCTGAAACCACACTGCTCTTCCCGAATCTGATGCTCTGTACATGCCTTCACCCTCTCAATCAATACCCTCCCATATAATTTACCAAGAATACTCAGCAAACTTATACCTCTGTAATTTGAGCACTCACTCTTATCCCCTTTGCCTTTGTACAATGGCACTAAACCCGGTTTCGTGCATCAAAACTACTAACAAACTCACTCAACTGCTCCCAAAACACTTACCTATCATGATCTATCTTCTGATGCCCAGGTGCATAGTCACCATTAATCACCCATCTCTCTCCATCCAATTTCAGTTTTACCCATATCAATTTATAGTTTACTCTTACACTCTATCACATACTCCTACCACTCCTGTTTCAGGAGTAGTGCTATTCCTTCCCTTGCTCTTGCCGTCTCACCAATCCCTGACTTTACTCCCAAAACATTCCCAAAGCACTCTTCCCCTTTACCTTTGAGCTTTGTTGCATTCAGAGCCAAAACATCCAGGTTCCTTTCCTCAAACAGACTTTCTATCTGTCCTTTTTTCTCATCTTGGTTACATCCACACACATTTAGATATCCCAATCTGAGCCTTCGACGAGGGTGAGCAGTCCCGGCGTGACTTCTTCTGTTTCCCCTTTCAGAAAGTTAAAAAACAAAGAGGAGAGGGTTTCAAGCCCCCCCCCCCCTTCTCCTGATCCCTTTCGTCGCCTTCTACGACACGTGAGGAATGCATGGGAAGTATTCTTTCTCCCCTATCTCCAGGGATAACCTATTGCATAAACTAAGGGAGCGGAAAAGATTTATAGCATCATCCTTCTACAACAGGAGTACTATAGATATGATAAGTAGCAAATTTGGATCTAGTTTTTCTTTATATCAATTCAGACGGTAAGAGCAATAGGAGGTCAAAACAAGGCCATCTCATTGATATATATATATATATATATATATATATATATATATATATATATATATATATATATATATATATATATATATATATATATATATATATATATATATATATATATATTTGACTAGCTGCAACGGGTAAACAAAGTCGTCATTTGAGTCACTCTTTGTTTACGTGACGGTTGGTGGGTGGGTGGACGACAGCTACCGAATATTGCCCCTTCTCCTCGCTCCTCGCTGCGATATATGGGAGAATATTTAGTGGATAGTGCCCCTAGCATCATCTCCTAACTACTGTAATGATGGTTAGATATTGCCTGGACGTCGTGACCTACGATGATTTGAGGAGCTGAACCTCTACCATGCTATGTTCCACAGAGTTCGGCCTTTGCGGGACGACAACAGCTGACAGTGCTGAACGGGGACCCACATCCCCTCCTCAAGCTGAAGAATGTCTGCTCTCAACCATGGTCACAGCTTAAGCGTCGCGTCATGAGAAGAACCATCATAATGGAGTTGCAAGGACTGTGATCCTTGCTGTGGTTACAAGAATGTTCTTCCGCCCACCAGTGATGCTACTACGTTTGTGAATCAAGAACCATTGCAACACAAACCTCGCCAGGTGGTAGAGTGTCCCGCAGTGTATCGAGAAAGACTTCCCCAGAACTTTTTTAAAGGGGAAGTAAATGTTTATAGTTGTGTTACTGGAGTGATAGTTTTCATACATGGTGCTTTGACAAGAAAATAGTGAAATTGGAAAAAATGTAGCTTAGACATTGAAGCTTATTGATACAGTGGTTAAATTGATGAGAACTACTATTGACGTTTGTGTGGATAAGTTGTACATTTCCCTTTTCCATAGCCAGAGGTTGAACCATTATGTGACATTCATTTTTTCAATTCATTTCAGGCTAGAAGTTTCAGTTTCCTAAATTATTTCTTACATTTTTCATATGTATATATATGTATATGTGTGTCTGTGTATATATGTGTGTATGTATGTGTAGGTATATATATATATATATATATATATATATATATATATATATATATATATATATATATATATATATATATTATCCCTGGGGATAGGGGTGAAAGAATACTTCCCACGCATTCCTCGCGTGTCGTAGAAGGCGACTATAGGGGACGGGAGCGGGGAGCCAGAAATCCTCCCCTCCTTGTATTTTCTTTTTTTAACTTTCTAAAATGGGAAACAGAAGAAGGAGTCACGCGGGGAGTGCTCATCCTCCTCGAAAGCTCAGACTGGGGTGTCTAAATGTGTGTGGATGTAACCAAGATGTGAAAACAGGAGAGATAGGTAGTATGTTTGAGGAAATATATATATATATATATATATATATATATATATATATATATATATATATATATATATATATATATATATATATATATATATATATATATATATATATATATATATATATATATATATATATATATATATATATATATATATATATATATATATATATATATATATATATATATATATATATATATATATATATATATATATATATATATATATATATATATATATATATATATATATATATATATATATATATATATCCTCGATAAAAACTTTTCACTGCTTCTAACAACTTTCCTCATACACCATATATTCTTAATACCTTCCACAGAGCATCTCTATCAACTCTATCATATGCCTTCTCCAGATCCATAAATGCTACATACAAATCCATTTGCTTTTCTAAGTATTTCTCACATACATTCTTCAAAGCAAACACCTGATCCACACATCCTCTACCACTTTTTATCGAGGATGTAAGGCATGTGTACGTGTAGGAAGAGAGGAAAGTGATTGGTTCTCAGTGAATGTAGGTTTGCGGCAGGGGTGTGTGAGGTCTCCATGGTTCTTTAATTTGTTTATGGATGGGGTTGTTAGGGAGGTAAATGCAAGAGTTTTGGAAAGAGGGGCAAGTATGAAGTCTGTTGGGGAAGAGAGAGCTTGGGAAGTGAGTCAGTTGTTGTTCGCTGATGATACAGCGCTGGTGGCTGATTCATGTGAGAAACTGCAGAAGCTGGTGACTGAGTTTGGTAAAGTGTGTGGAAGAAGAAAGTTAAGAGTAAATGTGAATAAGAGCAAGGTTATTAGGTACAGTAGGGTTGAGGGTCAAGTCAATTGGGAGGTGAGTTTGAATGGAGAAAAACTGGAGGAAGTGAAGTGTTTTAGATATCTGGGAGTGGATCTGGCAGCGGATGGAACCATGGAAGCGGAAGTGGATCATAGGGTGGGGGAGGGGGCGAAAATTCTGGGGGCCTTGAAGAATGTGTGGAAGTCGAGAACATTATCTCGGAAAGCAAAAATGGGTATGTTTGAAGGAATAGTGGTTCCAACAATGTTGTATGGTTGCGAGGCGTGGGCTATGGATAGAGTTGTG
Source organism: Panulirus ornatus (assembly GCF_036320965.1). NCBI lineage: Eukaryota > Metazoa > Arthropoda > Malacostraca > Decapoda > Palinuridae > Panulirus > Panulirus ornatus. Next base: position 48,574,212 of record NC_092238.1, on the reverse strand, counting down.
CGCAGAAGGATGGATGTGCTGGAAATGAGATGTTTGAGGACAATGTGTGGTGTGAGGTGGTTTGATCGAGTGAGTAACGTAAGGGTAAGAGAGATGTGTGGAAATAAAAAGAGCGTGGTTGAGAGAGCAGAAGAGGGTGTTTTGAAGTGGTTTGGGCACATGGAGAGAATGAGTGAGGAAAGATTGACCAAGAGGATATATGTGTCGGAGGTGGAGGGAACGAGGAGAAGAGGGAGACCAAATTGGAGGTGGAAAGATGGAGTGAAAAAGATTTTGTGTGATCGGGGCCTGAACATGCAGGAGGGTGAAAGGAGGGCAAGGAATAGAGTGAATTGGAGCGATGTGGTATACCGGGGTTGACGTGCTGTCAGTGGATTGAATCAAGGCATGTGAAGCGTCTGGGGAAAACCATGGAAAGCTGTGTAGGTATGTATATTTGCGTGTGTGGACGTATGTATATACATGTGTATGGGGGAGGGGTTGGGCCATTTCTTTCGTCTGTTTCCTTGCGCTACCTCGCAAACGCGGGAGACAGCGAAAAAGTATAAAAAAAAAAAAAAAAAAAAAAAAATATATATATATATATATATATATATATATATATATATATATATATATATATATATATATATATATATATATATATATATGTATATATATATATATATTTATATATATATATATATATATATATATATATATATATATATATATATATATATATATATATATATATATATATATATATATATATATATATATATATATATATATATATATATATATATATATATATATATATATATATATATATATATATATATATATATATATATATATATATATATATATATATATATATATATATATATATATATATATATATATATATATATATATACTTATGTAAGTAGGAGAGATGGCCAGAGAGCGTTATTGGATTACGTGTTAATTGACAGGCGTGCGAAAGAGAGACTTTTGGATGTTAATGTGCTGAGAGGTGCAACTGGAGGGATGTCTGATCATTATCTTGTGGAGGCTAAGGTGAAGATTAGTATGGGTTTTCAGAAAAGAGGAGTGAATGTTGGGGTGAAGAAGGTGGTGAGAGTAAGTGAGCTTGGGAAGGAGACCTGTGTGGGGAAGTACCAGGAGAGACTGTGTACAGAATGGAAAAAGGTGAGAACAATGGAAGTAAGGGGAGTCGGGGAGGAATGGGATGTATTTAGGGAATCAGTGATGGATTGCGCAAAAGATGCTTGTGGCATGAGAAGAGTGGGAGGTGGGCTGTTTAGAAAGGGTAGTGTGTGGTGGGATGAAGAAGTAAGAGTATTAGTGAAAGAGAAGAGAGAGGCATTTGGACGATTTTTGCAGGGAAAAAATGCAATTGAGTGGGAGAAGTATAAAAGAAAGAGACAGGAGGTCAAGAGAAAGGTGCAAGAGGTGAAAAAAAGGGCAAATGAGAGTTGGGGTGAGAGACTATCAGTAAATTTTAGGGAGAATAAAAAGATGTTCTGGAAGGAGGTAAATAGGGTGCGTAAGACAAGGGAGCAAATGGGAACTTCAGTGAAGGGCGTAAATGGGGAGGTGATAACAAGTAGCGGTGATGTGAGAAGGAGATGGAATGAGTATTTTGAAGGTTTGTTGAATGTGTCTGATGACAGAGTGGCAGATATAGGGTGTTTTGGTCGAGGTGGTGTGCAAAGTGAGAGGGTTAGGGAAAATGATTTGGTAAACAGAGAAGAGGTAGTAAAAGCTTTGCGGAAGATGAAAGCCGGCAAGGCAGCAGGTTTGGATGGTATTGCAGTGGAATTTATTAAGAAAGGGGGTGACTGTATTGTTGACTGGTTGGTAAGGTTATTTAATGTATGTATGACTCATGGTGAGGTGCCTGAGGATTGGCGGAATGCGTGCATAGTGCCATTGTACAAAGGCAAAGGGGATAAGAGTGAGTGCTCAAATTACAGAGGTATAAGTTTGTTGAGTATTCCTGGTAAATTATATGGGAGGGTATTGATTGAGAGGGTGAAGGCATGTACAGAGCATCAGATTGGGGAAGAGCAGTGCGGTTTCAGAAGTGGTAGAGGATGTGTGGATCAGGTGTTTGCTTTGAAGAATGTATGTGAGAAATACTTAGAAAAGCAAAGGGATTTGTATGTAGCATTTATGGATCTGGAGAAGGCATATGATAGAGTTGATAGAGATGCTCTGTGGAAGGTATTAAGAATATATGGTGTGGGAGGCAAGTTGTTAGAAGCAGTGAAAAGTTTTTATCGAGGATGTAAGGCATGTGTACGTGTAGGAAGAGAGGAAAGTGATTGGTTCTCAGTGAATGTAGGTTTGCGGCAGGGGTGTGTGATGTCTCCATGGTTGTTTAATTTGTTTATGGATTGGGTTGTAAAGGAGGTAAATGCAAGAGTCCTGGAAAGAGGGGCAAGTATGAAGTCTGTTGGGGATGAGAGAGCTTGGGAAGTGAGTCAATTGTTGTTCGCTGATGATACAGCGCTGATGGCTGATTCATGTGAGAAACTGCAGAAGCTGGTGACTGAGTTTGGTAAAGTGTGTGGAAGAAGAAAGTTGAGAGTAAATGTGAATAAGAGCAAGGTTATTAGGTACAGTAGGGGTGAGGGTCAAGTCAATTGGGAGGTGAGTTTGAATGGAGAAAAACTGGAGGAAGTGAAGTGTTTTAGATATCTGGGAGTGGATCTGTCAGCGGATGGAACCATGGAAGCGGAAGTGGATCATCGGGTGGGGGAGGGGGCGAAAATTTTGGGAGCCTTGAAAAATGTGTGGAAGTCGAGAACATTATCTCGGAAAGCAAAAATGGGTATGTTTGAGGGAATAGTGGTTCCAACAATGCTGTATGGTTGCGAGGCGTGGGCTATGGATAGAGATGTGCGCAGGAGGATGGATGTGCTGGAAATGAGATGTTTGAGGACAATGTGTGGTGTGAGGTGGTTTGAGCGAGTAAGTAACGTAAGGGTAAGAGAGATGTGTGGAAATAAAAAGAGCGTGGTTGAGAGAGCAGAAGAGGGTGTTTTGAAATGGTTTGGGCACATGGAGAGAATGAGTGAGGAGAGATTGACCAAGAGGATATATGTGTCGGAGGTGGAGGGAACGAGGAGAAGAGGGAGACCAAATTGGAGGTGGAAAGATGGAGTGAAAAAGATTTTGTGTGATCGGGGCCTGAACATGCAGGAGGGTGAAAGGAGGGCAAGAAATAGAGTGAATTGGAGTCATGTGGTATACAGGGGTTGACGTGCTGTCAGTGGATTGAAGCAAGGCATGTGAAGCGTCTGGGGTAAACCATGGAAAGCTGTGTAGGTATGTATATTTGCGTGTGTGGACGTGTGTATGTACATGTGTATGGGGGGGGGGGTTGGGCCATTTCTTTCGTCTGTTTCCTTGCGCTACCTCGCAAACGCGGGAGACAGCGACAAAGTATAAAAAAAAAAAAAAAAAAAAAAAATATATATATATATATATATATATATATATATATGCATATATATATATATGTGTGTATATATATATGTGTATATATATATATATATATATGTATATATATATATATATATATATATATATATATATATATATATATATATATATATATATATATATATATATATATATATACATATGTATATATATATATATATATATATATATATATATATATATATATATATATATATATATATATATATATATATATATATATATATATATATATATATATATATATATATATATATATATATATATATATATATATATATATATATATATATATATAAACCAAGTACTCATTTTATCGGTCAAGCATTAGGGATGGATTAACAACTGTGGACCAATTTCTGTAGCGAGGATTCGAATTTGTGAGCTCTACCCTTGGCATCCTGTAAGTACATCACAGTCAGGAACGCTAACCACTACATTGCGGATGTCTTTGCTGTTATCTCTATAAGAACACTGAAGAGAAACATGTCGTTAGAAATGGTATTCATGACTTCATTTTCATTCTTACTTCAAACTTTCTAACAAGAATTTCCATTTGATTTATTTATCATGCAATGTATTTTTCCAACCTGTATTCCATCCGGTATGCTACCGGAGGGGGTTTAGGGTGGAGAAAGAGCAACTCTCTCTTTTTTTCTAATATTGTTAAGGTCAGACCACCTCGCTTGGACTTTGGGTCTCTGTGGCCTGTGTATATACATATATATGGCACTACTCCTCCCCACGTTACTATAACTCCTCTCGTACTTCCCAAGCATCACTATGATACTGTAGTCCAATGACTTCTTCCATCAGTATCACATTTGGAATCCTTTTGATGAATATCATGCTTCTCGTCCCTATCGCTCCTCCATCTGGCACAGCTGAGTTAATCTAAACTTTGTTTCATTCAGTCTACTCCCACGTTTCTGTATCTCTTCACTCCACTTCCTTTTTTATTTCATTCATTTACTATGCCCTTTACTGTCATGTCCTGCGGTCTCTACCAGTTATAAGGGTAAATGGTTCGTTAGAGAGGTTTCAAAAGAGCCCCCTAATCTTTCTTTAGCGGCAGGAAAGGTTGTGTAGGCGTGTGGTAAGTTGACATAAGGGAACAGGTTAGCCATAGAACTCCCGCAAAGGTTATACCATTGAGAGCTATACAAATATTGACCCCCACGCAGTCATCTGCTGCCCACAGCGCATTATGAAAGTGGTCCTTTTCATTCTACACATATGTACGAGAAAAAATCTTTGATATGATTTATGTTTAACTGAGAGTATCACTAAGTGACACGGGATATCCCTGCATGCTACAGTGATGATTAGTGAGAGTAGAAATAGTTTTATCCATCCATACAGTTGTCTTTTCTATTTCAGTGGGAGAGAAAACAGTGCGCAATGGCGTCGTCTCCCCATCTTATTCTTCATGAAAAGGAAAACGTGGCAGCGTCTTGGTGTCGTCTTATCCTCACTCAAATATTTATGGTATGAGAAGTAAAGCTTGGCGGAATGTGTTGAGAAAATATGGTGTCTGGAACTACAAGACAGTTCAATAAAGTATTACTATATGTAAATAGGTAAGTTCTATATGGGGTTCTCTCCAGCTTTTGAAAGATTTGTGAATATGATTCAAAGAAAATGTTTGAACTGAAAGTGAGCGCAAAAAAAAATTTATATATATAAATCAAATGATGTGAATGGACTGAATGACGAAAAAGAATATGAAATGATGTGCATGATGGAAAGAAAAAGAAAAACATCAGAAGATCGGTGAGAAAGAAAACAAGCGAACAGAATTGCCAGCCTTAACATCTTCACCGATAGGGATGGCATCACTGAAGCCTGTTAGACCAACAGGCACCAGGGTGAATGACATCCTTCTCTCTAATAGAAGTTATGTCACTGATTTTGATATGACATTTCAGCAGCTGTGATGTCAGTTGTCGATGACATCGCCACTTCTTCTCTCCCCGGTGAGAGCAGTTCCACCAATATAGCTTAAGACCTAAAACGGACTTTGACCAACAACCTGTCCAGCATGTCCTAAGGCCACAACAAACTCCATTGTTTTCACTTCACAAAACCTTTGATACTTTTCTCTAGTCTTTGGTCGATTAAAACATTCTCCTAAGGAGACCACTTCTTTCGTCCTTATATCAAGTAATATCAATGTAATGCGTTTCCTTGCCTTTAGACAAAAGTGTCTCTAAAGTAGACTATCCTGGGACTAAGCAAAGTCATCTCTTCTTGCTGCACCAATACCGTTTTGCTGTAGTTTTCCAACAGAGCCACAGGGATATATCCCATCTCACACAAAACATTCGACTGCCTTTAACTCACACAACTCGCTGTGTTCTGTTTGGCGCCATCCTTCATATCGGTCAGACGTGATAGTGTTCACTTCACAGAGCGATTTACCGGAGCAATTCTAAGATAATTTTTGTTGGGATTTTTCAGTGTTCAGTCGGTGCACCTTATCCAGTAAAATCTTCGTGTGTGTTTTGAGGTATTTAGCTAGTTGCAAATCATACTATAGTACTAAGAGAAAAACTATGAATTGTGACGTGACAAAGAAAAAATACTTCTTCACTTGCATTAGGGAAATACTGCGTGGATTTAGGAGAACATGGTACTCTCCTAACATATAAGGTTACAGCGTTTTTTCTAAGTCTTTACTAGGCCTTATTTTCTGTAACGTATGATTTCTGTCTGGTATTCAAGCATGCCAACACGTCAACGTGAATAAAGTTCTTAGAATAGTGCCACCGGGTTGGACAAGAAATAGTGGATTTAAATTAGACAAAAATAGAGTCACGTCGGATGTGGGTAAATATTGGTTCGGGAATAAGGAATAAAGTAGTAGTTTATGGAACAAGCTGCCAAGTACAGTAGTGGAAGCTTTAGGTAGTTTATGGGTTCAGGTGGTTGGTTGTACCTGCTAAGCTTGGGCCAATAGGCCTCTTGTAGTGTCCTCACTTCTTATGTTTTTTATGATTTGCATGGACAGACGGACCACTGAGAAGAAGCTAGCTGCAGCTACTGATAGAATAACTGTTCTAAAACAAAATAAAGGTGTATTTCAGGAAACCGTATAATCCGGCTTGCTGAGAGAATCAGAAAGTGAAGAATCAACGTCTGCTAACAGCGTTGTGGGTGTTGTGACACCGAAAAGTAATCCTTCTCTCACCAGGGAAAGCAGACTCTTCCAGGTAGTGCGACGAAGTGCAAAACCTTATAAATGTTTACCTTCGATGCCAGTAACTACAAAAAACCGGTTTCAGGCTCTGGCTGACGACGACGACGACGACGAATGCGAAGTAAGGCTCGTCGTCGACTCCATAATCCGAGGAGAGCTGGAGTAATTCTGCACCAGAAACCCTTTATGTCGTAATGCTTTCTTTTCCAGGTGCCAAGGTAGATGATGCTGCCGACGCTGTAAAAGAGGTGGCTAGTGGCCATAAGGATAAATACACTTGTTATCTGCTCTTTAGATGCTAACGGTGTACTGAAGGAGAGATCAGAGAAGCTGTCGGAGAAATGTCGCCAACTTACTCGACGTTTTAAGATAAAACTATCAATATTATGATTTCAGGAGTTCTTTCCAGTATTAGCGCCGGGTGCGCCTTTTTCAATAAAAGGTTTATTAAACATCTGTTTTCAGGAAGGAGATGTGTTCATAGGCTTGTGGCAGCGTCTCTACATGCAATTAGGTATGTTCATGAAGGACGAACTACATCTGAATGAATGCGCGTTTTGTTAGGCTCCTTAGTGAGTCTACACTTGCGTTTTGGTAAAAATAAAGAAAAGAAAACATTGACTATCTCCCACAGTAAGTACCTTTCCAAATAGGTCTCAGTTTCGTCTAAAAACATTTTATGTTGATGCTCGGAGTATCGGATCTAGTGACAACGGCGTTAGGAGGAAAATATATGACTGTCATTTCCGAATCTTGGTAGATATCAGCAGAAGAGATATCCTCGCAGAAGACTCAGTTCCAGGGTGCACTCTATTTAACAGGGACCCGAGAAACAAAGTAAGCTGTGCTGTTCTGCTTTTTGTTTCAAGCTCATTTAAATCCTGTGAAAAAAAAAGAAAATGTGTGTCGAGAATACAGATTTTATTTTTTGTATGTATGAAAGATAAACTACGTAAGGAAATAGCAACAAGACTAATGTATAGGCCACTCCACGTAGACACTAGAAGGTAGATGAAAGTTTTATGATCAGTCAACAGAAATTTATAATGAACAAGACTGTATCACAGAAGGAGATTCTAACGTACCAGGTATCTCAATGGGAAAAAATCCCTTTCCAGTACCTGTGAGAGTAGACTCTACCTAAATTCACTTGGTAGTGGACTAATCCAGTTAGTTGAAAAAATTACTTCAGACGAGAATATATCAGATTTAGCACTAAACATTAATGATGATCTCGTTGACAATGTTGAAGTTGGAGAAAATTTTGGTACAAGTAGTTAACGACATATTATTTTTGAGGTCGCTTTTAGGACTGCATTAATGCTGGTCAGAACGTCATTCGCCGAAAACACCCTATTCTTAGAATGCACATCTTAATGATCTTCGAGATGCTGCCGACAGGCAAACCTGGAATAATAGTTTGCGAAAATTACGTAAGCATAGCTTAAAAAACTTCAGAAAAAATTTCAAAGCATCAGAGGGAACATACGTAACAATGCGTAATAGACGGTCGATTTCCAAAACGAAAAAAAGTGTTGGAACATGAAAGAAGAAAGTACCTGTTGTCTAACAAAGTATCTGAAAAGAAACTAAGAGAATCAAATAACTAACATGATAGAGCAAGTTACAAAACTGAATAGGAAAAGAATGTTATATGACAACTAAAACATCGTTATGTAGCACAGATTGCTGAAAAAAGCAAGGGATTCCCTAAGGACTTATACATTTACGTTCGAAGCAGTCAGCAAGACCATTGATAATAGAAAAGGTGACTTTTATTCGAATCAAGGAAGCCAGGTTGAAATAATCAATTGACGTCATGCATCCGTATTTACTATCGAAGACACAACCCCTGTCTCAAACCTAGTTTTAGTGATAAGAGAAGGATACATTCTTTCACAAACAATTGACACATAAGATGAAGACAAGCGTTCAGCAATAAACGGAATATATATATATATATATATATATATATATATATATATATATATATATATATATATATATATATATATATATATATAGATATATAGATATATTTATATAATATTCATTTATTATGCTTTCTCGCTGTCTCCCGCGTTAGCGAGGTAGCGCAAGGAAACAGACAAAAGAATGGCCCAACCCACCCACATACACATGTATATATATACACGTCCACACACGCAAATATACATACCTATACATCTCAACGTATATATATATATATCTATATATATATATATATATATATATATATATATATATATATATATATATATATATATATATATATATATATATATATATATATATATACATATTTTTTTTTTTTTTTGTCGCTGTCTCCCGCGTTTGCGAGGTAGCGCAAGGAAACAGACGAAAGAAATGGCCCAACCCCCCCCCATACACATGTATATACATACGTCCACACACGCAAATATACATACCTACACAGCTTTCCATGGTTTACCCCAGACGCTTCACATGCCTTGATTCAATCCACTGACTGCACGTCAACCCCGGTATACCAAATCGCTCCAATTCACTCTATTCCTTGCCCTCCTTTCACCCTCCTGCATGTTCAGGCCCCGATCACACAAAATCTTTTTCACTTCATCTTTCCACCTCCAATTTGGTCTCCCTCTTCTCCTCGTTCCCTCCACCTCCGACACATATATCCTCTTGGTCAATCTTTCCTCACTCATTCTCTCCATGTGCCCAAACCACTTCAAAACACCCTCTTCTGCTCTCTCAACCACGCTCTTTTTATTTTCACACATCTCTCTTACCCTTACGTTACTCACTCGATCAAACCACCTCACACCACACATTGTCCTCAAACATCTCATTTCCAGCACATCCATCCTCCTGCGCACAACTCTATCCATAGCCCACGCCTCGCCACCATACAACATTGTTGGAACCACTATTCCTTCAAACATACACATTTTTGCTTTCCGAGATAATGTATTCGACTTCCACACATTCTTCAAGGCCCCCAGAACTTTCGCCCCCTCCCCCACCCTATGGTCCACTTCCGCTTCCATGGTTCCATCCGCTGCCAGATCCACTCCCAGATATCTAAAACACTTCACTTCCTCCAGTTTTTCTCCATTCAAACTCACCTCCCAATTGACTTGACCCTCAACCCTACTGTACCTAATAACCTTGCTCTTATTCACATTTACTCTTAACTTTCTTCTTCCACACACTTTACCAAACTCAGTCACCAGCTTCTGCAGTTTCTCACATGAATCAGCCACCAGCGCTGTATCATCAGCGAACAACAACTGACTCACTTCCCAAGCTCTCTCATCCCCAACAGACTTCATACTTGCCCCTCTTTCCAAAACTCTTGCATTTACCTCCCTAACAACCCCATCCATAGAGACATCACACACCCCTGCCGCAAACCTACATTCACTGAGAACCAATCACTTTCCTCTCTTTCCTACACGTACACATGCCTTACATACTCGATAAAAACTTTTCACTGCTTCTAACAACTTTCCTCCCACACCATATATTCTTAATACCTTCCACAGAGCATCTCTATCAACTCTATCATATGCCTTCTCCAGATCCATAAATGCTACATACAAATCCATTTGCTTTTCTAAGTATTTCTCACATACATTCTTCAAAGCAAACACCTGATCCACACATCCTTCACCACTTCTGAAACCACACTGCTCTTCCCCAATCTGATGCTCTGTACATGCCTTCACCCTCTCAATCAATACCCTCCCATATAATTTACCAGGAATACTCAACAAACTTATACCTCTGCGTAAATAAATTATACATTTCCTTTTTTCCATAGCCAGAGGTTGAACCATTATGTGATATTCATTTTTTTCATTCATTTCAAGCTGGAAGTTTCAGTTTTCTAAATTGTTTCTTACATTTTTCATATGTATATATATGCATGTGTGTGTGTGTATATGTGCGTATGTATGTGTATGTGTGTGTATGTGTATATGTATATATATATGTATATTATCCCTGGGGATAGGGGTGAAAGAATACTTCCCACGTATTCCTCGCGTGTCGTAGAAAGCGACTAGAGGGGACGGGAGCGGGGGGCCAGAAATCCTCCCCTCCTTGTATTAACTTTCTAAAATGGGAAACAGAAGAAGGAGTCACGCGGGGAGTGCTCATCCTCCTCGAAGGCTCAGAGTGGGGTGCCTAAATGTGTGTGGATGTAACCAAGATGTGAAAAAAGGAGAGATAGGTAGTATGTTTGTGGAAAGGAACCTGGATGTTTTGGCTCTGAGGGAAACGAAGCTCAAGGGTAAAGGGGAAGAGTGGTTTGGGAATGTCTGGGGAGTAAAGTCAGGGGTTAGTGAGAGGACAAGAGCAGGGGAAGGAGTAGCAATACTCCTGAAACAGGAGTTGTGGGAGTATGTGATAGAGTGTAAGAAAGTAAATTCTCGATTAATATGGGTAAAACTGAAAGTTGATGGAGAGAGGTGGGTGATTATTGGTGCATATGCACCTGGGCATGAGAAGAAAGATCAAGATATACATATATATATATATATATATATATATATATATATATATATATATATATATATATATATATATATATATATATATATATATATATATATATATATATATATATATTGCAGTGGAATTTATTAAAAAAGGGGGTGACTGTATTGTTGACTGGTTGGTAAGGTTATTTAATGTATGTATGACTCATGTTGAGGTGCCTGAGGATTGGCGGAATGCGTGCATAGTGCCATTGTACAAAGGCAAAGGGGATAAGGGTGAGTGCTCAAATTACAGAGGTATAAGTTTGTTGAGTATTCCTGGTAAATTATATGGGAGGGTATTGATTGAAAGGGTGAAGGCATGTACAGAGCATCAGATTGGGGAAGAGCAGTGTGGTTTCAGAAGTGGTAGAGGATGTGTAGATCAGGTGTTTGCTTTCAAGAATGTATGTGAGAAATACTTAGAAAAGCAAATGGATTTGTATGTAGCATTTATGGATCTGGAGAAGGCATATGATAGAGTTGATAGAGATGCTATGTGGAAGGTATTAAGAATATATGGTGTGGGAGGAAAGTTGTTAGAAGCAATGAAAAGTTTTTATCGAGGATGTAAGGCATGTGTACGTGTAGGAAGAGTGGAAAGTGATTGGTTCTCAGTGAATGTAGGTTTGCGGCAGGGGTGTGTGATGTCTCCATCGGTTGTTTAATTTGTTTATGGATGGGGTTGTTAGGGAGGTAAATGCAAGAGTTTTGGAAAGAGGGGCAGGTATGAAGTCAGTTGGGGATGAGAGAGCTTGGGAAGTGAGTTAGTTGTTGTTCGCTGATGATACAGCGCTGGTGGCTGATTCATGTGAGAAACTGCAGAAGCTGGTGACTGAGTTTGGTAAAGTGTGTGGAAGAAGAAAGTTAAGAGTAAATGTGAATAAGAGCAAGGTTATTAGGTACAGTAGGGTTGAGGGTCAAGTCAATTGGGAGGTGAGTTTGAATGGAGAAAAACTGGAGGAAGTGAAGTGTTTTAGATATCTGGGAGTGGATCTGGCAGCGGATGGAACCATGGAAGCGGAAGTGGATCATAGGGTGGGGGAGGGGGCGAAAATTCTGGGGGCCTTGAAGAATGTGTGGAAGTCGAGAACATTATCTCGGAAAGCAAAAATGGGTATGTTTGAAGGAATAGTGGTTCCAACGATGTTGTATGGTTGCGAGGCGTGGGCTATGGATAGAGTTGTGCGCAGGAGGGTGGATGTGCTGGAAATGTGATGTTTGAGGACAATGTGTGGTGTGAGGTGGTTTGATCGAGTGAGTAACGTTAGGGTAAGAGAGATGTGTGGAAATAAAAAGAGCGTGGTTGAGAGAGCAGAAGAGGGTGTTTTGAAGTGGTTTGGGCACATGGAGAAAATGAGTGAGGAAAGATTGACCAAGAGGATATATGTGTCGGAGGTGAAGGGAACGAGGAGAAGAGGGAGACCAAATTGGAGGTGGAAAGATGGAGTGAAAAAGATTTTGTGTGATCGGGGCCTGAACATGCAGGAGGGTGAAAGGAGGGCAAGGAATAGATTGAATTGGAACGATGTGGTATACCGGGGTTGACGTGCTGTCAGTGGATTGAATCAAGGCATATGAAGCGTCTGGGGTAAACCATGGAAAGCTGTGTAGGTATGTATATTTCCGTGTGTGGACGTATGTATATACATGTGTATGGGGGTGGGTTGGGCCATTTCGTTCGTCTGTTTCCTTGGTCTACCTCGCAAACGCGGGACACAACGACAAAGTATAATAATGAAAAAAAAAAAAAAAAAATATATATATATATATATATATATATATATATATATATACATATATATATATATTATCCCTGGGGATAGGGGAGAAAGAATACTTCCCACGCATTCCCTGCTTGTCGTAGTAGGCGACTAAAAGGGAACGGAGCGGGTGGCTGGAAATCGTCCCCTCTCGTTTTTTTTTTAATTTTCCAAAAGAAGGAACAGAGAAGGGGGCCAGGTGAGGATATTACCTCTAAGGCCCAGTCCTCTGTTCATAACGCTACCTCGCTAATGCGGGAAATGGCGAATAGTACGAAAGAAAGACAGCACGTCAACCGCGGTATACCACATCGATCCAATTCACTCTATTCCTTGCCCTCCTTTCAACCTCCTGCATGTTCAGGCCCCGATCACACAAAATCTTTTTCACTCCATCTTTCCACCTCCAATTTGGTCTACCACTTCTCCTCGTTCCCTCCACCTCCGACACATATATCCTCTTGGTCAATCTTTCCTCACTCATTCTCTCCATGTGCCCAAACCATTTCAAAACACCCTCTTCTGCTCTCTCAACCACGCTCTTTTTATTTCCACTTATCTCTCTTACCCTTACGTTACTTACTCCATCAAACCACCTCACACCACACATTGTCCTCAATCAATTCATTTCCAGCACATCCATCCTCCTGCGCACAACTCTATCCATATCCCACGCCTCGCAACCATACAACATTGTTGGAACCACTATTCCTTAAAACATACCCATTTTTGCTTTCCGAGATAATGTTCTCGACTTCCACACATTCTTCAAGGCTCCCAGAATTTTCCCCCCTCCCCCACCCTATGATCCACTTCCGCTTCCATGGTTCCATCCGCTGCCAGATCCACTCCCAGATATCTAAAACACTTTACTTCCTCCAGTTTTTCTCCATTCAAACTTACCTCCCAATTGACTTGACCCTCAACCCTACTGTACCTAATAACCTTGCTCTTATTCACATTTACTCTTTACTTTCTTCTTTCACACACTTTACCACACTCAGTCACCAGCTTCTGCAGTTTCTCACATGAATCAGTCACCAGCGCTGAATCATCAGCGAACACCAACTGACTCACTTCCCAAGCTCTCTCATCCCCAACAGACTTCATACTTGCCCCTCTTTCCAAAACTCTTGCATTCACCTCCCTAACAATCCCATCCATAAACAAATTAAACAACCATTGAGATATAACACACCCCTGCCGCAAACCTACATTCACTGAGAACCAATCACTTTTCTCTCCTCCTACACGTACACATGCCTTACATCCTCGATAAAAACTTTTCACTGCTTCTAACAACTTGCCTTCCACACCATATATTCTTAATACCTTCCACAGAGCATCTCTATCAACTCTATCATATGCCTTCTCCAGATCCATAAATGCTACATACAAATCCATTTGCTTTTCTAAGTATTTCTCACATACATTCTTCAAAGCAAACACCTGATCCACACATCCTCCACACTTCTGAAACAACACTGCTCTTCCCCAATCTGATGCTCTGTACATGCCTTCACCCTCTCAATCAATACCCTCCCATATAATTTACCAGGAATACTCAACAAACTTATACCTCTGCGTAAATAAATTATACATTTCCTTGTTTCCATAGCCAGAGGTTGAACCATTATGTGATATTCATTTTTTTCATTCATTTCAAGCTAGAAGTTTCAGTTTTCTAAATTGTTTCTTACATTTTTCATATGTATATATATGTATGTAGTGTGTGTGTATATGTGCGTATGTATGTGTATGTGTGTGTATGTGTATATGTATATATATATGTATATTATCCCTGGGGATAGGGGTGAAAGAATACTTCCCACGTATTCCTCGCGTGTCGTAGAAAGCGACTAGAGGGGACGGGAGCGGGGGGCCAGAAATCCTCCCCTCCTTGTATTAACTTTCTAAAATGGGAAACAGAAGCAGTCACGCGGGGAGTGCTCATCCTCCTCGAAGGCTCAGAGTGGGGTGCCTATATGTGTGTGGATGGTGGATGTAACCAAGATGTGAAAAAAGGAGAGATAGGTAGTATGTTTGTGGAAAGGAACCTGGATGTTTTGGCTCTGAGTGAAACGAAGCTCAAGGGTAAAGGGGAAGAGTGGTTTGGGAATGTCTGGGGAGTAAAGTCAGGGGTTAGTGAGAGGACAAGAGCAAGGGAAGGAGTAGCAATACTCCTGAAACAGGAGTTGTGGGAGTATGTGATAGAGTGTAAGAAAGTAAATTTTCGATTAATATGGGTAAAACTGAAAGTTGATGGAGAGAGGTGGGTGATTATTGGTGCATATGCACCTGGGCATGAGAAGAAAGATCAAGATATACATATATATATATATATATATATATATATATATATATATATATATATATATATATATATATATATATATATATATATATATATATATATATATATATATATATATATATATATATATATATATATATATATATATATATATATTGCAGTGGAATTTATTAAAAAAGGGGGTGACTGTATTGTTGACTGGTTGGTAAGGTTATTTAATGTATGTATGACTCATGTTGAGGTGCCTGAGGATTGGCGGAATGCGTGCATAGTGCCATTGTACAAAGGCAAAGGGGATAAGAGTGAGTGCTCAAATTACAGAGGTATAAGTTTGTTGAGTATTCCTGGTAAATTATATGGGAGGGTATTGATTGAGAGGGTGAAGGCATGTACAGAGCATCAGATTGGGGAAGAGCAGTGCGGTTTCAGAAGTGGTAGAGGATGTGTGGATCAGGTGTTTGCTTTGAAGAATGTATGTGAGAAATACTTAGAAAAGCAAATGGATTTGTATGTAGCATTTATGGATCTGGAGAAGGCATATGATAGAGTTGATAGAGATGCTCTGTGGAAGGTATTAAGAATATATGGTGTGGGAGGCAAGTTGTTAGAAGCAGTGAAAAGTTTTTATCGAGGATGTAAGGCATGTGTACGTGTAGGAAGAGAGGAAAGTGATTGGTTCTCAGTGAATGTAGGTTTGCGGCAGGGGTGTGTGATGTCTCCATGGTTGTTTAATTTGTTTATGGATGGGGTTGTTAGGGAGGTAAATGCAAGAGTCCTGGAGAGAGGGGCAAGTATGAAGTCTGTTGGGGATGAGAGAGCTTGGGAAGTGAGTCAGTTGTTGTTCGCTGATGATACAGCGCTGGTGGCTGATTCATGTGAGAAACTGCAGAAGCTGGTGACTGAGTTTGGTAAAGTGTGTGGAAGAAGAAAGTTAAGAGTAAATGTGAATAAGAGCAAGGTTATTAGGTACAGTAGGGTTGAGGGTCAAGTCAATTGGGAGGTGAGTTTGAATGGAGAAAAACTGGAGGAAGTGAAGTGTTTTAGATATCTGGGAGTGGATCTGTCAGCGGATGGAACCATGGAAGCGGAAGTGGATCATAGGGTGGGGGAGGGGGGGAAAATCCTGGGAGCCTTGAAAAATGTGTGGAAGTCGAGAACAGTATCTCGGAAAGCAAAAATGGGTATGTTTGAAGGAATAGTGGTTCCAACAATGTTGTATGGTTGCGAGGCGTGGGCTATGGATAGAGTTGTGCGCAGGAGGATGGATGTGCTGGAAATGAGATGTTTGAGGACAATGTGTGGTGTGAGATGGTTTGATCGAGTAAGTAACGTAAGGGTAAGAGAGATGTGTGGAAATAAAAAGAGCGTGGTTGAGAGAGCAGAAGAGGGTGTTTTGAAATGGTTTGGGCACATGGAGAGAATGAGTGAGGAAAGATTGACCAAGAGGATATATGTGTCGGAGGTGGAGGGAACGAGGAGAAGAGGGAGACCAAATTGGAGGTGGAAAGATGGAGTGAAAAAGATTTTGTGTGATCGGGGCCTGAACATGCAGGAGGGTGAAAGGAGGGCAAGGAATAGAGTGAATTGGAGCGATGTGGTATACAGGGGTTGACGTGCTGTCAGTGGATTGAATCAAGGCATATGAAGCGTCTGGGGTAAACCATGGAAAGCTGTGTAGGTATGTATATTTGCGTGTGTGGACGTGTGTATGTACATGTGTATGGGGGGGGGGGGCCATTTCTTTCGTCTGTTTCCTTGCGCTACCTCGCAAACGCGGGAGACAGCGACAAAGTATAATAAAAAAAAAAAAAAAAAAAAAAATATATATATATATATATATATATATATATATATATATATATATATATATATATATATATATATATATATATATATATATATATATATATTATTTTCCCTGGGGATAGGGGAGAAAGAATACTTCCCACGCATTCCCTGCGTTTCGTAGTAGGCGACTAAAAGGGAACGGAGCGGGTGGCTGGAAATCCTCCCCTCTCGTTTCTTTTTTAATTTTCCAAAAGAAGGAACAGAGAAGGGGGCCAGGTGAGGATATTACCTCTAAGGCCCAGTCCTCTGTTGATAACGCTACCTCGCTAATGCGGGAAATGGCGAATAGTACGAAAGAAAAAAAAAAAATATATATATATATATATATATATATATATATATATATATATATATATATATATATATATATATATATATATCGACACATCCCCTACCACTTCTGAAACCACACTGCTCTTCCCCAATCTGATGCTCTGTACATGCCTTTACCCTCTCAATCAATACCCTCCCATATAATTTACCAGGAATACTCAACAAACTTATACCTCTGTAATTTGAGCATTCACTCTTATCCCCTTTGCCTTTGTACAATGGCACTATGCACGCATTCCGCCAATCCTCAGGCACCTCACCATGAGTCATACATACATTAAATAACCTTACCAACCAGTCAACAATACAGTCACCCCCTTTTTTAATAAATTCCAATGCAATACCATCCAAACCTGCTGCCTTGCCGGCTTTCATCTTCCGCAAAGCTTTCACTACCTCTTCTCTGTTTACCAAATCATTTTCCCTAACCCTCTCACTTTGCACACCACATCGACCAAAACACCCTATATCTGCCACTCTATCATCAAACACATTCAACAAACCTTCAAAATACTCACTCCATCTCCTTCTCACATCACCACTACTTGTTATCACCTCCCCATTTGCGCCCTTCACTGAAGTTCCCATTTGCTCCCTTGTCTTACGCACTTTATTTACCTCCTTCCAGAACATCTTTTTATTCTACCTAAAATTCAATGATACTCTCTCACACCAACTCTCATTTGCCCTTTTTTCTCACCTCTTGCACCTTTGTCGCTGTCTCCCGCGTTTGCGAGGTAGCGCAAGGAAACAGACGAAGGAAATGGCCCAACCCACCCCCATACACATGTATATACATACGTCCACACACGCAAATATACATACCTACACAGCTTTCCATGGTTTCCCAGACGCTTCACATGCCCTGATTCAACCCACTGACAGCACGTCAACCCCGGTATACCACATCGATCCAATTCACTCTATTCCTTGCCCTCCTTTCAACCTCCTGCATGTTCAGGCCCCGATCACACAAAATCTTTTTCACTCCATCTTTCCACCTCCAATTTGGTCTACCACTTCTCCTCGTTCCCTTCACCTCCGACACATATATCCTCTTGGTCAATCTTTCCTCACTCATTCTCTCCATGTGCCCAAACCATTTCAAAACACCCTCTTCTGCTCTCTCAACCACGCTCTTTTTATTTCCACTTATCTCTCTTACCCTTACGTTACTTACTCGATCAAACCACCTCACACCACACATTGTCCTCAATCATTTCATTTCCAGCACATCCATACTCCTGCGCACAACTCTATCCATATCCCACGCCTCGCAACCATACAACATTGTTGGAACCACTATTCCTTAAAACATACCCATTTTTGCTTTCCGAGATAATGTTCTCGACTTCCACACATTCTTCAGGGCTCCCAGAATTTTCCCCCCCTTCCCCACCCTATGATCCACTTCCGCTTCCATGGTTCCATCCGCTGCCAGATCCACTCCCAGATATCTAAAACACTTTACTTCCTCCAGTTTTTCTCCATTCAAACTTACCTCCCAATTGACTTGACCCTCAACCCTACTGGACCTAATAACCTTGCTCTTATTCACATTTACTCTTTACTTTCTTCTTTCACACACTTTACCACACTCAGTCACCAGCTTCTGCAGTTTCTCACATGAATCAGTCACCAGCGCTGCATCATCAGCGAACAACAACTGACTCACTTCCCAAGCTCTCTCATCCCCAACAGACTTCATACTTGCCCCTCTTTCCAAAACTCTTGCATTCACCTCCCTAACAATCCCATCCATAAACAAATTAAACAACCATTGAGACATAACACACCCCTGCCGCAAACCTACATTCACTGAGAACCAATCACTTTCCTCTCTTCCTACACGTACACATGCCTTACATCCTCGATAAAAACTTTTCACTGCTTTTAACAACTTGCCTTCCACACCATATATTCTTAATACCTTCCACAGAGCATCTCTATCGACTCTATCATATGCCTTCTCCAGATCCATAAATGCTACATACAAATCCATTTGCTTTTCTAAGTATTTCTCACATACATTCTTCAAAGCAAACACCTGATCCACACATCCTCTACCACTTCTGAAACCACACTGCTCTTCCCGAATCTGATGCTCTGTACATGCCTTCACCCTCTCAATCAATACCCTCCCATATAATTTACTAGGAATACTCAACAAACTTATACCTCTGTAATTTGAGCACTCACTCTTATCCCCTTTGCCTTTGTACAATGGCACTATGCACGCATTCCGCCAATCCTCAGGCACCTCACCATGAGTCATACATTAATTAAATAACCTTACAAACCAGTCAATAATATAGTCACCCCCTTTTTTAATAAATTCCACTGCAATGCCATCCAAACCTGCTGCCTTGCCGGCTTTCATATATATATGTATATATATATATATATATATATATATATATATATATATATATATATATATATATATATATATATATATATATATATATATATATATATATAAATATATATATATATATATATATATATATATATATATATATATATATATATATATATATTATATATATATATATATATATATATATATATATATATATATATATATATATATATATATATATATATATATATATATATATATATATATATATATATATATATATATATATATATATATATATATATATATATATATATATATATATATATATATATATATATATATATATATATATATATATATATATATATATATATATATATATATATATATATATATATATATATATATATATATATGGGTATGTTTGAAGGAATAGTGGTTCCAACAATGTTGTTTGGTTGCGAGGCGTGGGCAATGGATAGAGTTGTGCGGAGGAGGATGGATGTGCTGGAAATGAGATGTTTGAGGACAATGTGTGGTGTGAGGTGGTTTGATCGAGTAAGTAACGTATGGGTAAGAGAGATGTGTGGAAATAAAAAGAGCGTGGTTGAGAGAGCAGAAGAGGGTGTTTTGAAATGGTTTGGGCACATGGAGAGAATGAGTGAGGAAAGATTGACCAAGAGGATATATGTGTTGGAGGTGGAGGGAACGAGGAGAAGAGGGAGACCAAATTGGAGGTGAAAAGATGAGTGAAAAAGATTTTGTGTGATCGGGGCCTGAACATGCAGGAGGGTGAAAGGAGGGCAAGGAATAGAGTGACTTGGAGCGATATGGTATACCGGGTTGACGTGCTGTCAGTAGATTGATTCAAGGCATGTGAAGCGTCTGGGGTAAACCATGGAAAGCTGTGTAGGTATGTATATTTGCGTGTGTGGACGTATGTATATACATGTGTATGGGGGTGGGTTGGGCCATTTCTTTCGTCTGTTTCCTTGCGCTACCTCGCAAACGCGGGAGACAGCGACAAAGCAAAAAAAAAAAAAAAAAAAAAAATATATATATATATATATATATATATATATATATATATATATATATATATATATATAAATATATATATATATATATATATATAGAGAGAGAGAGAGAGAGAGAGAGAGAGGTTACTCATAAATGCAGCTGTATAGAGTGTGTGATTTACCCCGAGCAAATGCTGACAGCTTGGCGGAATTCACTGGCACCTTTTGATAGAAAATCATTACTGGTTAAGGTTAGAACTACATTAGGATGCGGGGTGGCACAAACTTGCGATTCAGCGACAGCTCAGCAAGTAGAGTTATATACCCTTCTACCAAGATCTCGTGGTATGTTTGGCTGTTGATCATCAGCAAATTCTTCCGTTGTATTGGGGTGTTTGTGGCTTACAATGCAGTTCAGTCTATCCATGTTGTCTCCTTTCTTCTGTTGGTAACTGTGCTGTACTGGACAGGCTGCAAAGGACTTGCGATACCTCTATAGGATTACACATCCAAGCAGTTAAGCATTTTATATAATAGATATATATATGTATGTATATATATAGATATGAATATATATATATATATATATATATATATATATATATATATATATATATATATATATATATATATATATATATATATATATATATATATATATATATATATATATATTTATATATATATATATATATATATATATATATATATATATATATATATATATATATATATATATATATATATATATATATATATATATATATATATATATATACATATATATATATATATATATATATATATATATATATATATATATATATATATATATATATATATATATATATATATATATATATATATATATATATATATATATATATATATATATATATATATATATATATATATATATATATATATATATATATATATATATATATATATATATATCCCTGGGGATAGGGGAGAAAGAATACTTCCCACGCATTCCTCACGTGTCGTGGAAGGCGACTAAAGGGGACGGGAGCGGGGGACCAGAAACCCTCCCCTCCTTGTATTTTAACTTTCTAAAAGGGGAAACAGAAGGAGTCACGCGAGGAGTGCTCATCCTCCTCGAAGGCTCAGATTGGGGTATCTAAATGTGTGTGGATGTAACCAAGATGAGAAAAAAGGAGAGATGGGTAGTATGTTTGATGAAAGGAACCTTGATGTTTTGGCTCTGAGTGAAACGAAGCTCAAGGGTAAAGGGGAAGAATGGTTTGGGAATATCTTGGGAGTAAAGTCAGGGGTTAGTGAGAGAACAAGAGCAAGGGAAGGAGTAGCACTACTCCTGAATCAGGAGTTGTGGGAGTATGCGATAGAGTGTATGAAAGTAAATTCTAGATTGATATGGGTAAAACTGAAAGTTGATGGAGAGAAATGGGTGGTGATTGGTGCATATGCACCTGGGCATAAGAAGAAAGATCATGAGAGGTAAGTGTTTTGGGAGCAGCTGAATGAGTGTCTTAGTGGTTTTGATGCACAAGACCGGTTTATAGTGATGGGTGATTTGAATGCAAAGGTGAGTAATGTGGCAGTTGAGGTAATAATTGGCATACATGGAGTGTTCAATGTTGTAAATGGAAATGGTGAAGAGCTTGTAGATTTATGTGCTGAAAAAGGACTGGTGATTGGGAATACCTGGTTTAAAAAGCGAGATATACACAAGTATACGTATGTGAGAGGGTTAGGGAAAATGATTTGGTAAACAGAGAAGAGGTAGTAAAAGCTTTGCGAAAGATGAAAACCGGCAAGGCAGCGGGTTTGGATGGTATTGCAGTGGAATTTATTAAAAAAGGGGGTGACTGTATTGTTGACTGGTTGGTAAGGTTATTTAATGTAAGTATGACTCATGGTGAGGTGCCTGAGGATTGGCGGAATGCGTGCATAGTGCCATTGTACAAAGGCAAAGGGGATAAGAGTGAGTGCTCAAATTACAGAGGTATACGTTTGTTGAGTATTCCTGGTAAATTATATGGGAGGGTATTGATTGAGAGGGTGAAGGCATGTACAGAGCATCAGATTGGGGAAGAGCAGTGTGGTTTCAGAAGTGGTAGAGGATGTGTGGATCAGGTGTTTGCTTTGAAGAATGTATGTGAGAAATACTTAGAAAAGCAAATGGATTTGTATGTAGCATTTATGGATCTGGAGAAGGCATATAATAGAGTTGATAGAAATGCTCTGTGGAAGGTATTAAGAATATATGGTGTGGGAGGCAAGTTGTTAGAAGCAGTGAAAAGTTTTTATCGAGGATGTAAGGCATGTGTACGTGTAGGAAGAGAGGAAAGTGATTGGTTCTCAGTGAATGTAGGTTTGCGGCAGGGGTGTGTGATGTCTCTATGGTTGTTTAATTTGTTTATGGATGGTGTTGTTAAGGAGGTGAATGCAAGAGATTTGGAAAGAGGGGCAAGTATGAAGTCTGTTGGGGATGAGAGAGCTTGGGAAGTGAGTCAGTTGGTGTTCGCTGATGATACAGCGCTGGTGGCTGATTCATGTGAGAAACTGCAGAAGCTGGTGACTGAGTTTGGTAAAGTGTGTGAAAGAAGAAAGTTAAGATTAAATGTGAATAAGAGCAAGATTATTAGGTACAGTAGGGTTGAGGGTCAAGTCAATTGGGAGGTGAGTTTGAATGGAGAAAAACTTGAGGAAGTGAAGTGTTTTAGATATCTGGGAGTGGATCTGGCAGCGGATGGAACCATGGAAGCGGAAGTGAATCACAGGGTGGGGGAGGGGGCGAAAATCCTGGGAGCCTTGAAGAATGTGTGGAAGTCGAGAACATTATCTCGGAAAGCAAAAATGGGTATGTTTGAAGGAATAGTGGTTCCAACAATGTTGTATGGTTGCGAGGCGTGGGATATGGATAGAGTTGTGCGCAGGAGGATGGATGTGCTGGAAATGAAATGTTTGAGGACAATGTGTGGTGTGAGGTGGTTTGATCGAGTAAGTAACGTAAGGGTAAGAGAGATGTGTGGAAATAAAATGAGCGTGGTTGAGAGAGCAGAAGAGGGTGTTTTGAAATGGTTTGGGCACATGGAGAGAATGAGTGAGGAAAGATTGACCAAGAGGATATATGTGTCGGAGTTGGAGGGAACGAGGAGAAGAGGGAGACCAAATTGGAGGTGGAAAGATGGAGTGAAAAAGATTTTGAGTGATCGGGGCGTGAACATGCAGGAGTGTGAAAGGCTTGCAAGGAATAGAGTGGATTGGAACGATATGATATACCGGGGTCGACGTGCTGTCAATGGATTGAACCAGGGCATGTTAAGCGTCTGGGGTAAACCATTGAAAGTTGTGTGGGGCCTGGATGTGGAAAGGGAGCTGTGGTTTCGGTGCATTATTACATGACAGCTAGTGACTGAATGTGAACGAATGTGGCCTTTGGTGTCTTTTCCTAGCGCTACCTTGCACATATGAGGGGGGAGGGGGTTGTCATTCCATGTTTGGCGAGGTGGCGATGGGAAGAACAAATAAAGGCAGACAGTATGAAGTATGTGTATGGGTATATATGTATATGTCTGTGCGGGAATATATATGTGTACATTGAGATGTATAGGTATGCATACTTGCGTGTGTGGACGTGATATGTATATACATGTGTATGTGGGCGGGTTGGGCCATTCTTTCGTCTGTTTCCTTGCGCTACCTCGCTAACGCGGGAGACAGCGACAAAGCAAAATAAAAAAAAAATAAATAAATGATAAACAATTATATATATATATATATATATATATATATATATATATATATATATATATATATATATATATACATATATATATATATATATATATATATATATATATATATATATATATATATATATATATATATATTTTTTTTTTTTTTTTTTTCTTTTTACTTTCTCGCTGTCTCCCGCGTTTGCGAGGTAGCGCAAGGAAACAGACGAAAGAAATGGCCCAATCCACCCCCACACACATATATATACATACATGTCCACACACGGAAATATACATACCTACACAGCTTTCCATGGTTTAACCCAGACGCTTCACATGCCCTGATTCAATCCACTGACAGCACGTCAACCCCGGTATACGATATCGATCCAATTCACTGTATTCCTTGCGCTCCTTTCACCCTCCTGCATGTTCATTCCCCGATCACACAAAATCTTTTTCACTCCATCTTTCCACCTCCAATTTGGTCTCCCACTTCTCCTCGTTCCCTCCACTTCCGACACATATATCCTCTTGGTCAATCTTTCCTCACTCATTCTCTTCATGTGCCCAAACCATTTCAAAACACCATCTTCTGCTCTCTCAACCACGCTCTTTTTATTTCCACACATCTCTCTTACCCTTACGTTACTTACTCGATCAAATCACCTCACACCACACATTGTCCTCAAACATGTCATTTTCAGCACCTCCACCCTCCTGCGCACAACTCTATCCATAGCCCACGCCTCGCAACCATACAATATTGTTGGAACCACTATTCCTTCAAACATAGCCATTTTTGCTTTCCGAGATACTGTTCTCGACTTCCACACATTCTCCAAGGCTAAAAGGATTTTCCCCCCCTCCCCCACTCTATGATTCACTTCCGCTTCCGTTGAATGTGTTTGATGATAGAGTGGCAGATATAGGGTGTTTTGGTCGAGGTGGTGTGCAAAGTGAGAGGGTTAGGGAAAATGATTTGGTAAACAGAGAAGAGGTAGTAAAAGCTTTGCGGAAGATGAAAGCCGGCAAGACAGCAGGTTTTGAATGGTATTGCAGTGGAATTTATTAAAAAAGGGTGTGACTGTATTATTGACTGGTTGGTAAGGTTATTTAATGTATGTATGACTTATGGTGAGGTGCCTGAGGATTGTCGGAATGCTTGCATAGTGCCATTGTACAAAGGCAAAGGGGATAAGAGTGAGTGCTCAAATTACAGAGGTATAAGTTTGTTGACTATTCCTGGTAAACTATATGGGAAGGTATTGATTGAGAGGGTGAAGGCATGTACAGAGCATCAGATTGGGGAAGAGCAGTGTGGTTTCAGAAGTGGTAGAGGATGCGTGGATCAGGTGTTTGCTTTGAAGAATGTATGTGACAAATACTTAGAAAAGCAAATGGATTTTTATGTAGCATTTATGGATCTGGAGAAGGCATATGATAGAGTTGATAGAGATTCTCTGTGGAAGGTATTAAGAATATATGGTGTGAGAGGCAAGTTGTTAGAAGCAGTGAAAGTTTTTATTGAGGATGTAAGGCATTTGTACGTGTAGGAAGAGAGGAAAGTGATTGGTTCTCAGTGAATGTAGGTTTGGGGCAGGGGTGTGTGATGTCTCTATGGTTGTTTAATTTGTTTATGGATGGGGTTGTTAGGGAGGTGAATGCAAGAGTTTTGGAAAGAGGGGCAAGTATGCAGTCTGTTGTGGATGAGAGAGCTTGGGAAGTGAGTCAGTTGTTGTTCGCTGATGATACAGCGTCTGGTGGTTGATTCATGTGAGAAACTGCCGAAGCTGGTGACTGAGTTTGGTAAAGTGTGTGAAAGAAGAAAGTTAAGAGTAAATGTGAATAAGAGCAAGGTTACTAGGTACAGTAGGGTTGAGGATCAAGTCAATTGGGAGGTAAGTTTGAATGGAGAAAAACTGGAGGAAGTAAAGTGTTTTAGATATCTGGGAGTGGATCTGGCAGCAAGTGGAACCATAGAAGCGGAGGTGGAATATAGGGTGGGGGAGGGGGCGAAAATCCTGGGAGTCTTGAAGAATGTGTGGAAGTCGAGAACATTATCTCGGAAAGCAAAAATGGGTATGTTTGAAGGAATAGTGGTTATAACAATGTTGTATGGTTGCGAGGCGTGGGTTATCGATAGATGTGTGCGCAGAAGGATGGATGTGCTGGAAATGAGATTCTTGAGGACAATGTGTTGTGTGAGGTGGTAAGGGTAAGAGAGATGTGTGGAAATAAAAAGAGCGTGTTTGAGAGAGCAGAAGAGGGTGTTTTGAAATGGTTTGGGCACATGGAGAGAATGAGTGAGGAAAGATTGACTAAGAGGATATATGTGTCGGATGTGGAGGGAACTAGGAGAAGTGGCAGACCAAATTGGAAGTGGAAAGATGGAGTGAAAATGATTTTGTGTGATCGGGGCCTGAACATGCAGGAGGGTGAAAGGAGGGGAAGGAATAGAGTGAATTGGATCGATGTGGTATGTCTTGGTTGACGTGCTGTCAGTGGATTGAATCAGGGCATGTGAAGCGTCTGGGGTAAACCTTGGAAAGCTGTGTAGGTATGTATATTTGCGTGTGTGAACGTATGTATATACATGTGTATGGGGGTGGGTTGGGCCATTTCTTTCGTCTGTTTCCTTGCGCTACCTCGCAAACGCTGGAGACAGCGACAAAAAAAAAATATATATATATATATATATATATATATATATATATATATATATATATATATATATATATATATATATATATATATATATATATATATATATCCCTGGGGATAGGAGAGAAAGAATACTTCCCACGCAGGTAGTAAAAGCTTTGCGGAAGATGAACGCTCACAAGGCAGCAGGTTTCGATGGTATTCCAGTGGAATTTCTTAAAAAAGGGGGTGACTGTATTGTTGACTTGTTGCTAAGGTTATTTAATGTATGTATGATTCATGGTGAGGTGCCTGAGGATTGGCGGAATGCTTGCATAGTGCCATTGTACAAAGGCAAAGGGGATAAGCGTGAGTGCTCAAATTATAGAGGTATAAGTTTGTTGAGTATTCCTGGTAAATTATATGATAGGGTATTGATTGAGAGGGTGAAAGCATGTACATATCATTAGATTGGGCAGTAGCAGTGTGGTAGAGGATGTGTGGATCAGGTGTTTGCTTTGAAGAATGTATGTGAGAAATACTTTGAATAGCAAATGTATTTGTGTATAGCATTTATGGATCTGGAGAAAGCATATGATAGAGTTGATAGAGATGCTCTGTGGAAGGTATTAAGAATATATGGTGTGGGAGGCAAGTTGTTAGAAGCAGTGAAAAGTTTTTATCGAGGATGTAAGGGATGTGTACGTGTAGGAAGAGAGGAAAGTGATTGTTCTCAGTGAATTTAGGTTTCCGGTAGGGGTGCGTGATGTCTCCATGGTTGTTTAATTTGTTTATGGATGGGTTTGTTAGGGAGGTGAATGCAAGAGTTTTGGAAAGAGGAGCAAGTATGCAGTCTGTTGGGGATGAGATAGCTTGAGAAGTGAGTCAGTTGTTGTTCGCTGATGATACAGCGCTGATGGCTGATTCATATGACAAACTGCAGAAGCTAGTGACTGAGTTTGGTAAAGTGTGAGAGAGAAGAAAGTTGAGAGTAAATGTGAATAAGAGCAAGGTTATTAGGTACAGTAGGGTTCAGGGATAAGTCCATTGGGAGGTAAGTTTGAATGGAGAGAAAGTGGAGGAAGTGAAGTGTTTTAGATATCTGGGAGTGGATTTGGCAGCGGATAGAACCATGGAAACGGAAGTGAATCATAGGGTGGGAGAGGGGTAAAAATTCTGGGAGCGTTGAAGAATGTGTGGAAGTCGAGAACATTATCTCGGAAAGCAAAAATGGGTATGTTTGAAGGAATAGTGGTTCAAACAATGTCGTATGGTTGCGAGACGTGGGCTATGGATAGAGTTGTGCGCAGCAGGGTGGATGTGCTAGAAATGAGATGTTTGAGGACAATATGTGGTGTGAGGTGGTTTGATAGGGTAAGTAATAATTGAGTAAGAGAGATGTGTGGTAATAAAAAGTGTGTGGTTGAGAGAGGAGAAGGGAGTGTTTTGAAATGGTTCGGTTACATGGAGAGAATGAGTGGGGAAAAATTGACCAAGAGTATATATGTGTCAGAGGGGGAGGGAACGAGAAGTGGGAGACCAAACTGGAGGTGGAAAGATGGATTGAAAAAGATTTTGAGTGATCGGAGCCTGAACATGCAGGAGGGTGAAAGGCTTGCAAGGAATAGAGTGAATTGGAACGATGTGGTATACCGGGGCCGACGTCCTGTCAATGGATTGAACCGGGGCATGTGAAGCGTCTGGGGTACACCATGGAAAGTTCTGTGGGGCCTGGATGTGGAAAGGGAGCTTTGGTTTCGGTGCATTATTACATGACAGCTAGAGACTGAGTGTGAACGAATTGGGACTTTGTTGTCTTTTCCTACGCTACCTCGCACACATGAGGGGGAGGGGGTTGTTATTAAATGTGTGGCGGGGTGGCGAAGGGAATGAATGAAGGCAGACAGTGTGAATTATGTACACGTGCATATAATATATGTCTGTGTGTGTATATACATGTATACGTTGAGATGTATAGGTATGTATATTTGCGTGTGTGGACGTGTATGTATATACTTGTGTATGTGGGTGTGTTGGGCCATTTTTTCGTCTGTTTCATTGCGGTACCTCGCTGACGCGGGAGACAGGGACAAAGCAAAATACTAAATATATATATATATATATATATATATATATATATATATATATATATATATATATATATTTATATATATATGGGTGCGGGGGGCTGGAAATCCTCCCCTCTCGCTTTTTTTTTCTTTTAATTTTCAAAGAGAGGGAACAGAGAAGGGAGCCAGGTGAGGATATTCCCTCAAAGGCCCAGTCCTCTGTTCTCAACGCTACCACGCTAATGCGGGAAATAGCGAATATTATGAAAGAAAGATATATATATATATATATATATATATATATATATATATATATATATATATATATATATATATATATATATATATTTTTTTTTTTTTTTTTTTTTTTTATACTTTGTCGCTGTCTCCCGCGTCTGCGAGGTAGCGCAAGGAAACAGACGAAAGAAATGTCCCAACCCCCCCCCCCATACACATGTACATACACACGTCCACACACGCAAATATACATACCTACACAGCTTTCCATGGTTTACCCCAGACGCTTCACATGCCTTGCTTCAATCCACTGACAGCACGTCAACCCCTGTATACCACATGACTCCAATTCACTCTATTTCTTGCCCTCCTTTCACCCTCCTGCATGTTCAGGCCCCGATCACACAAAATCTTTTTCACTCCATCTTTCCACCTCCAATTTGGTCTCCCTCTTCTCCTCGTTCCCTCCACCTCCGACACATATATCCTCTTGGTCAATCTCTCCTCACTCATTCTCTCCATGTGCCCAAACCATTTCAAAACACCCTCTTCTGCTCTCTCAACCACGCTCTTTTTATTTCCACACATCTCTCTTACCCTTACGTTACTTACTCGATCAAACCACCTCACACCACACATTGTCCTCAAACATCTCATTTCCAGCACATCCATCCTCCTGCGCACATCTCTATCCATAGCCCACGCCTCGCAACCATACAACATTGTTGGAACCACTATTCCCTCAAACATACCCATTTTTGCTTTCCGAGATAATGTTCTCGACTTCCACACATTTTTCAAGGCTCCCAAAATTTTCGCCCCCTCCCCCACCCTATGATCCACTTCCGCTTCCATGGTTCCATCCGCTGACAGATCCACTCCCAGATATCTAAAACACTTCACTTCCTCCAGTTTTTCTCCATTCAAACTCACCTCCCAATTGACTTGACCCTCACCCCTACTGTACCTAATAACCTTGCTCTTATTCACATTTACTCTCAACTTTCTTCTTCCACACACTTTACCAAACTCAGTCACCAGCTTCTGCAGTTTCTCACATGAATCAGCCACCAGCGCTGTATCATCAGCGAACAACAACTGACTCACTTCCCAAGCTCTCTCATCCCCAACAGACTTCATACTTGCCCCTCTTTCCAGGACTCTTGCATTTACCTCCCTTACAACCCCATCCATAAACAAATTAAACAACCATGGAGGAAAGGAACCTGGATGTTTTGGCTCTGAGTGAAACGAAGCTCAAGGGTAAAGGGGAAGAGTGGTTTGGAAATGTCTGGGGAGTGAAGTCAGGGGTTAGTGAGAGGACAAGAGCAAGGGAAGGAGTAGCAATACTCCTGAAACAGGAGTTGTGGGAGTATGTGATAGAATGTAAGAAAGTAAATTCTCGATTAATATGGGTAAAATTGAAAGTTGATGGAGAGAGGTGGGTGATTATTGGTGCATATGCACCTGGGCATGAGAAGAAAGATCATGAGAGGCAAGTGTTTTGGGAGCAGCTAAATGAGTGTGTTAGCGGTTTTGATGCACGAGACCGGGTTATAGTGATGGGTGATTTGAATGCAAAGGTGAGTAATGTGGCAGTTGAGGGAATAATTGGTATGCATGGGGTGTTCAGTGTTGTAAATGGAAATGGTGAAGAGCTTGTAGATTTATGTGCTGAAAAAGGACTGATGATTGGGAATACCTGGTTTAAAAAGCGAGATATACATAAGTATACTTATGTAAGTAGGAGAGATGGCCAGAGAGCGTTATTGGATTACGTGTTAATTGACAGGCGTGCGAAAGAGAGACTTTTGGATGTTAATGTGCTGAGAGGTGCAACTGGAGGGATGTCTGATCATTATCTTGTGGAGGCTAAGGTGAAGATTAGTATGGGTTTTCAGAAAAGAGGAGTGAATGTTGGGGTGAAGAAGGTGGTGAGAGTAAGTGAGCTTGGGAAGGAGACCTGTGTGGGGAAGTACCAGGAGAGACTGTGTACAGAATGGAAAAAGGTGAGAACAATGGAAGTAAGGGGAGTGGGGGAGGAATGGGATGTATTTAGGGAATCAGTGATGGATTGCGCAAAAGATGCTTGTGGCATGAGAAGAGTGGGAGGTGGGCTGTTTAGAAAGGGTAGTGAGTGGTGGGATGAAGAAGTAAGAGTATTAGTGAAAGAGAAGAGAGAGGCATTTGGACGATTTTTGCAGGGAAAAAATGCAATTGAGTGGGAGAAGTATAAAAGAAAGAGACAGGAGGTCAAGAGAAAGGTGCAAGAGGTGAAAAAAAGGGCAAATGAGAGTTGGGGTGAGAGACTATCAGTAAATTTTAGGGAGAATAAAAAGATGTTCTGGAAGGAGGTAAATAGGGTGCGTAAGACAAGGGAGCAAATGGGTACTTCAGTGAAGGGCGTAAATGGGGAGGTGATAACAAGTAGCGGTGATGTGAGAAGGAGATGGAATGAGTATTTTGAAGGTTTGTTGAATGTGTCTGATGACAGAGTGGCAGATATAGGGTGTTTTGGTCGAGGTGGTGTGCAAAGTGAGAGGGTTAGGGAAAATGATTTGGTAAACAGAGAAGAGGTAGTAAAAGCTTTGCGGAAGATGAAAGCCGGCAAGGCAGCAGGTTTGGATGGTATTGCAGTGGAATTTATTAAGAAAGGGGGTGACTGTATTGTTGACTGGTTGGTAAGGTTATTTAATGTATGTATGACTCATGGTGAGGTGCCTGAGGATTGGCGGAATGCGTGCATAGTGCCATTGTACAAAGGCAAAGGGGATAAGAGTGAGTGCTCAAATTACAGAGGTATAAGTTTGTTGAGAATTCCTGGTAAATTATATGGGAGGGTATTGATTGAGAGGGTGAAGGCATGTACAGAGCATCAGACTGGGGAAGAGCAGTGCGGTTTCAGAAGTGGTAGAGGATGTGTGGATCAGGTGTTTGTTTTGAAGAATGTATGTGAGAAATACTTAGAAAAGCAAATGGATTTGTATGTAGCATTTATGGATCTGGAGAAGGCATATGATAGAGTTGATAGAGATGCTCTGTGGAAGGTATTAAGAATATATGGTGTGGGAGGCAAGTTGTTAGAAGCAGTGAAAAGTTTTTATCGAGGATGTAAGGCATGTGTACGTGTAGGAAGAGAGGAAAGTGATTGGTTCTCAGTGAATGTAGATATATATATATATATATATATATATATATATATATATATATATATATATATATATATATATATATATATATATATATATATATATATATATATATATATAAACATATATATATATATATATATATATATATATATATGTATTAACTTGTATTAACTTTCTAAAATGGGAAACAGAAGAAGGAGTCACGCGGGGAGTGATCATCCTCCTCGAAGGCTCAGAGTGGGGTGCCTAAATGTGTGTGGATGTAACCAAGATGTGAAAAAAGGAGAGATAGGTAGTATGTTTGAGGAAAGGAACCTGGATGTTTTGGCTCTGAGTGAAACGAAGCTCAAGGGTAAAGGGGAAGAGTGGTTTGGAAATGTCTGGGGAGTGAAGTCAGGGGTTAGTGAGAGGACA
This sequence comes from Panulirus ornatus, assembly GCF_036320965.1. NCBI lineage: Eukaryota > Metazoa > Arthropoda > Malacostraca > Decapoda > Palinuridae > Panulirus > Panulirus ornatus. Next base: position 48,541,113 of record NC_092238.1, on the reverse strand, counting down.
AGAGCAAGGGAAGGAGTAGCAATACTCCTGAAACAGGAGTTGTGGGAGTATGTGATAGAATGTAAGAAAGTAAATTCTCGATTAATATGGGTAAAATGGAAAGTTGATGGAGAGAGGTGGGTGATTATTGGTGCATATGCACCTGGGCATGAGAAGAAAGATCATGAGAGGCAAGTGTTTTGGGAGCAGCTGAATGAGTGTGTTAGCGGTTTTGATGCACGAGACCGGGTTATAGTGATGGGTGATTTGAATGCAAAGGTGAGTAATGTGGCAGTTGAGGGAATAATTGGTATGCATGGGGTGTTCAGTGTTGTAAATGGAAATGGTGAAGAGCTTGTAGATTTATGTGCTGAAAAAGGACTGATGATTGGGAATACCTGGTTTAAAAAGCGAGATATACATAAGTATACTTATGTAAGCAGGAGAGATGGCCAGAGAGCGTTATTGGATTACGTGTTAATTGACAGGCGTGCGAAAGAGAGACTTTTGGATGTTAATGTGCTGAGAGGTGCAACTGGAGGGATGTCTGATCATTATCTTGTGGAGGCTAAGGTGAAGATTAGTATGGGTTTTCAGAAAAGAGGAGTGAATGTTGGGGTGAAGAAGGTGGTGAGAGTAAGTGAGCTTGGGAAGGAGACCTGTGTGGGGAAGTACCAGGAGAGACTGTGTACAGAATGGAAAAAGGTGAGAACAATGGAAGTAAGGGGAGTGGGGGAGGAATGGGATGTATTTAGGGAATCAGTGATGGATTGCGCAAAAGATGCTTGTGGCATGAGAAGAGTGGGAGGTGGGCTGTTTAGAAAGGGTAGTGAGTGGTGGGATGAAGAAGTAAGAGTATTAGTGAAAGAGAAGAGAGAGGCATTTGGACGATTTTTGCAGGGAAAAAATGCAATTGAGTGGGAGAAGTATAAAAGAAAGAGACAGGAGGTCAAGAGAAAGGTGCAAGAGGTGAAAAAAAGGGCAAATGAGAGTTGGGGTGAGAGACTATCAGTAAATTTTAGGGAGAATAAAAAGATGTTCTGGAAGGAGGTAAATAGGGTGCGTAAGACAAGGGAGCAAATGGGAACTTCAGTGAAGGGCGTAAATGGGGCGGTGATAACAAGTAGTGGTGATGTGAGAAGGAGATGGAATGAGTATTTTGAAGGTTTGTTGAATGTGTCTGATGACAGAGTGGCAGATATAGGGTGTTTTGGTCGAGGTGGTGTGCAAAGTGAGAGGGTTAGGGAAAATGATTTGGTAAACAGAGAAGAGGTAGTAAAAGCTTTGCGGAAGATGAAAGCCGGCAAGGCAGCAGGTTTGGATGGTATTGCAGTGGAATTTATTAAAAAAGGGGGTGACTGTATTGTTGACTGGTTGGTAAGGTTATTTAATGTATGTATGACTCATGGTGAGGTGCCTGAGGATTGGCGGAATGCGTGCATAGTGCCATTGTACAAAGGCAAAGGGGATAAGAGTGAGTGCTCAAATTACAGAGGTATAAGTTTGTTGAGTATTCCTGGTAAACTATATGGGAGGGTATTGATTGAGAGGGTGAAGGCATGTACAGAGCATCAGATTGGGGAAGAGCAGTGCGGTTTCAGAAGTGGTAGAGGATGTGTGGATCAGGTGTTTGCTTTGAAGAATGTATGTGAGAAATACTTAGAAAAGCAAATGGATTTGTATGTAGCATTTATGGATCTGGAGAAGGCATATGATAGAGTTGATAGAGATGCTCTGTGGAAGGTATTAAGAATATATGGTGTGGGAGGCAAGTTGTTAGAAGCAGTGAAAAGTTTTTATCGAGGATGTAAGGCATGTGTACGTGTAGGAAGAGAGGAAAGTGATTGGTTCTCAGTGAATGTAGGTTTGCGGCAGGGGTGTGTGATGTCTCCATGGTTGTTTAATTTGTTTATGGATGGGGTTGTTAGGGAGGTAAATGCAAGAGTCCTGGAAAGAGGGGCAAGTATGAAGTCTGTTGGGGATGAGAGAGCTTGGGAAGTGAGTCAGTTGTTGTTCGCTGATGATACAGCGCTGGTGGCTGATTCATGTGAGAAACTGCAGAAGCTGGTGACTGAGTTTGGTAAAGTGTGTGGAAGAAGAAAGTTAAGAGTAAATGTGAATAAGAGCAAGGTTATTAGGTACAGTAGGGTTGAGGGTCAAGTCAATTGGGAGGTGAGTTTGAATGGAGAAAAACTGGAGGAAGTGAAGTGTTTTAGATATCTGGGAGTGGATCTGTCAGCGGATGGAACCATGGAAGCGGAAGTGGATCATAGGGTGGGGGAGGGGGCGAAAATTTTGGGAGCCTTGAAAAATGTGTGGAAGTCGAGAACATTATCTCGGAAAGCAAAAATGGGTATGTTTGAAGGAATAGTGGTTCCAACAATGTTGTATGGTTGCGAGGCGTGGGCTATGGATAGAGTTGTGCGCAGGAGGATGGATGTGCTGGAAATGAGATGTTTGAGGACAATGTGTGGTGTGAGGTGGTTTGATCGAGTAAGTAACGTAAGGGTAAGAGAGATGTGTGGAAATAAAAAGAGCGTGGTTGAGAGAGCAGAAGAGGGTGTTTTGAAATGGTTTGGGCACATGGAGAGAATGAGTGAGGAAAGATTGACCAAGAGGATATATGTGTCGGAGGTGGAGGGAACGAGGAGAAGAGGGAGACCAAATTGGAGGTGGAAAGATGGAGTGAAAAAGATTTTGTGTGATCGGGGCCTGAACATGCAGGAGGGTGAAAGGAGGGCAAGGAATAGAGTGAATTGGAGCGATGTGGTATACAGGGGTTGACGTGCTGTCAGTGGATTGAATCAAGGCATGTGAAGCGTCTGGGGTAAACCATGGAAAGCTGTGTAGGTATGTATATTTGCGTGTGTGGACGTGTGTATGTACGTGTGTATGGGGGTTGGGCCATTTCTTTCGTCTGTTTCCTCGCGCTACCTCGCAAACGCGGGAGACAGCGACAAAGTATAAAAAAAAAAAAAAAAAAAATATATATATATATATATATATATATATATATATATATATATATATATATATATATATATATATATATATATATATATATATAAAGAGAAGAAAGATTATGAGAGGCAACTGTTTTAGGAGCGGCTGAGTGAGTGTGTAAGTAGTTTTGATGCACGAGACCGGGTTATAGTGATGGGTGATTTGAATGGAAAAGTAAGTAATGTGGCAGTTGAGGGAGTAATTGGTCTACATAGGGTGTTCAGTGTTGTGAATGGAAATGGTGAAGAGCTTGTAGATATATCTGCTGAAAAACGACTGTTGATTGGGAATACCTGGTTTAAAACGAGATGTATGTAAGTAGGAGAGAGGTGGCCAGAGAGCGTTATTGGATTACGTGTTAATTGATAGGCGCGCTAAAGAGAGACTTTTGGATGTTTATGTGCTGAGAGGTGCAACTGGAGAGATGTCTGATCATTATCTTGTGGAGGCGAAGGTGAATATTTGTAGAGGTTTTCAGAAGAGAAGAGATAATGTTGGGGTGAAAAGAGTGTTGAGAGTAACTGAGCGTGGGAAGGAGACTTGTGTGGAGAAGTACCTGGAGAGACTGAGTACAGAATGGAAAAAGGTGAGAGCTAAGGAGGTAAGGGGAGTGGGGGAGGAATGGGATGTATTTAGGGAATCAGTGATCGCTTGCGAAAAGCTGCATATGGCATGAGAAGCGTGCGGGGTGGGCAGATTAGAAAGGGTAGTGAGTGGTGGGATGAAGAAGTAAGATTATTCATGAAAGAGAAGAGAGAGAGACATTTGGACAATTTTTGCAGTGAATTATGCAAATGACTGGAAGATGTATACAAGAAAGAGGCAGGAGGTCAAGAGAAACATGCAAGAGGCGGAAAAAAGGGCAAATGAGAGCTGGGATAAGAGGATATCAATAAATTTTAGGGAGAATAAAAAGGGGTTTTGGAAGGAGATAAGCAAAGTGCGTATGATAAGGGAGGAAATGGGAACATCATTGAAGGGGGCTAATGGGGAGGTGATAACAAGTAATGGTAATATGAAAAGGAGATGAAGTGAGTATTTTCAGGGTCTGTTAAATGTGTCTGACGATAGAGTGGCAGATATAGGGTGTTTTGGTCGAGGTGGTGTGCAAAGTGAGAGGGTTAAGAAAATGATTTGGTAAACAGAGAAGAGTTAGTAAAGCTTTGCGGAAGATGAAAGCCGGCAAGACAGCAGGTTTGGATGGTATTGCAGTGGAATTTATTAAAAAAGGGGTTGCCTGTATTGTTGACTGTTGGTAAGGTTATTTAATGTATGTATGTCTCATGCTGAGGTGGCTGAGGATTGGCGGAATGCTTGCATAGTACCATTGTACAAAGGCAAAGGGGATAAAAGTGTTTCCCCAAATTACAGGGGTATAAGTTTTTTGAGTATTCCTGGGAAATTATATGGGAGGGTATTGATTAAGAGGCTGAAGGCATGTACAGATCATCAGATTGGGGAAGAACAGTGTGGTTTCAGAAGTGGTAGAGAAAGTGTGGATCAGGTGTTTGCTTTGAAGAATGTATGTGAGAAATACTTAGAAAAGCAAATAGATATGTATGTGGCACTTATGGATCTGGAGAAGGCATATGATATAGTTGATAGAGATACTCTGTGGAAGGTATGAAGAATATATGGTGTGGGAGGCAAGTTGTTGGAAGCAGTGAAAAGTTTTTATCGTGGATGTAATGCATGTGTACGTGTCGGAAAAGAGGAAAGTGACTGGTTCTCGGTGAATGTAGGTTTGCGGCAGGGGTATGTGATGTCTCCATGGTTGTTTAATTTGCTTATGGATGGGGTTGTTAGGGAGGTGAATGCAAGAGTTTTGGAAAGAGGGGCAAGTATGCAGTCTGTTGTGGATGAGAGATATTGGGAAGTGAGTCAGTTGTTTTTCGCTGATGATACAGTGCTGGTGGCTCATTCGTGTGAGAAACTGCAGAAACTGGTGATTGAGTTTAATAAAGTGTGTGAAAGAAGAAAGCTGAGAGTAAATGTGAATAAGAGCAAGGTTATTATTTACAGTAGGGTTGAGGGACAAGTCAATTGGTTGGTAAGTTTGAATGGAGAAAAGCTGAAGGAAGTGAAGTAATTTAGATATCTGGGAGTGGATTTGTCAGGGGATGGAACCATGGAAGCGGAAGTGAATCACAGGTTGGGGTAGGGGGCGAAAGTTCTCGGAGTGTTGAAGAATGTGTGGAAGTCGAGAACATTATCTCGGAGAGGAAAAATGGTTATGTTTGAAAGAATAGTGGCTCCAACAATGTTATATGGTTGCGAGGCGTGGGCTATGGAGAGACTTGTGCGGAGGATTGTGGATGTGCAGGAATTGAGATGTTTGAGGACAATATGTAGTGTGAGATAGTTTGATCGAGTAAGTAATAATAGGGTAAAGGAGATATGTGGTAGTAAAAAGAGTGTGGTTGAGAGAGCAGAAGAGGGTGTTTTGAAATGGTTCGGTCACATGGAGAGAATGAGTGAGGAAAGATTGACCAAGAGGATATATGTTTCAGAGGTGGAGGGAACGAGAAGTAGGAGACCAAATTGGAAGGTGGAAAGATTGAGTGAAAAAGATTTTGAGTGATCGGTGCCTAAACATGCAGGAGGGTGAAAGGCGTGCAAGGAATAGAGTGAATTGGAACGATGCGGTATACCGGGGTCGACGTGCTGTTAATAAATTGAACCATTGCATGCGAAGTGTCTGGGGTAAACCATGGAATGTTCTGTTGGGCCTGGATGTGGAAAGGGAGCTGTGTTTTCGGTGCATTATTACATGACAGCTAGAGACTGAGTGTGAACGAATGTGGCCTTTGTTGTTTTTTCCAGGCGCTACTTCGCGCACATTTTACGGGAGGGGTTTGTTATTTCATGTGTCCCGGGGTGGCGATGGGAATGAATAAGGACAGACAGTATGAATTATGTACATATGTATATATGTATATGTCTGTGTGTGTATATATATGTACACGTTGAGATGTATAGATATGTATATTTGCGTGTGTGGACGTGTATGTATATACATGTGTATGTGGGTGGGTTGAGCCATTTCTTTCGTCTGCTTCCTTGCCCTACCTCGCTAACGCGGGAGACAGCGACAAAGCAAGATAAATAAATGAATGAATAGATATGAAATATCTATTTATGTATATATGTATATGTATATATATACATATATACTTGTTGGAAAGGATCACAATTTTGTGCGTAATCAAGATATTCCTATGAGTCCACGGGGAAAATGAAACACGAAAAGTTCCCAAGTGCACTTTCGTGTAATAATCACATCATCAGAGGAGACACAAGAAAGAAATATATCAGTCAGTTCATATACATCGAAGAGACGAAGCTAGGACGCCATTTGGTAAACATGTGATTAGACATGTTTACTAAATGGCGTCCTAGCTTTGTCTCTTCGATGTATATCAACTGACTGTTATGTTTTTCTCTTGTGTCTCTCCTGATGATGTGATTATTACACGAAAGGGCACTTGGGAACTTTTCGTGTTTCATTTTCCCCGTGGGCTCATAAGAATATATATATACATATACATATATATATATATATATATATATATGTATATATATATATATATATATATATATATATATATATATATATATATATATATATATATATATATATATATATATATATATATATATATATATATATATATACATATATATATATATAGCGTTAATGAGATGGCCCTTATTCTTGATTAGTCCCTCAGCTGCTTGTGCCGCCTAAGATAATACAAAAAATTGGTAAATCCAGAGCAACCAACATAACTCCTTGAAAATCAAACACCGGTTACGGAAATTGTCATTCTATGAATTATTCCCATGAATCATAATTACTTCAATTTGTTGAATAAACATAAAATTCAATATTTCTCAACAAGGTAACTTCATAATTCACTTAAAAGCAGTTTGTTTTTAATGTCTACGCAAATTTTGGGAGCACACTGGTAGCTATTGTAGCTACTTCAATTTCGTCTACGTTCGTCTTTTGCCGTTTCTCTACTGTTATGGATTTGGTCTGTCTGCATTACTCGATTGAATTTAACAAAATTCAGTTTAAATATAAGACTGTTTATTTAAGGAAGTAATAGTCAGCTTGCTTGATGCATTGACTTTCCTCGAGGAGGCAATAGTCAGCTGTCGTATTGTTGTCCAGGGAATAACCTCTAATTTTCCAATGATTCGTTGAATGTCTGGTAGCGCACTCTGCATCTCATTAGACACGATACGCGCTGCCTGTCGCCTGGAAGAAACTCTATTAGACTTTCTATCTTCCTGGAAACGTTTCACGTCGGGGACTTCGTTGTATACATGTTGTCTATTAGATGCATGTTGGTGATGTGTTCATGTCTGCTGCAAATTATAAAACTGACCCACGGTTAATGACGGACTGCACGTCACCGCCTTCCTTGCGGTGTAGCTGCCAGTACGTGGAGTTTTTATGAACGTTTCAGGAACACGACTTTGAGGAGTCTCACGTGTGTGTATATGTATAAATGCACACACACACACACACACGCGCGCGCAAACACACCAAAGACACACACATACACACACACACACACACACACACACACACACACACCACACACACACACACACACACACACACACACACACACACACACACACACACACACACACACACACATACAAACAAACAAACAAACAAACAAACAAACAAACAAACAAACAAACGTACACATATGTGATGTGATACTGAAATGAAATTCACTCACTTACAATATAAGTTGTAAACAAACAAGCATCTCGAAGCCAGACCCAGATTGATCCCTGGATTGTTGTTTATTGTTACATAGGGATACTATTTCTGCGGGTTTTCCATTTCTTTCCACTGTATGATTGGAAACTGGTATAGAAGTAAACATGGGAGAGAGACAGAGAGAGACGGGGGATGAGAAAGGAACATCTGGGAAAAAAGGCAAGGGCAGAGCTAGGATAGAGAAACAAGGGAGAAGCGAGAGAAGTGGAAAAAAAAGATATTGGCAGAAAGAGGGAGAAAAGAGAAGAGCATGAGGGAAACGGCAGACAGTGGAAGAAAGGAAGGGAGAAAGAAGAAGTTTGTAGAAGGCAAAGTAGGGAAAGTGAGGGAGAGGTTGGTACGATAAATTGTTAGTTATAAAAAGGGGGAATTGAAGAGGTGTAGTGAAGGTAGGGAAGTGACTGACTACCTTGAATGATGATTAGGAAGAGACGAAAGTCTTAATCATATTTAACCATTCCAGATATCACAGGTTCTTCCTCTCTTATATACAGACATGTATTACTATTACTGTATTCTACGACAACCACTCCAGACGGTAGATGACGGGACTGTATTCGCGACACCAGCTAGTAGTACCGTACTCTGTGCTCTGTAGTTCGGCTGGCATTACTTTATTTTGTGCAACAACTGGCAGTTTCTACTTATACATCAGCTGATAGTACTGTAATATGTACAAGAACTAGTGGCAATGTACTCTGAAAATCAACTGGTGGTATCTTAATCTACACATCAGCTGGTAGCTCTGTACTTTGTACATTAGCTGGTAGTAACACCATCTGGTTGTATTGTACCCTATACATCAACTGGTTGTATTGTACTCTATGCATCAATTTCCAGTATTGCACTCAACGTCAAATAGTAGTACTGTACTCTATACTTCAACTATTTGTATTGTACATTAACTGTTGGTGCTGAGCTCTATCCATCTGCTGGTGGTCTTGTACTTAACATATCAAGTGGTGGTATTGTACATTAGAAATTAACTTGCGCTTCTTCACTCTAGATAGTCACTGTATCATAGCAGTCTGCGCACTAACCAGTGGTAATGAACCCAAAATGAAAGTGATTGGTAATATTTTACCCTCGATAACAATGTTAAACAATCGCCGGTGGTATCATGCCGCATATAATTAACAACTGGTGGCATTATATTCCAGACAATAGTTCATGACCGTGCACCATGGGTGGTATAATACTCTCTTCATTAACTGGTGTATTTTATCAATCATAGACTGAGCACTAGCTGAAAGATCAACAGGGAGAAGCGGTTCTTTACTGGTCATTTCATAAAGGTATAATTGTCACTTAACAACACAGTCTCATGATGAACAGCGATTTTCACATCGAGTATATAGTATATCGGTGTTAATTCAATTTCAGATAGAGATATTCCAACACCGACTTGAACATGCGAGAATAGTTTTATAATTCGTGTGTGTCAGAAACACAAATAAAGAGATCCTATTATTCCAGGATATAATGAGGACCGCACATACAGCCATCACGTGCTTCTAACAATGCCATATTTCAGCAAAGGAAAGTGTTGCCCCACGCAGACTCGACTACATCAGATGAAGTGACTTTGTGCCATTACTGGATTAGTCTGTGCTTAACATTGTCTGTTTTGGACATAGGTTTCCTAGCTCTGCTCTAGCCTCTGAGCATTGTAGACATCAATCTGGCCGCGCGCGCTTGTGTGCGTGTGTGTGTGTGTGTGTGTGTGTGTGTGTCTGTGTGTGTATGTGTGTGTGTGTGAGTGCCTGTGTGTGTGTGTGTATCTGTGTTTGTGTGTCTGTGTGTGTGTATTATGCAGGTATATTTGGCCTAATGACATGCCACTGGGATCCATCTATCATCATGTTGACTCTAATAATTGATAGACACAGAGCCAGGCGGCGCGTAGCGGACATATGTTCTGTTTCTCAGTGTGCTACAGACACTGCCCACCTTACTACCAAACCTCTGGCATCATTACACTAACACATAAGGCAACAGTAAACATTCAAAGTATTTTCTCGAAATATCCCGACATTGATGTTCCAGCGCATCCTTATTATCCGCTTGTGTCTGATTATCTGCGTCTGGGTTCAATCATCCGCCTGTGGACTTAATGATCTGCCTGAGTGTTAATCATCTTCCTCGAAATCTAATCATGCACCTGAAGGCTTACTCATCTGCCAGTAGATTTAATTATCTTCCCGTGAGTTCAGTTATATTCTGATGGGTTCACCAAGTATCCAGTTTGCATTGTGTATGAACCTACACATAGTTCGTTTCAATGTTTGAAACAATTTTGATGAACAAATTTTTTGCCTGTCATACATCACAAACTCATATCATCGCATCCAACACTGTGACAAAATGAAAAGCATAAAAATAGAAATGGGTCTCATGAATGGGAAAGATTTTATCGCATATTGCCGTCAAGAGAAATGACTTGCTGAATGACCTAATCACAGCCAGGGAGAATACATTCATCATCTTCAGCTTAAAACATATCAACATATTATACTAAATTAGGAGGTAGAGCAGCAAACTAGCGGGACTGCAAAATGATTCAAAAGAGATCTTAACTTACTATCAGAATGGTAGGACAAATGGCAAATGAAGTTAAATGTAGGCAAGTGTAAAGTTATGCAATTTAGAGAAGAGAATATACGTTAAGATATGAACTATTCGGAAACTAAATATAGTAAATGAAGAAAAGGACCTTGGAGTTGCCATTATCAATAATCTCAAGTACACTAAACACTCTCAAGGAGCAAGCAAAAGAGCCAGCCAAATGTTAGGCTTCATAGCCAGGAACGTAGATTACAAGACACCAGAAACAATTCTCACACTATGTAATTCTCTAACTAGACCACACCTTGAATATGCAATCGACATTTGGTCCCCAAACTATGAGTAAGACGAGAAAAAATTAGAGTAAGTACAAAGACGAGCGACAAAATTAATCCCATCCCTTAGAAATCTGACATACAAAGAGAAGCTAAAACGATTGCATCTCTTTTTCCCTTAAAAAAAGAGAAAAGGTAGACTTCACAGCGAATGAATCCAAGTATTCAGATTTTGAACAAGCTTGATAAGTAAATCACGTACGCCTTTTCGAAATAAAAGAAAATACAGTTACCAGGACAAATGGAATATAACTCGAAGCTAAAAAATATGATACTGAAGTGGGAAAAAAGCTTTTCCTAAAGGTGTGTTAAGCACTGAAATAAGTTACCGTTAGGCGTAGTGAATGCTAATATAATCAATAACTAATATAATAAATATAATAAATAAGTAGTCTAGACACATATTAATAAATTCAGATATACTCTGAGAAAACCACCAGAAAAAAACTGTATAAACGACAGCGGTAACGGAGACACTGGAAGGCTAATGTGCAGCAGCGAGGTATCGGTGATAGCTTAAAGAACCTGTTGAAAAAATTACATTTTCATGTCCCGTTCAACTTTTCTTTCTTTTTTACCAGACAACCTAGTCGTGGATCAATCAGGCCAACTGTTGTCCGTGTTTCTAATGTAAACCCATGTAAACGTGAAAGAAGGAGAAAGAAAAATGTAAGCCAACGCGATCAAAAGAATACAGACCAGTTATAGCAAGAGGAACACAAACTAACATAAACAACATCAAGAAAGACAGGAGTGAACAAGAGCAAATAATCCAACACAAGCAAGAGCAACACAAGGTAAATGAAGGATTTCAACACAAGACATTAGGAACAAAAGCAACACAGCCCAGGGCAAGCGGGTTTGCACGAGGCAAGGCGAGTAGGATCAACACAAAAAAGCAATAAAAATTAGGGCAATATAAGCCAACTCGAAAGAAAACGAATAAAGAGTTAACACTAACACGAAAGAAAAATAACACCCAATGCGAATGAGAGAGATTTAATGCAAGGACTCGAGGTAACAAGGAGAAGGAGAGGTATATACCAAAGAAGATCAGGTAGAATAAGGTTTATATGAGGAGCAAAAGAGAGGTGAGTACTTATCTACTTACGAGTACGTGCGACGAAATTTTGCCAGTAGGCGTTAGTAACAATATGAAGAATCTCGAGAGTGAAGAATACAATGGGATACAAAGAAATACAAAGAGCAAAGGAAGGAGTAGCACTATTGAAGCAGAAGTTGTGGGACTGTGTGATACAGTGTGAGAAAGTAAACCCTAGATTGATATTGGTCAAACTGAAAGTGGGTGGAGAGAGAGATGAGTGATTATTGGTGCCAATGCTCCTGTTGATGAGAAGAAAGATCATGAGAGGCAAGTATTTCGGGAGCAGCTGATTGAGTGTGTTAGCAACTTTGATGCACGAGACTGGGTTATAGTGAGGGGAGATTTGAATGCAAAGGTGACTAACGTGGCAATTGAAGGTGTAATTGGTGTACATCGGGTGTTCATTGTTGTAAATGGAAATGGTGAAGATCTTGAAGATTTGTGTGCTGAAAAATGACTAGTGATTGGGAATACCTGGTTTAAAAGAGAAATATACATAAGTAAACGTATGTAAGTAGGATAGATGGCCAGAGAGCGTTATTGGATTACGTGTTAATTGATAGACGCGTGAAAGAGAGACTTTTGCATCTTAAAGTGCTGAGAGGAGCAACTGGAGGGATGTCTGATCATCATGTTATGGAAGTGAAGGTGAAGACTTATAGAGGCTTTCAGAAAAGAAGAGAGAATGTTAGGGTAAAGAGAGTGGTGAGAGTAAGTGAGCTTGGAAAGGAGACATGTGTGAGGAAGTACCATAAGACACACTGACTGCAGAAAAAGGTGAGAGCAAATGACGTAAGAGGAGTGGTGAAAGAATGGAACATATTTAGGGAAGCAGTGTTGGCTTGCCCAAAAGATGCTTATGGCATGAGAAAGATGGGAGGTGGGCAGATTAGAAAGGGCAGTGAGTGGTGGGATAAAGAAGGAAGATTATTAGTGAAAGAGAAGAGAGAGGCGTTTGGACGATTTTTGCGGGGAAGTAGTGGAAATGACTAGGAGATGTATAAAAGAATGCTGCAGGAGGTCAAGAGAAAGTTGCAAGAGGTGAAAAAGAGGGCAAATGAGAGTTAGAGTGAGAGACTATTAGATTTTAGGAAGGATGAAAAGATGTTTTAGAAGGAGGTAAATAAAGTGCGTAAGACAAGAGAACAAATGAGAACATCGGTGAAAGGGGCTCTTGGGGAGGTAATAACAAGAAGTAGTGAAATGAGAAGATGGAGTGAGTATTTTGAAGGTTTATAAAATGTGTTGGATGACAGAATGGCAGATATAGGGTGTTTTGTTCGAGGTAATGTGCGAAGTGAGAGGGTCAGGGAGAATGGTTTTGTAAACAAAGAAGAGGTGGTGAAACCTTTGCAGATGATGAAAGCCGGCAAGGCGGCGGGGTTGGATGGTATTGCATTGGAATTTATCAAAAAAGGTGGTGACTGTGTTGTCGACTTGTTGGTAAGGATATTCAGTATATGTATGGTTACTGGTGAAGTGCCTGAGGATTGGCGGACTGAGTGCATAGTGCCATTGTGCAAAGGCAAAGGGGATAAAGGTGATTGTTCAAATTACAGAGATATAAGGCTTTTGAGTATTCCTGTGAAATTATAAGGGAGGGTATTGATTGAGAGGGTGAAGGCATGTACAGAGCATCAGATTGGGGAAGAGCAGTGTGGTTTCAGAGGTGGTAGAGGATGTGTGGATTATGTGTTTGCTCTGAAGAATGTATGTGAGAAATACTTAGAAAAACAGATGGATTTGTATGTAGCATTTAAAGCTTTGGAGAGGGCATATGATAGAGTTGATAGAAGTACTCAGTGGGATTTATTAAGAGTATATGGTGTGGGAGGTAAGTGACTAGAAGCAGTGAAAAGTTTATACCGAGGATGTAAGTCATGTGTAAGAGTAAGAAGAGAAGAAAGTGACTGGTTCTCAGTGAATGTCGGTTTGCGGCAGGGATGCTTGATGTCTCCTTGGGTGTTTAATTTGTTTGTGGATGGGGTTGTTAGGGAGGTGAATGCAAGGGTTTTGGAGAAAGGGGATAGTGTGCAGTCTGTTGTGGATGAGAGGGCTTGGGAAGTAAGCCAGTTGCTGTTCGCTGGTAATACAGCGCTGGTGGCTGATTCGAGTCAGAAACTGCAGAGCTGGTGACTGAGTTTGGTAAGGTGTTTGAAAGAAGAAAGCTGAGAGTAAATGTAAATAAGAGCAGTAGGGTGAAGGAACAAGTCAATTGGGAGGTAAGTTTGAATAGAGAATAACTGGAGGAAGTGAAGCGTTTTAGATATCTGTGAGTGGATTTAGCAGTGGATGGAACCAAGCAAACGGAAGTGAGTCTCAGGGTGTGGGGTGTCGTTGTGAGGGCGTTGAAGAATGTGTGGAAGGTGGGAACGTTATCTCGGAGAGCAAAAATGGGTATGTTTAAGGGAATAGTGGTTCCAACAATGTTATATGGATGCGAGGCGTGGGCTATAGATAGTATTGTGCCGGGGAGGGTGGATGTGTTGGAAATGAGATGTTTGAGGACAATATGTGGTGCAAGTTGGTCTGATCGAGTAAGTAATGAAAGGGTAAGAGAGATGTGTGGTAATAAAAAGAGTGTGGTTAAGAGAGCAGAAGAGGGTTTATTGAAATGGTTTTGTCACAGTGAGGGAATGAGTGAGGAAAGATTGACAAAGAGGTATTATGTGTCAGGGGTGGAGGGAACGAGGAGAAGTGGGAGACCAAATTGGAGGTGGAATAATGGAGTGAAAAAGATTTTGAGTGATCAAGGCCTGAACATACAGGTGGGTGAAAGGCTTGCAAGGAATAGAGTGAATTGGGACGATGTGGTATATCCGGGTTGACGTGCTGTCAGTGGATTGATCCAGGGCATGTGAAGCGTCTGGGGTAAACCATGGAAAGTTTTGTTGGGCCTAGATGTTGTAAGGGTGCTGTGGTCTCGGTGCATTACACATGACAGCTAGAGACTGAGTGTGAACGAATGTGGCCTATGTTGTCTTTTCCGTGCCCCATCTTGCGCGCGCGCGAGGGGAATGGGGGATCCACTTCTTGTGTGGCGGGGTGGCGGCGAGAATGGATGAAGGCAGCAAGTGTGAATACATACATGTGTATATATTTGTATGTCTCTGCATGTATATGTATGTATACGTTGAAATGTATATGTATCTATATGTGCGTGTTTGGGTGTGTATGTATATATATATATATATATATATATATATATATATATATATATATATATATATATTTTTTTTTTTTTTTTTTTTTTTTTATACCTTGTCGCTGTCTCCCGCGTCTGCGAGGTAGCGCAAGGAAACAGACGAAAGAAATGGCCCAACCCCCCCCCCCCATACACATGTACATACACACGTCCACACACGCAAATATACATACCTACACAGCTTTCCATGGTTTACCCCGGACGCTTCACATGCCTTGATTCAATCCACTGACAGCACGTCAACCCCTGTATACCACATAGCTCCAATTCACTCTATTTCTTGCCCTCCTTTCACCCTCCTGCATGTTCAGGCCCCGATCACACAAAATCCTTTTCACTCCATCTTTCCACCTCCAATTTGGTCTCCCTCTTCTCCTCGTTCCCTCCACCTCCGACACATATATCCTCTTGGTCAATCTTTCCTCACTCATTCTCTCCATGTGCCCAAACCATTTCAAAACACCCTCTTCTGCTCTCTCAACCACGCTCTTTTTATTTCCACACATCTCTCTTACCCTTACGTTACTTACTCGATCAAACCACCTCACACCACACATTGTCCTCAAACATCTCATTTCCAGCACATCCATCCTCCTGCGCACAACTCTATCCATAGCCCACGCCTCGCAACCATACAACATTGTTGGAACCACTATTCCTTCAAACATACCCATTTTTGCTTTCCGAGATAATGTTCTCGACTTCCACACATTCTTCAAGGCTCCCAAAATTTTCGCCCCCTCCCCCACCCTATGATCCACTTCCGCTTCCATGGTTCCATCCGCTGACAGATCCACTCCCAGATATCTAAAACACTTCACTTCCTCCAGTTTTTCTCCATTCAAACTCACCTCCCAATTGACTTGACCCTCAACCCTACTGTACCTAATAACCTTGCTCTTATTCACATTTACTCTTAACTTTCTTCTTCCACACACTTTACCAAACTCCGTCACCAGCTTCTGCAGTTTCTCACATGAATCCGCCACCAGCGCTGTATCATCAGCGAACAACAACTGACTCACTTCCCAAGCTCTCTCATCCCCAACAGACTTCATACTTGCCCCTCTTTCCAAAACTCTTGCATTTACCTCCCTAACAAACCCATCCATAAACAAATTAAACAACCATGGAGACATCACACACCCCTGCCGCAAACCTACATTCACTGAGAACCAATCATATATATATATATGTTTGTGGGTGGTTTGGGCCATCCTTTCGTCTGCTTCCTTGAGCTACCTCGCTAACGTGGGAGACAGCGACAAAGTTTAGTAAATAGAATATGTATGATATGATCCAAAGGGAATAATCTACAAATTGTTACTTTTACTACGGAGGTGCAAATAAGATTGTGTAACGAATTCTAATTTTTTGTTCCTGGTTGTTATTTTCGAATCGATTATGTCTAAAATGTATAAAAAAAAATGGCCGTTAATCCCTTGAAACTTTGATTTCGTGATCAGGTTAATGATATTTTGAAGTTTACCTATTTTTTAGAACATTCCAGATAGATTCAGTGCCAAGTAGCTGCTATAGAATTTTTTAGAAGTTTTCAGTAACAATGATAGTATAGATTACTACTTTCGCATGGTGAATCTTTCCAAATGTCGGACTGGCAAGACTGCACCTGCTATCACGTATCCGGACCTTCCATCAGCCATTGCTCTGAGCTCCCCGTACCCACTCCTCCGGAGAGAGAACAGCCTTCGTCAGAACAGACCAGTAGGTCAGATGGGGAGGAAGACGTTGGAGATCCAGATTACAATTTCAGAGTTCCAGCTGAGGAGAGAATCCCATACTACCACAAACAAAAAGACTTCATCGACTTGATCAGAGATTTTGGTCTCGCAAAGTCCAGGCTCAAGCAGTGGAACTTGTTGGATGAAAGTGTGCAAATCGCAGATCAGAGGAAATGTCACCTAGGTTTTTCCAGCTTCTTCACCCACCAAAATGGGCTCTGCTTCTGCCACAATGTGACCAATCTTTTCGAGGCAATCGGAATCGCCTTTAACCCGAACGATTGTCGCCTCTTTATTGACATCTCATCCGGGAGCCTCAAAGACGTGCTGCTCCATAGCGAAACAAGTATCCGTCTCTTCCCCTGGCTAACTTGGTGCACTTCAAAGAAGATTACATCAGTGTCAAGACCTTGCTAGATGTCTTGAAGTACGATGAATACAGCTGGGAGGTCATCAGAGGCTTCAAAATAGTGGTGTTCCTGATGGGTCTCCAAGGCGGTTTTACCAAGTTTCCCTGCTATTTTTGCCTTTGGAAAAGCAGGGACATCGCTGCGCACTACCACAGGTGGGACTGGCGACAGCGGACCGAATTTTCTGTGGTGATGAAACGTCAGATAGGAGCCACTGGTGATCCCCTAGAAAGTGTTGATGTCACCACTGCACATGAAATTAGTCTTCATGAAACAATTTGTCTCAGCTCTAGATAAGGAGTCTGCAGTTTTTTCAAGGACCTTGAAGACTTCTTCTCTAAGCTGTCTGAGGCAAAGATCAACGCCAGTGTATTCATTTGAGCACAGTTGAAGAAAATCCTGGCGTTCAAGGAATTCCCGAAGCTCACTAGGAAGGAAAAACAGCTTGGTGCAGATTTGTCACAGTGGTTCGGGGTTTCCAGGGCAATCACAAGGCTGAAAACTACGTGGAGCAGGTTGAGACTATGTTGAAGAATTACGACAAAATGGGCTGCAGGATGTCCCTCAAAGCCCATATCCTTGACGCTGACGTTGATCATTTCAAGGAGAACATGGGAGCGTATTCGGAGGAGCAAGGCGAGCGCTTCCACCAGGATATACTGGACTTTGAGCGCCGCTACTAAGGAACATACGAGAACATAATGGTAGACTATATTTGTGGTCTGACTTGTGAAAGTGATTTACAGTACAATCGTAAATCTCGGAAAACTACTCACGTCTAACTCTTTTGTGATCATTTTTGTTTAACATTAGTGTAAAGTTAATTTTGATTCATATGTTGTTTTTCTGACTTGAAGTGAATAAGAATGCGCAAATTCGCCGGTTGTTCAATTGTAAATAGGTGAGTTTCAAAACCTCACTATCCTGGTCACAAAAGCAAACTTTGAAGAGAGTAATATATATTTTCTTCATTTTACGCATAGGCAATTAAGAAACAACACACTAGACAGGAACAAAAATCGTGTTACGCAGTATAATGAAAGTCGTGGATTTTAAGCGAAGTCTTTATCATAGTCTCTTCTTAAATGCATCTATAGTGCTGCTTTTAACCACTCCAAGTGGTATATCGTTCTTCATCCCAACATTCCTGTTGATAAAAAGGTACCTCGCTCATTCGAGGTAAATTTTTGACCATGAGTCTGTATCCATTACTACGAGTAAAATCAGACGAATTGATTCTTAGGTTATTTTATAGATCAAGATCATCAAAGACTTCGATCATTTAGATCACTTCTCAATCTTCTCATTTCTAAGCTAAGTAGATTCAAGGCGTTTAATCTAATCTCGTAGAATTTGTTTTTCAGTCCTAGAATCATCCCTGGTCGCTCGAATCTATACTCTCTCCATTCTGTCTTTGTTTAAGGTAGGGCAACCGAAACTGAACGCAATATTCAAGTTGTGGACAAACCAATAAATTTTAAAGAGTAAGGATGATTATCCTAGTCTTTAGTTTCGAAGGCTTTACTTATGAAACTAAGAATTTTGTTTGCTCTGTTAACCGTTTGTTTACTTGGTTTTAAGTTATGAAAGATTATCACACACAAGTCTTTTTCTCATTTGCCTTGTGCAATTCAGCAGAATTCATACTGTCGCTTGTCTGTTCTTTTTAACTACCGATATGTAAAACTTCGCATCTATCGATATCAAAAGTCATTTGCCGCTTATGAACCCAGTCCATCAGCTTGTCTATGTCAGTTAATTTGTAGATTAATTTCTCAGCTTTGAATCAACAGCGTATTTTGATATATCATGAATACGTATGAGAAAGAGAACCGGTCCCAAGACTGATACTTATGGCACTCAACTTGTTTCGTCTGATAATTCCGAGACTTTACCATTAATCCCTACAATGTTTGCCGCCAGTTAACCAATTTCCTATCCAATTACAAACAACTCTATCAATGCTTTGATGCGGAACCATATCGAAAGCTTTTAGAAAACCTAGATTGATGGTAATCAAATGTCTTACGCTCGTCACATATTTTGATTATATCATAAGAGAAAATAAGAAGATTTCTCGGACAAGTGTGAATTCATCGAACATCGTGCTGATAACTATGATCGTTTATCAAGTGGTGCTTCTCAAAATATTTTGCAATTCTATCTAGAATTTTATTATGATTACTTCCGGAAGTTTGTCAACTACAGATATTAGGCTAATGTGACGATATTTTCCGGGCAGTGGCTTATTACAACTTTTTGAATACCGGTGTTACATTTTTGATTTATGTATGACTCATGGTGAGGTGCCTGAGGATTGTCGGAATGCTTGCATAGTGCCATTGTACAAAGGCAAAGGGGATAAAAGTGAGAGCTCAAATTACAAAGATATAAGTTTCTTGAGTATCCCTGGGAGATTACATAGAAGGGTATTGATTGAGAGGGTGAAGGCATGTACAGAGCATCAGATTGAGGAAGAGCAGTGTGGTTTCAGAAGTGCTAGAGGATGTGTCGATCAGGTGTTTGCTTTGAAGAATGTATGTGAGAAATACATAGGAAAGCAAATGGATTTGTATGTAGCATTTATGGATCTGGAGAAGGCATATGATAGAGTTGATAGAGATGCTCTGTGGAAAATATTAAGAATATACAGTGTGGGAGGCAAGTTGTGAGAAGGAATGAAAAGTTTTTATCGAGGATGTAAGGCATGTGTTCGTGTAGGAAGAGAGGAGAGTGTTTGGTTCTAAGTGAATGTTTTGCGGCAGAGAAACTTGGTAAAACCGCCTTGGAGACCCATCAGGAACTCACTATTTTGATGCCTCTGATGACCTCCCAGCTGTATTCATCGTACTTCAAGACGTCTAGCAAGGTCTTGACCCTGTTGTAATCTTCTTTGAAATGCACCAAGTTAGCCAGGGGTGCACTTATATATATATATATATATATATATATATATATATATATATATATATATATATATATATATATATATATATATATATATATATATATATATATATATATATATATATATATATATATAATGTATACCTTTGTAATTTGAGCACTCACTCTTATCCCCTTTGCCTTTGTACAATGGCACTATGCAAGCATTCCTCCAATCCTCAGGCACCTTACCATGAATCATACATACATCAAATAGCCTTACCAAACAATCAACAATACAGTCACTCCCTTTTTTAATAAATTCCACTACAACACCATCCAAACCTGCTGCCTTGCCGGCTTTCATCTTCCGCAACGCTTTTACTACCTCTTCTCTGTTTACCAAATCGTTTTCCCTAACCCTCTCACTTTGCACACCACCTCGACCAAAACACCCTATATCTGCCACTCTATCATCAAACACATTCAACAAACCTTCAAAATACTCACTACATCTCCTTCTCACATCACCACTACTAGTTATCACCTCCCAATTAGCCCCCTTCACTGAAGTTCCCATTTGCTCCCTTGTCTTACTCATTTTATTTACCTCCTTCTAAAACATCTTTTTATTTTCCCAAAAATTTAATCATACTCTCTCACCTCAACTCTCATTTGCCCCCTTTATCACATCTTGCACCTGTCACTTGACCTCCTGCCTCTTTCTTTTATACAGCTCCCACTCATTTGCATTTTTTTCCTGCAAAAATCTTCGAAATGCCTCTCTCTTCTCTTTCACTAATAATCATACTTCTTCATCTCACCACTCACTACCCTTTCTAATCAATCCACCTCCCACGCTTCTCACGCCACCAGCATCTTTTGCGCAAGCCATCACTACTTCCCTAAATACATCCCATTCCTGCCCCCACTCCCCTCACCTCCTTTGCTCTCACCTTTTTCTATTCTGTACCAAGTCTCTCGTGGTACTTCCTCACACAAGTCTCCTTCCCAATCTCACTTACTTTCACCACTCTCTTAACCCAAACATTCTCTCTCTTTTATGAAAACCCCCACAAATCTTCACCTTCCCCTCCACAAGATGATGATCAGACATCCCTCCAGTTGCACTTCTCAGCACATTAACATCCAAAAGTCTCTCCTTCGCGCGCCTGTCAATTAACACGTAATCCAATAACGTTCTCTGGCCATCTCTCCTAGTTACATACGTATACTTATGTATATATCGCTTTTTAAACCAGGTATTCCCAGTCACCAGTACTTTTTCAGCACATATATGTACAAGCTCTTCACCATTTCCATTTACAACACTGAACACCCCATGTATACCAAATATTCCCTGAACTGCCACATTACTCACCTTTGCATTCAAATCACCCATCCCTATAACCCGGTATTATGCATCAAAACCACTAACACACTCATTCAGCTGCTCCCAATTATATTGGTATTGAATGAGAGGGTGAAGGCATGTACAGAGCATCAGATTGGGGAAGAGCAGTGTGGTTTCAGAAGTGGTAGAGGATGTGTGGATCAGGTGTTTGCTTTGAAGAATGTATTTGAGAATTACTTAGAAAAGCAAATGGATTTGTATGTAGCATTTAAGGATCTGGAGAAGGCATATGATAGAGTTGATAGAGATGCTCTGTGGAAGGTATTAAGAATGTATGGTGTGGGAGGCAAGTTGTTAGAAGCAGTGAAAAGTTTTTATCGAGGATGTAAGGCATGTGTACGTTTAGGAAGAGAGGAAAGTGTTTGGTTCTCAGTGAATGTATGTTTGCGGCAGAGGTGTGTGATGTCTCCATGATTGTTTAATTTGTTTATGGATGGGGTTGTTAGGGAGGTGAAGGCAAGAGTTTTGGAAAGAGTGGCAAGTATGCAGTCTGTTGTGGATGAGAGAGCTTGGGAAGTGAGTCAGTTGTTGTTCACTGATGATACAGCGCTCGTGGGTGATTCATGTAAGAAACTGCAGAAGCTGATGTCTGAGAAAGTTAAGAGTAAATGTGAATAAGAGCAAGGTTATTAGGTACAGTATATATATATATATATATATATATATATATACATTTTTTTTTTTTTTTTTTTTTTTTTTATACTTTGTCGCTGTCTCCCGCGTTTGCGAGGTAGCGCAAGGAAACAGACGAAAGAAATGGCCCAACCCCCCCCCCATACACATGTACATACACACGTCCACACACGCAAATATACATACCCACACAGCTTTCCATGGTTTACCCCAGACGCTTCACATGCCCTGATTCACTCCACCGACAGCATATATATATATGTATATATATATGTATATATATATATATATATATATATATATATATATATATATATATATATATATATATATATATAAATATATATATATATATATATATATATATATATATATATATATATATATATATATATACATATATATATATATATATATATACATATATATATATATATATATATATATATATATTTATATATATATATATATATATATATATATATATATATATATATATATATATATATATATATATATATATATATATATATATATATATATATATATATATATATATATATATATATATATATATATATATATATATATATATATATATATATATATATATATATATATATATATATATATATATATATATATATATATATATATATATATATATATATATATATATATATATATATATATATATATATATATATATGTGGCATGAGAAGAGTGGGAGGTGGGTAAATAAAGTGCGTAAGAAAAGGGAGCAAATGGGAACTTTAGTGAAGGGCGCAAATGGGGAGGTGATAACAAGTAGTGGTGATGTGAGAAGGAGATGGAGTGAGTATTTTGAAGATTTGTTGAATGTGTTTGATGATAGAGTGGCAGATATAGGGTGTTTTGGTCTAGGTGGTGTGCAAAGTGAGAGGGGTAGGGAAAATGATTTGGTAAACAGAGAAGAGGTAGTAAAAGCTTTGTGGAAGATGAAAGCCGGGAAGGCAGCAGGTTTGGATGGTATTGCAGTGGAATTTATTAAAAAAGGGTGTGACTGTATTATTGACTGGTTGGTAAGGTTATTTAATGTATGTATGACTCATGGTGAGGTGCCTGAGGATTGGCGGAATGCGTGCATAGTGCCATTGTACAAAGGCAAGGGGGATAAGAGTGAGTGCTCAAATTACAGAGGTATAAGTTTGTTGAGTATTCCTGGTAAATTATATGGGAGGGTATTGATTGAGAGGGTGAAGGCATGTACAGAGCATCAGATTGAGGAAGAGCAGTGTGGTTTCAGAAGTGGTAGAGGATGTGTGGATCAGATGTTTGCTTTGAAGAATGTATGTGAGAAATACTTAGGAAAGCAAATGGATTTGTATGTAGCATTTATGGATCTGGAGAAGGCATATGATAGAGTTGATAGAGATGCTCTGTGGAAGGTATTAAGAAATATGGTGTTGGAGGCAAATTGTTAGAAGCAGTGAAAAGTTTTTATCGAGGATGTAAGGCATGTGTACGTGTAGGAAGAGAGGAAAGTGATTGGTTCTCAGTGAATGTAGGTTTGCGGCAGGGGTGTGTGATGTCTCCATGGTTGTTTAATTTGTTTATGGATGGGGTTGTTAGGGAGGTGAATGCAAGAGTTTTGGAAAGAGGGGCAAGTATGAAGTCTGTTGGGGATGAGAGAGCTTGGGAAGTGAGTCAGTTGTTGTTCGCTGATGATACATCGCTGGTGGCTGATTCATGTGAGAAACTGCAGAAGCTGGTCACTGAGTTTGGTAAAGTGTGTGAAAGAAGAAAGTTAAGAGTAAATGTGAATAAGAGCAAGGTAATTAGGTACAGTAGGGTTGAGGGTCAAGTCAATTGGGAGGTAAGTTTGAATGGAGAAAAACTGGAGGAAGTAAAGTGTTTTAGATATCTGGAAGTGGATCTGGCAGCGGATGGAACCATGGAAGCGGAAGTGGATCATAGTATGGGGGAGGGGGCGAAAATTCTGGGAGCCTTGAAAAATGTGTGGAAGTCGAGAACATTATCTCGGAAAGCAAAAATGGGTATGTTTGAAGGAATAATGGCTCCAACAAGGTTGTATGGTTGCGAGGCGTGGGCTATGGATAGAGTTGTGCGCAGGAGGATGGATGTGCTGGAAATGAGATGTTTGAGGACAATGTGTGGTGTGAGGTGGTTTGATCGAGTGAGTAACGTAAGAGTAAGAGAGATGTGTGGAGATAAAAAGAGCGTGGTTGAGAGAGCAGAAGAGGGTGTTTTGAAGTGGTTTGGGCACATGGAGAGGATGAGTGAGGAAAGATTGACCAAGAGGATATATGTGTCGGAGGTGGAGGGAACAATGAGAAGAGGGAGACCAAATTGGAGGTGGAAAGATGGAGTGAAAAAGATTTTGTATGATCGGGGCCTGAACATGCAGGAGGGTGAACGGAGGGCAAGGAATAGAGTGAATTGGAGCGATGTGGTATACCGGGGCTGACGTGCTGTCAGTGGATTGAATCAAGGCATGTGAAGCGTCTTGGGTAAACCATGGAAAGCTGTGTAGGTATGTATATTTGCGTGTGTGGACGTATGTATATACATGTGTATGGGGGGGGGGGGTTGGGCCATTAATTGTCTGTTCCTTGCGCTACCTCGCAAACGCGGGAGACAGCGACAAAGTATATCTTTGTCGCTGTCTCCGCTTTTGGAGGTAGGCAAGGAAAAACGAAAGAAATATAATATATATATATATATATATATATTTATATATATATAATATATATATATATATATATTACCCTCACATGCACATATAGGTACATATACATTTCCACGTATACACATATATACATGCAGAGACATAAATATATTCACTGTATATATACATACTGCTACGTTCATACATTCTCGCTGCCACCCCGCCACGCATGAAGTGGAACCCCTATTCCCCCCGAGCGCGCGCAAAATAGCGCACGGAGAAGAAAACAATGGTTACATTCATTCGCACTCAGTCTCTACCTGTCATGTGTAATGCACCGAGACCACAGCATCCATACAACATCTAGGCCCCACAAAACTTTCCAAGAGGCTTCACATGCCCTGGTTCAATCCATGACAGCACGTCAAACCCGGTATACCCCATCGTTCCAATTCACTCTATTCCTTGCACTCCTTTCACCCACCTGTATGTTCAGGCCCCGATCACTCAAAATCTTTTTCACTCCATCATTCCACCTCCAATTTTGTCTCCCACTTCTCCTCGTTCCCTCCACCCCTGACACATAATACCTCTTTGTCAATCTTTCCTCACTCATTCTCTCCATGTGATGAAACCATTCCATTAAACCCTCTTCTGCTGTTTTAACCACACTCTTTTTTATCACCACACATCTCTCTTACCATTTCATTACATACTCGATCAAACCATCTAACACCACATATTGTCCTCAAACATCTTTAAAACGCATCCACCCTCCTCCGCACAACACTATCTACAGCCCACTCCTCGCAACCATATAACATTGTTGGAACCTCTATTCCTTCAAACATACCCATGTTTCCTATCTGTGATAACGTTCCCGCCTTCCACACATTCTTCAACGCCCTCACAACCTTATTCAACCTGACCTTCTCTCGTATATACCTCTCCTTCTTGTTACCTCGAGCCCTTGCATTAAACCACTCTCATTCGCATTGGATGTTGTTTCTCTTTCGTGTTAGTGTTAACTTTTAATTCGTTTTCTTTCGAGTAGGATTATATTGCCCTAATGTTCATTGCTTATTTGTGATGATCCTACTCGCCTTGCTCTCGTGCAGTCCCTCCTTGCCCCGGGCTGTGTTGCTTTTGTTCCTAATGTCTGGTGTTAGAATATTTCATTTACCTTATGTTGTTCTTCCTTGTGTTGGATTATTTGCTCTTGTTCACTCCCGTCTTTCTTGATGCTGTTTGTGTTAGTTTGTGTTCCTCTTGCTATAACTGGTCTGTATTCTTTTTGGTCGCGTTAGCTTACATTTTTCTTTCTCCTTCTTTCACGTTTACATGGGTTTACATCAGAAACATACACAACGGTTGTCCTGATTGATCCACGACTAGGTTGTCTGGTAAAAAAGAAAAAAAGTTGAACACGACATGAGAATGTAATTTTTTCAACAGGTTCTTTAAGCTATCACCGATACCTCGCTACTGCACATTAGCCTTCCAGTGTCTCCGTTACCGCTGTCGTTTATACAGTTTATATCTGGTGGTTTTCTCAGAGTATATCTGAATTTATTAATATGTGTCTAGACTACTTTTGAAGTTATTTATTATATTAGCATTCACTACGCCTGACGGCAACTTATTTCAGTGCTCAAGCATACCTATAGGAAAAGCTTTTTTCCCACTTCAGTATTATATCTTTTAGCTTCGAGTTATATTCCATTTGTCCTGGTAACTGTATTTTCTTTTATTTCGAAAAGGCGTACGTGATTTACTTATCGAGCTTGTTCAGAATTTTGAATACTTGGATTCATTCGCTGTGAAGTCTACCTTTTCTCTTTTTTTTTTTTTAGGGAAAAAGAGATGCAATCGTTTTAGCTTCTCTTTGTATGTCAGATTTCTAAGGGATGGGATTAATTTTGTCGCTCGTCTTTGTACTTCCTCTAGTTTTTTCTCGTCTTACTCATAGTTTGGGGACCAAATGTCGATTGCATATTCAAGGTGTGGTCTAGTTAGAGAATTACATAGTGTGAGAATTGTTTCTGGAGTCTTGTAATCTATGTTCCTGGCTATGAAGCCTAACATTTGGCTGGCTCTTTTGCTTTCTCCTTGAGAGTGTTTAGTGTACTTGAGATCATTGATAATGACAACTCCAAGGTCCTTT